>NW_019154085.1:82223929-82632056 GCF_002288905.1 Enhydra lutris kenyoni
CAGGTCATGATCCCAGGGTCCTGGGATTGAGCCCCGCATCGGGCTCTCTGCTCCGCGGAGAGCCTGCTTCCTCCTCTCTCTTCCTGCCTGCCTCTCTGCCTACTTGTGATCTGTCTGTCAAATAAATAAATAAAATCTTAAAAAAAAAAAAAAAAAAGGTATTCAGTGTAATTCCCACTTATGATCCTTGGCTTATATTGCCTTCAATTATTTTTACATCACTTGTCCAAGTCAATCTGTTATTTAGTAGTTCTATTAACTTAAGCAACTTAGCACACGGCAAAGATTATAATAAACAATACCAATCTCATGCAAGTTATCTTCCAATCTTGACTAATGCGCACACAGCTCTGTACTGGAATCAGCTCGTGCATACCACTTGATGTTCTGCTTTTCTCACTTCACATCATACCCCATTTTCAGGCACTGACATGCCCTGTAAACTCTGTTACCGCAAACCATTAACACGCTATAGTTTGCAGCATCATTCCTCACTAGGCCCTGGTCTGAAAATATTGACCAAGACACAGAAACCTTTCAAGATTAATGTCTGCGCTAGCCATGTCCTTGCACAAAAGCGGTAGGCTAGAATCGCATGCAAGTGGGAACAGAGGTGGAGTGAACCTTCTTGACTGAGAGAATCCTGAGGAAATACCTTGAGGGAAACAGAAATGCTGAACGTAGTGAATGACAGTCCTGTGGAAAGACACCTCAATGTTGCCAAGTTATTAACAGAGAAGCAAGGCTAAATGGATCACGAGCGAAAGACTGAAAGAGTTGAGTAGGGAACCCAGAGTAGGAGACAGTATGCAGAGTGACTCATGACTTCAGCAGCATCTCTGCAACGTGGGTCTGAGTTCTGCCACCAGCTAGTACTGCTTCCTTATCATTGGGAAGGATGCTTGGCCTCCACAAGTTTCTGTTGTCCCATCTATAAGAAGCGATGACAGTAGTCTCTATAACTCATAAGTTGGCTTGAGAAATTAAATGAGATAATATACATAAAGCACTTAGCAAGTACTCAGAAATCATACCCATAAAATTAAATTTGGCAGTGTTTCTAGACCTTAAACATGCACGGTGGTAAAGCTAAATGACATCTCTGTGGAGTGCTCAAGGCATAGCAACCCTGTGAGGGTCAGACATCAGCAACTGAGGAGTGGCAACTCAGTTTCTTTATAAGGACATTGGCCGTTTTAAAAAAACGAAAGCTGCATTCAGTCAGTAGCAAGATGGCACCCATCTCTCCTACTCTAAACCCTTGACTGATTCCTGGGTGCAAGGTAAAGGATGTACTATTTCCAAAAGCCCAACCTTCTAGCATTAATAAAGCTGTATAGCAGCCAACCCTATCTGGAGTCTCAGGTCCTTGAAATTCATCTTTAATTAGATAGCAGTATCTATTAGTGAAGGAAAATACTGAAGTCCACATCCATACATCACAAATTCGAGACAAATGGAAAATATTTCTAAAGCTGCTAATGAGAAGTAGGTTTATCCAAGTGTGAAAGCCAATCTCGTGATCCGAGGAAGGCAAGTGGCATGAAAACAGCAGGAAACCCACAGTTAACTAAATTCTAAGAGTCTGAAACTTCTCAACATCCCTCACACCTGGCAGCTTCCAAATACAGGTTCTTCTTAGTATCGACCCAGGAGCCACAGTTGGCTCCTCGTTTTCATTTGGCACAAAAGTCAGTTTCCAACAGATAGAAAACATCAAGGAGTCGATGTCAGGAAGAAAGCTTATACAATTTTCCCTGTTTTTCCAAAATTTGAATTTTATGGACATAATGTATGTCCCAGAAATTTAAACCCTAGGTATATCCCCAATACTGTTATCCATATGAGTACCAAAAGTACATACCACACAGTCAAGATAGCTTCATTCATAAGAGCCCAAAGTGGAAACAACCCAAATATCCATAATTGGAATGGAAAAATAAATTGTGGTATATTCATGTAAAGGAATAATAATCAGCAATGAAAATGATTGAACTACCACTGCATGCAATAATATGAAAGAATCTCACAAATGCAGTAAGTCAAGAAGCCAGATGTCAAAGAATATATACATTATGATTGCTTTTACTAACAGCTCAAAAACTGGCAAGCTTCATCTATGATGTTGGATATTATGAGAGTGATCATCTTTATGGGGGAGGGAGGGGATAGTCATTGGGAGAGTGCCCAGCTGGTAATGTTCTATTTCTTGACCTAGGATGTCATTATATGGGTGGGTTAACTTGGTGCTAATTCATCAAACTGCCACTCTTATTTGGGCATTTTTCTAGATGCATAATGTACTTTAATTAAAAAATGTATTAAAATAGATCTTTCCTAAATTGACGAATATGAAGAATGGAGAAATTGCCTTACTGGATCAGACTGATGGACAATTAACCTAACTTTCTTATAATAAATTAGGAGGTGAGGGTTGGAGTTGCTACCTATGGTGTCATCAGTGAGTTAAATCTCCTCCTTTTGTCCAAATAACCTGTTCTGAAGCTCTAATATAATGATCTACTATTACTTCTTAAAGCTAAATTATTTTTATTTATCTGATTTAATAAGCTTCATATATTTATTACTGCTATGAAAAATATTTCCCTCTATGTATCAAATGATGTCTTTTAAGCCTCAAGTGGTATCCCACCCATCTTAGTAGACCAAAATTGGTATCAATTATGTTCACTTTCATATTTCATAATTTTATCAATGTGTTTGATACATTCTTTCCACATTCATATTTTCAGAGTCAACAGTTCTAAGGTTTTAGTCTCTGTTGGTAGACCTCATGTTTGGAGTTTCTTTTTACACATGTCCTTCCTGAGCATTTTAGCTGCCCTCTTTGGACCTGTTCCAAGTAGATTATGTCTTTCCTAAGGTCTCAATATGCAATGTTCCTATAGCAGGTGGGCGAGCCCTGGAGCGGGTGAGCATCCCACTTTTTCCTTATGCCCATTTGACAGTTTTAAGGAAGATAACGGCAGCCAGCCTGACCGGCCTCTTAGCTCACCTTCCATATATGTTATGGGGAAATGTATTATTTGGATTTGCCACATTGAAGCTCGTCTGTCTACCTTATTTTGGAACTTTCACAGAGCCTTCCATTAGCTTTCCAAAATAACTACTACTAGAGATTCTTGGAGTTTCTTAACTCTTTTTGCAAAGTTGACAACATCAGTGTGTATCCCTGCCTTCAAAATCATTATAAAGTGGCTTCAAATGCATGGGCCCAGCGTTGACTCCATACATGACCCCACATTCAGCCCTGCTGATCCAGAGACATAGGTCTATAATTCTAAGTTTACACTTCCTGGCATTAGTCTGGCTTCTCCTCCTTGATAACATAATTTCCAAAGTCCATAATAATATATTTCTTAAAGTTTTTTTTTTATAAATTTAGAATATATGCTTTTATGCATAGAATATGTGCTGGGAAAATATGTAGCAAGATTTTGTTTGTTTGTTTATTTTGGGGGGTTTTTTAATGTTCAGTTAATCACTATATAGTACATCATTAGTTTTTGATGTAGTGTTCAATGATTCATTAGTGGCATATAACACCCAGTGTACATGAAACCTGGTCTATGACCTTTGAAAATCCAATAATATGCCCAATAGTTGACACTTATCCACATAAGGACAACGATAACATCAGGAGCTTACCACATATCAAGGACCATGTTAAGTGATCACCTGCTTAGGTCTCATTTAATCCTTTCAAATATCCCAGAAGGTACGTACTAACACCTTTCCAAGTTTCATAACCTGGCTGGGTTCACCTACCTCTCCCATGGCAGAGACTTGATATGAATCCAGGAGTGCTTGCTACTGTCCATACTCTTAACATATTACTACCCCCTCCAAGCCTATTTAATTTCCTTAAATAATTAAACTAGATTCACCATATTGTGTGAAATATTATGAATCATAATTATCTTATCTTAAAATGAAAGCACCAAAATGCACATTGAAGCTAAATTTAACTTCTTTTTGGATTGGGGGGCCACTCTTAAATTACTCTTCCACCATTAGTTTTGGTAATCAAGGTTTGAATGTAAACAGTAGCAATTTAAAGAGTAGCTGGAATACACTTGGCCCAAAGTTTTGGTGCAAAGAAAAGAACAGAAAAGACTCCCCTCTGGTCCGACTTCACTCTTGCAAGCTCATGTGATCCTGCTCTGACGTTACTGCTTGCCAAAAAATACGCAGGCAGACATATTCAGGTACCTTCAATTATGTTTTTACTTTATTTTTTTCCTATTATTCTCTAGTCTCAAGTAAGAAGATAACAAGATTAGTGTGCCAGCCACATTTTTTAATGTTAATAGTATCGATTGTGCTTTAATTTGAAAAGACTATGATAAATGCCCAGATAGATAGGACTCAGCAGCAATCTCAAGAAAGGAGAAAAAGTTAAGGTCCAAGGAGTCACTGAGAACATTATTTTAATGTATACACGTACATATAAACAGAGTCTACTAAACGGGAGCTTTAAACTTAACAGGAAGGGTAAGTTAGGGTCACTGTGAGAGTGACTACAATTTGCTCCTTTGAAACAGGCTCAAATGACCATAAGATTTTAAACGGCTTCATCTGAAATGAGCTGCAAGAAGTCTGATTGTGAAGAACTACTGTACAGCAGTGAACAGGCAAGAATTTCATTTTAGAAGAAATATTTTTATCCTCAACATCATTAGCCCTGTGACTGAATCAAGACCACTTGGGGAAAAAAAAGAAAAAAAAAGACCACTTGAAAATTAATTACACACATATTCAAAAATGGAGATGAGCCAATATGCATAGGCCTGGAAAGGCTTGTTAGCTGAGTGTGTTGATGCAAAAGCACTGAGGTCATGTAATACTCAGTGAAGACTTCACTCACCTTCGGGAATTGGGCAATGAAGGAAGAAGGCTGATGGGACCTGAAGGATATTTATTCATTTCAAGTATACACCAGTTTCACCAAGGTTGAACTATCTCCTTGGAAGTGATAACAAAGTATTCATTAGAAATAAGCTTTTCCGTGAAGGAAAAGAAGAACATAATCCTAGAAGTCCTCACTCAGTCTGCCTTGTCTGTCCAAAAGGAAGAGGGAAGGCAGGGGAGAGCAGGAGGGTTGGGAGGGAGGAAAAAGGGATGAGAGGAAGTGAGGAAAGAAGGAAGGGAGGGAGGGAGGAGAGAGGGAAAGAACGACAATTCTTCCTTCTTTGTCCAAAAGACACTATGCCATATTTTATCCTTTTACGCTTGCTGTATTTTTTGTCACTGTGCTCATCCATTTCTAGAAATTAGCATGTATTATTTATCTATTTGCCATGTATCTTTTCTCTGCAATGAAAACTCCACACCGGCAGGGGTGCCATCTTACCGCAGCTCTGCCCCCAGCTCCTCTAAAATGGCACCTAGAACAGTAGGCCCTCAGTGTAGATTTGTGGAAGGAGAGTGGGTAAGCTGATTTTTTCAATAATTAATAGCTGGGGTATCAAAAGATCTTGTTTTTCAAAATGTTACTATCTGGGCTTTCTTTCACCCATCAGACATACTGTCATGGAGGTGGGGTGAGGCTGACATTACTTCCCATGCCTGAGCCCAATTTAGAAGCACTGTCTTGCGTGTGCATATGTGCGTGCGCACATACACACACACACACGCACACACACGCACAATTCTGCTTATGCAAAGAAATTCAAGCTAAAAAAAGAAAATATATATTCTGATAACAAGTGAGAAGACAGGAATAGGCAATTAAAAGGAAAGATAACAAAGAGCAAACATATATTCTCTGTAGTGATTAAAGAAATAAATCTAAAATAGTCATGAGATACCAGTTTTTTAAAATCTCTGCCACTTGGATATGAAGAGCCAATATCCATTTTGGGGCATGTACAGTGAAATGAACACTTTTATGTGCTGCTAGTGGGACTGTCACATCTTAGACATTCTTTTCAGTCTGTCTCATCTCTGGAGGAGACTCTCAGTTGTGAGGTCTGTCCTGCCACAGAGGTTAGCCCAAGATAACCATAGCACCCAGGAAAAGGTAGGAAATGGTCCTGGGAAGATTAATTCTTTGGATGCTGCAGATCACTACAGATATTTAAAATGCTAAACTCATTCAGACAGATCGATAGCCTAGGAATGACCCACTATAGCACTCTTCCACTTACTGTAAGTGCAGCATTCTCAGTGGATATGTGGAGAAGGAGAAACAAAAAGAACATTGTCCTGTTTAAGAATGATGCAAAGAAAACCAGCCTGTAAATATCCAGGTCTTGCCAGCCAAACCCCATGGAATCACACACTACGGTATGGTAGAGAGTAAGATCGAATGCCCCCATCAAACTAGAGGCCAGCCATAGTCCCAGAGATTGTGTATGGAGTGAGTGGTCTTCTCCCTGCAAGTTTCTCCCTTGAAACTCAGTAGCTTTGCTCTATAAGTTATAATAGACATTTACCTACACATATATTGGAGAAGAGCCGAACAATTTGGTGTTTAGTATCAACACTAAAACAACGTTTAAATGGGCTTTGGGTTTGCTTTGGGTGAGCACAGGTTAGTTATGCAATGAATCAGTGCTCAATCCAAGCCACATGGAATTCTTGGGTTTCAGTCATCATTTGCCTAAAGTAATCTCAAGTAAGCGAATGGAAATCTGTTCTCTTTTCCATATAGTTAAAGAGAATCAAGAATAGTTTTCAGAGTTTCTCAACAAATATCTTCCTCTGAAATAGTGTACAAGGCATGTCATATCTGTAAAGTAAATATAAATTCTGCACATAGCCATTTTGATGATGCACAAGTCAAATTTTTTAGTCCCCAGATCTAGATGGTGACATTTGGGGCAGGGCTGATAGTGGTTCAATCCTGTGAGAACCTTTGTCCTAAACATACTGCTACCAATTTCCAATAGTCCCGAGAGGGGCCCACCAGGGGTGAGAAGAACAGTTACTCCTTTTCAATTTCCATTCTTCTTCACTCAGCAGACCATGGGACTATTCTCTACCATTCTGTTTGACTGAACATAATTTCCAGAATTCTTAAGGAGAAATGGAGAAAATAATATTAAATATAACTCAGAAATCTTATCCAAAATGATTCAAAATCCTTTTCATGGAAAGAATTCATCCCTGTTTCTCCCTTCTTCTATATTCTCCTCTACAAGTAACAATGTTTTTCACAGTATTTTAAGTGAGAAAAACAAGATTTCACTTTTACTGCCAAATCCAGAGGCACTGGAGCTCTAGCATCAGTTGTAGTTTTGGATCTGATTCTCTGATTCTATCTTGGCTCTCATCCTCATAGTCATAAAATGGCTGCCTCACCTCCAAGCATCACTCAGTTTATGTGGCCAGAGACTGGAGGAAAGGAGAGCAGAGATTTCTCTCATATTCATAGGTAGACCATATAATTTATCACTTAAACTAGAATTTTTCAAAATGAAAGAGAACATTATTAATAATTTCGCTAGGATAATACACATATCCCAGCACCATCAGAAAAACTGGGATGTATGCTGGTTCTACTTAATTAGAGACCAAAGCATTTCCCAGAAGTCCCAGCAGTCTGGAAGGAGCTCCCCTTTCCTGAGCATGTTGCCACCCACATAGACTTCTGTTACATGAGCAAGAAAGAAGGTGGGTTAGCTGTTGAGTAGGCAACAAAGCATATCTGTCATCAATCCAGGTATATGATACTAAAACTGAATTTCTTCTTCAGATCTTAGAAATGGAAAAGGAGGCTTGCTTTTCTGAGAACACAGCTACAGTAGAAAGTGGAGCTGTTGTTGGTGGTTACCATTCTTCCTCCAGACTTACATCCTCACAAATCCTATCATTAGACACAAAACTCTCTACTGTCCCACTTGAGTTGGTATTGCCAAATCGCACAGAGCAGTGCCCCATACTTGGCACAAGTATTGAATTGGTTTTCGATAAATGGGCCTTCCTTAGTCCAAAGCACAGACATCCACATACAGGTGAGGATCCTCACACCAAGAGATATATTTCAAACGGAGTGTCGGGTTGAATGGCATTTATATTCTCAAAGTCAAGATTTCCAGAATAAATACCTTGAGACTTTAGTTTCATTCTCCAAGTCATAACAATGAAGTATTGCCTCTTATATAATCTCTAGCCATTCCATTTTTTAAATCAGTTGATGCACTTTTTACCAAAATGCCTCAGAGTCCCAAAAGGTTATTCAGAAGATTGGCAAGCAGTCAAATAGATGTGCAATTAAAATCTTTGTCATCCTTTTTTGACGGCATCTGAAACATCTAAAAACAAAGTCAACATTCTGTTCCAAGACATTTGTTTTTATGGCGGCAACACATATGAAACCTGCCCTAAAAACTACATGCTGGAGGCACTGACCTAGTACAAGTTCAATATGTTCACAACCAAAAAAGAAATACTCACTGTCAGATTTTGGCAATGATGGCTAAGGTCCAATACCCAAGGCTTTGTCATTCAGAATGAAAAAACATCCTTTAAACTCTTATTATATTTCTTATTTAATCTTCATTTCTATCTGGAATAATTGACAATGAAAAGTATGGATGAAGAGAAATTTTTTTAGAGTTGCCGAAGTCTTTTTTTTCCCCCAAGATTTTATTTATCCATTTGACAGAGAGAGACACACAGCGAGAGAAGGAACACAAGCAAGGGAAGTGGGAGGTGGAGAAGCAGGATCCCCACTGAGCAGAGAGCCTAGTGGGGGGTCTCAGTCCCAGGACTCTGGGATCATGACCTGAGCCCAAGGCAGGCGCTTACAGACTAAGGCATTCCTGGAGTTGCCTAAGTCTCATGCTTGACTTTGTTCAGGAAGTTGAGACAGCGTAGACCAGTTGCTGGGGCAAATGAAGATGGAGAATGGTTTAGGCTGTGTTGCTTGCATATATGCGTTCGTGGGGGGATGATGATGGTCACTCGGGGAGAATTAGACCTAATCTCCACACCTCTACGAGCATCCTTTCCAAAATCTCCCAGCAGAGGAAATTAATGTATATGTCAACTGCTGAGGCTCTCCCCTTGTGAAATATGGAAAACCTCTAATTAAGCAGAAGGCAATGGAAATCAGACAAGAGTCTTGGGTTTTGGGCAGAATTATAATCCCATTATTTTAATAATAAATAAATAAACAAACAAACAAACAAACTCCTTTTCCACAAATGTATAAAATGTCCAGGAAAAGACAGACCTAACTATATTTTTTACTTTGACTCCTGTGACCATTTACCAAGGGGAATTGGTACTCTCATAAATGTGCTTTCCAAATGATAGTGTATATACTCTAATTAATCTAGTCTATTTTTAACCAAAGCTATACTACTTCATTATTATTTTTGTCCATATTGCATTGCTCAGAAACAACAAAAAATCAACTCACACATCAGAAGCCTTTCTATCCCTCATGAAAGGAAGAAAAAGACAGCTGTACCGTTATAGTGATCCCCTTTGTGGATGATTTTTTCCATGGGACAACAAAGAAATGATATAGAGAAAGATAGTAATTTAGAAAGTGCTTTCCAGGAAAAGTGATTTTCTTGGCTTAAATCTTTGCCGAAGTGGGGGAAAAAAAAAAAAAAGAAAAGAAAGGCAACTCTGTACATATCAGACAAAAGGAGTTTCATTTTGCACATTACAAAGTGAACTCATTATAGTCTCTTGCTAAGGTCCCAGAGAGGACCCTAATCTTACCAGCTAAAGTCCACCGTGTAGCTTGGAAACCCTTGTTGATTTCTGCACTTTGTAGTTCTTCATGCAAAGATCGCACATCAAATGTGTCATCCCAGGAAGGGCACAGAAGTAAAAAGCAGTCTTGGGATCCTGTCCAAGCATACTAGAAGGTTGACAGTCAAACAGATTTGCAGGTAAAATCTTTCCTCTTCTTCAATAATGATCTCAGAAAGTCACAGGAACATGCTCTGTGAGTGTGCTTTTAACATGCCCCATTGACCTAGCCTAAAACTGTTCATTGCTTGGCAAACAGGCCTATTATTTTAGCCCAAGGACAAATTCCATCAGACAATGGAGAATTTGCCTCAAGCTTCCCAGGCAGCAGTCAGCTCTATGGGGTTCTCCGTAAAGACACACCTGGCTCAGGAACGCACCTGAGGAGGCAGGGGTTAGAAGACAAAACAATTCCAGCAACCAGGAGACTTTCCTTCTTGAGCTTCCTCCACACCCATATATTTAAACTAAAATCCCTAAATAAGTTGTGCTCAGTATGCTAGCTCACTTGGTCCTCTTCTTAATCAAGTCTCTCCTACAGGATTGAAGACTAAACATAGATTGGGGTGTCTTGAGCTAGAAATGCCAAAACTTAATTTAAGAGCTTCATAGCCAAGTTACCCTTCCAACACAGTGTCCTCTGCTGCTGTGGGACCCTTCCATCCCAGAACTTGAGTTCCTCTTTTATGTCTCTGTTACACAGTGAAAAAAGCAGGGTTTTTTTAATTAAATGAAAAATATGATACATAGAAATAACACTATAAGACAAGAGTACTTATTCTTGGCTGTAGAACTATAGGTGGTATTTATATTTCCTCTTATTTTTCAAATATTCTTAGAGTTCTTTCAAATATTCTTAGAGATTATTTGCATAAAACAGGCACCGAAAACTAGGGCATCTAGGTGGCTCAGTCGGTTGAGAGTCCAACTCTAGATTTTGGCTGAGGTCATGATCACAGGGTCCTGAGATCAAGCCCCCTCCCATGGGCTCTGATCTCACTGGGGAGTCAGGTTGGGATTCTCTCTCTCTCCCTCTGCTCCTCCCCCCGCATGGGCACATGTGCTCTTTCTCAAATAAATAAATAAATAAATCTTTTTAAAAATGCACAGAAAACTAATAGTCACAATAATTGTATTATTGATATGGTCTCTTTCTAAAATAAAGCATCTAGGTTTTTCTTAATGCAAATCTTATGGAGTTCCCTTCAGGAGGTTAATTTTCTACTCAGCTCCTTATTTCACTTTTTTTCTTTAGATTTTCCGGATTAATTTTATTTTGGGTTGGGAAGAGCTGTCTCCTTGGGCCCCTTTAACAGAACTCTTAGACATTAGCTGAATACAAATAGATTATATATACTGTGTTGTAACATATAAATATCTTCCAAGCATCTATGTTTTGCAAGCAGGGGAATTATTTGCTCTATGCACTGTGTGCAGCTGTAACTATGAGGACTTAGGTGGAAAAATAATATAGGTTCTATTCTCTTACCTGGAAATTTTATTTATTCATTATCTGTCCAAATGTTCCAAAAACTAATCAGCTGAAGCCCCAGAGTCCTGAATGATAAAGTATGGAAGAGATGTTCTAGATCTGTGAGATTCTGAGGGCAGGGATTATCAACTTTCTGCCTCTTCCAAAATATAACTTTAATAGTGTTCCCATACAACACCTGATTTCTGAGAGAGGCTGCATACCAATGAGGCTGCCACATCAGTTAGCTACAAAAGGTACTTCCAGGTAAATCATTTAGTCAATGATTTGCCTTTCGATGCATTCCAAGAGCCTCTTTTAAATACAGTTTCCACACTGAATTGAAATTATTCACAGATATCTATCCCTTGGGACATGAGGGCTTCATGAGGGCTGAACCCTTGCTTCTCCTTCCCATCCAGTCCTTATCAGCGTGCTTAGTGCACAGCTGATATTCTTAAATATGTGTTCAATCACTCACTTCATAGTGGTATTGATTATTTGCATTTTGGGACGAACAAAGCTGTAACAAGAAAAGACTTTTTTAAAAAGCACTGTTTGATAGACACAGGTCACTCATGGCGTGACACTTCAATGTCTCCCTCTGCCCCAGTCCTGCTCCACTCCCTTCCTTTCACAGGTGTTGACCCCAAATCAACATCATGTACACAAAGCCTGTTTTAACACCCTCTTCCAGAGAATTCAACCCACAACTGCCTGGAACTAAAATCTAAGACAAAGCAGACTTCAAGGCCAAATACTTTTATAGTTTCTGCAGAAATGTCAGGTCTTCAGAGAGGCCTTTGCTGACCCCCCTTCCCCAGAATAGGTTCCTTCCATCACTCCCCCCTACTCTGCCCATCTTTGTCCCCCTCAGTTTGCTTTAGTTTTCTTCCTAACAATCTCTCTTCCTGGATTGTTCACTTGCTTACTGTCTCCCTGTACTAGAAGATAAATTCCATAAAGCAAAGACTATGACTTGTTCATTGCCGTACGCCCAGCACCTGAGAGCATGCCTGGAATATAGTAGGCATTTGATAAATATTTATTGAATGAATAAACCATTGCTAGATTTATTATCTTCGAAACATAAAGGGAAAACCTAAAAGCCAGTTTCCATATATTGAAATTTTAATAAGAGTTTCTTTCTATGGTTGAATTAAAAAAAAAAATCACTGAATGTACCAAATCGTCTCAGCAGTTAATTGGATTCAACAGTTATGACTATAAGCCTTTGTGCAATCATGGAAATGATTACTAATTCATAAATCCCGAACAAATAAAAATCTGAGGCAGACCTAAGAGGACCATCATCCACCTTCCCTTCTGTAGTTTTGTTTGGCTTCCATGTAAACTCTTTGTGTTTTGTTTTGTTTTTAGAGAAAACTCTAAGAGTATTTGTTTCAGGAAGATCTCATTCTCTCCTGGGCTAGAAAGGGAGATCATAAGAGAAAAGAAAAGCAATGGCCAGAAAGAGAAGGGTGGAGTGTTATTCAATGTGAACTTGGTCTATTCATTAATTCATTTTAAAAATATGTATTTAAAAGAATGCATTGGGGGCTCCTGTGATCTGAGCATAATGCTGGACTTCTTACTTCCTATGGAGCATATGCTAGTAGGGGAGACAGAACAGACAAGCTAACAGGTCAGCAAAGCAAAATCCTCTTAGGAAAAAAATTAGAGTGCTATCTATGATGAAGAGTAAATGGGGGTAGGGTGGGATTAGTGTTAAAACACGATAATCACTTTCCTTAAGGAGGTGTCATTTAGGCTGAGACCTGAAGAACAGAAAGGAACCACCCATGCAGTGAGCTGATGGAAGAGATTCCATGCAGAGGGAGAAGAATAAACAAAGATCATGAAGCAGGAATGAACTTGGTGGTTTGAGCAGGGCAAGGACTAGCATGAGACACTCACCTAGGTTATAGAATTAAAGGGAGTGCCAACAACCTCAGTAATCAAGATAAGTGAGATTTTAATGCAATATTTTCAAAATAAAATTAGTGCAAAAAAAAAAAAAAAAACCCATGATGAACAAAATATCAGTGTGGGAAATAAAGACAGGTTGAGTATTACTGACTTCCCTTTGCCAGAAGCTCCAATAGAACTTGGCATAACACTGGTACTGATCCTATCTTTAAATTTTTGATATTTTATGAGTCATTCACCTCACACTAGTCCCAGCCCTGGGACTGAGAAATAAAAGCAAGGAAGTAGGGCTGGAGGGTAGTAAGTGAAAGGGGAGGGAAGCAGGGTCCAAAAGCTCCAGGCCCTTGCAGATGTATGGATTTTACTCCTGGAGCCATGGAAGTCAAGGAAGTGATTTAAGCAAAGGCATGCCAAGCTTCTGTTGGCATTTTACAAGATCAGATGTGCTGTGGGTATAAGAGCAGAAGTGGAGTGACTGACTAGAGAGGAGCTTACATAGGCGTTGCCCCAGCTAGATGTGGTAGAAGTGTATATTCAGAGATAGAAACAAGGCTTCCTGGCGTAGTAGATTGGAGAGAATGCAACAAGGCAGAACACACAGTAACTCTTCCTTTCTGGCTGGAGCTGAGGAGATGGTGGCATCATTTAATGAAGGGGGTGAATAAGACTGAGGAGAGACCAAAGGAAGTGAATCAAGAATTCCATTTTAGTTTGTTTACATTTGAAAAGCCATTGAGCCATATACTATGTCAAGTACACAACTGGAAATGCAAGTTTAGGTTTCAGAGGAAAGATCTGAGGCAGAGTTAAAAATCTGGGATTAAAACAACATGGAGATGACTATTAGAGCTTTGGAAACAGATCAGACCAGGGAGGAGAGACTTGAGAACAGCATTTTCAAACTTAACCGCTCATTAGAGTTAATATTGCATCATGCCACATCTCAGCTCTGATACGTGTAGAACTCTGTATCAGTATAATTCTATTGGCCTGTGCCCATACCCTTTGTGCCATTGTCAACCCATCCTTTACTTCTACATTCTTTATAAACTCTACCTTAAAATGTTACTATTTTTGCTTTCAAGAGTCAAATGTCCTTTAAGAAAATTAGAAAAGTCATATTCTTTTATATGTACACATTTACCATTTTGTGTGCTTCTCATTCCTTTCTATGCACAAGTTTCCAAATGTTTCCATTTCTCTTCAGTCAGAAACATTAAGCTGTTCTCGTTATACAATTTACTGGCTACATATTCTCTCAGCTTTCAATTACCTGAGAATGTCTTTATTCCACTCACATTTTTAAGAAATATATTCACTAGATAAAAGATACAAAGTAGAAAATTTGGGTTGTATGGTGCCAGGGTAGCTCAGTCAGCTGGGCTTCCAACTCATAGCTTCAGCTCAGATCAGGATCTTGGGGTTCTGGGATTGAGCCCCACATCAGGCTCTACACTCAATGGGGAATCTGTTTCTCTCTCCTTCTCCTTCTGCCCCTCCCTCCACACATACTCACTCACTCTCTAAAATAAAAAATCTTTTAAAAAAGGGAGAGAGAGAAAAATTTGGGGTTTCCCCCCCTCCTCATTTTCAGAACTTTCAAGATGGCATTTCATCATACAGCAGTCTGCATTGTTTTTTGATGAAGACCAGCTGTCATTTATCTCATTTCCTCTGGAATATGACATTTCTCTCTGGCTGCTCTCAAGATTATCTCTTCATCTTTGTGTTTCAGCATTCTGACCATGATATGCCTAGGTGTGATTTTCTTTGTATTTATCTGCTTGGAAATCATGGAGTTTCTTGAATATCTAAGTTGATGTTTTTCATCAAATCTGAGAAATTTAGACCATTATTTAAAAAAAAAAAATTTCTATCACATACTCTTCTTTTTGTACTCCAATTACACATATATTAGACCATTTGATATGTTTTGTGTACCCCCCCAATGCTATGTTCATTTGACTTCAATCTTTTTTTCTCTGTGTTCTCCAGATTGAGTACTTTTTATTGATCTGTCTTTAATCTCACTGACTCTCTATTCTGCTATCTTCAATCTGATATTAGTTCCACCTGATGATTTTTCTATTTAAATTATTATAACTTTTAGTTCTAGATTTTCAAAAATTGTATAATATAGAAGAAGAGATGGAAGGTGCAGAAGAGAAGGGAAATGGGATCTAGTGAAAAAGAGGAGAGATTTACCTTTAGCAATTCCAAAATGAAAGAGAGTAAGAAGAGGAGACAGGTACAGATGAAAATTGAATTTTAGCTTCTATCACGAGGACATTTCAGAACTCTGTTCAATAGCTTCTGATTTTTCAGTGAAATATGAAGCATGTTGTCAACTGGAAATGAAGGGAGAAGCTTGAGATAGAAGATGGTAATGAATTGCTATCTTCAACTGTAGAAAGTTTTCTTTATTAGGTACTTGAGTGCAGTTTGCTATGCGGAGATTGTTTTCATGATTTTCTCACAGTACTGAGCTACATGGATGGAGAGAATTGAAAGTTTTGAAGACAGGCGTGACAGAGACAGACAGTGGCAACAGGCTTGAGTGCGCTTGTTACCCTGGATAGTGATAAACTAAAAAATGGAGAGAGAGCAAAATGAAGACACAAAGGAACTGACCACTTGTAGGTAAGTGTTAGGATCACTGAAGTGAAAGTCATGCTGGGTTCAAAGACCTGGGGCGGTGAGGGTGGAGGCACCAGGAAGCCTTGGGAGCCATCAAAGGATGGGGTATTTAAAACTGAGAATTTTAATTTGGTACAGTTTTTAGTGACGAGACATTCAGGCTATGAACATGAGAGGCGTTTGTGGTGGAATAAATCAAAGAACTGAGCTGTCGGGGGGCATGTGGATAATAGGGCTTGGGGAGGTAGAACTATGAGGCAAAAGGTAAACTGGGTACCAGGGAAGGACGTTGGGTGGAGGAGAGATGCTAGAGGTACCAAACAGTGTGTAGAAGAGTCCAGGTTATAATGGATAGTTGAAAAAGAGAATGGGACATCTGGAAAAATCTGATATAAATAGGGATGAAACATGACAGGACAGGTTTTGAAGGTCCCTAAGAAGGTGAGAACTCACTTCTAGAATTATATACCTAAACATTTTGTTCCTTTTGTTCAAAAGCAGTCTGGCAGAAAATTATTTGTGAAAACAATGAGCAATTCTTCCGAAGGTCTCTGACACAGGCTTGAGTAAGCTGATGATAAACTCTACTTCAATAATGATAGCTAATCTACCAAAAGTTTTTTTTGTTTTTGTTTTTGTTTTTGTTTTTGTTTTTGTTTTTAAACTCATGGCCTGTGTCTAGTTTTGAGGTTCCCCAACCACCCCTAAACCAGGTAACATAATAAATTTAATAAATGTACAGATGGAGATTTTTCTATTTAAAGAAGAAATTAGGAGTGCCTGAGTGGCTCAGCCAGTTAAGTGTCTGCCTTCAGCTCAGGTCATGATCCCAGGGTCCCAGGACTGAGCTTTGCACTGGGCTCCCGGCTCAGTGGGGGGCCTGCTTTTCCCCCTCCCTCTGTCTGCAGCTCCCCCTGTTTGTGTTCTGTCAAATAAATAAATAAAATCTTAAAAATGTAAATAAAGGAGAAATTAGTCTTAGAACTATTTTTATCAATCAGCACACATCTGGGTTTGTTCAGGAACAAAGCAGCAGCATGTACCCAGAAGCCCTATCACAAAGAGAGTATCGCACTCAAACACAGTCTGGAGAAACTTACTGTACTCATATTTTGGAGCAGTGAAGTAAAATCAAAGAGGAACAGATATGTTGGAACTTGAACTTAACATGTCCAGCGCAGCTCCTTAAGAAAACAGCCCAGCGGGGCACCTGGGTGGCTCGGTGGGTTAAAGCCTCTGCCTTCGGCTCAGGTCATGATCCCGGGGTCCTGGGATCAAGCCCCGCATCGGGCTCTCTGCTCAGCAGGGAGTCTGTTTCCTCCTCTCTCTCTCTCTCTCTCTGCCTGCCTCTCTGCCTGCCTGTGATCTCTGTCTGTCAAATGAATAAATAAAATATTAAAAAAAAAAGAAATCAGCCCAGCTTCCTTCATGCTTGCATGCTAAACAAGCAAACTACAGCATGCTTTTTAAAAATCTCTTTATTACACAAAGGAAGAACAATAAATTCATCATCTCATTTGCCTGAAAGAATGCTTTGAAAGTGAAACCAATCACGTTTATAATAAAATAGGTGCTTATTCCATGTACTCCAACTTTTTTGACAATTTGTATTTAGAGTTTTCTTTTGTTCTCTCTCTCTCTCTCTCCCTTCCTTCCTTTCTCTCTCTCTCTCTCTCTTTCTTTCTTTCTTTCTTTTCTTCCTTTTTTTTTCTTTTCTTTCTTTCTTTCTCTTTTATCTTCCCTGCCACCTTAGGGCAGAACCTGTTGTGACAAAGACTAATCAAACCTTGTTCATGGCCTCAGTGTCTCACTGATAGCATGCATTTAAGAAAGTATTTGTAAACATGTATTTGTTGACTGAATGAATGTAGACAAGCAAAGAAGACAACTAATGTCTGGGAAGGAAACTAAAGCTATAACCTCTTAAATCCAAGATCTCTGATAGAGTAATAGTTTGCCTCCTCCATCTGTTTCTCATAAAAAGTAAGAGTTAAAATAATGCCATGAGTAAGAAAATGAGTAAAAAAAAGAAAAATCAGTTCCACTCTTAAAACTAAGTTTTGAATAGCACTGCCCTGAAAAAGAGAGTCTTACTGCTACTGGACAAAGAAAATGAAGAGAATTTACTAACTCCCAACAATGTGCTAAGGTGTTGACTAGATCAAAATGTTGTAAGAGTTCTTGCAGGACTTGTAGAAATATGGAGGCGTTCGAGAGTTGGTCTCTGTCTTGGCTCAGGCTCCTATAATAAAAGGCCACAGACTGGCTAGGTGGCTTATAAACCACAGTTCTGGAATCTAGAAGCCCAACATCAAGGAGCTGACATGGTCAGGTTCTGGTAATGGCCCTTCAGATTGGGGTTGTATCCTTGTTGTATCCTCACATGGCAGAGTGTGAGAGAGCTTTCTGGGCTCCCTTAATAACTAATAACTAACATATAAATAATCTTACCAGTTTATAACTAAGTATAACTAATAAATTATAACTAACCCCATTCATGAGGATTCTACCTCATGACCAATCATCCACCAAAAGCCCCTTCTAAACACCATCACACTGGCCGTTAGGATTTCACCATATGAATCTGGGGTGTGGTGGGGACATATTCAATCTATAACTCTAGGGACACTACACTGAGCATAGGATCTCTTGGCATATTGTAGAGATTCGGTCCAGGATGACAAAATTGAGATGTCCCAGTTGGCACTAGCTGCACCATTTGGAGTTTCTGGTTCAGTCCTCTCTTCATGGCTGCCATTTCATATAAGGCTGCGTGTACTAACGGCTTTTCCACTTCAACAGAAAACAAAAAGAGACACATTGTATCTCATTTGAAAGGGAAGGAGGAATTTGGTGTATAAACATACACTTTTAAAAGAAAAAATGTTGGGACGCCTAAGTGGCTCAGTTGGTTAAGCGGCTGCCTTCAGCTCAGGTCATGATCCCAGCGTCTTGGGATAGAGTCCCACATTGGGCTCCTTGCTCAGCAGGAAGCCTGCTTCTCCCTCTGCCTCTGCCTGCCACTCTGTCTGCCTGTGTTCACTCTCTTTGACCAAAAAAAGAAAGAAAGAAAGAAAAGAAGAGAAGAGAAGAGAAGAGAAAAGAAAAGAAAAGAAAAGAAAAAATGTTGTGAATTGGCAATGTAGTCAACATACAGAAATTAGTGTATCAGAAATTGTAAAGGACAAAATCCAGATTTTACCTCCAAAAATGATACAGCGAGACTGCCCACGTAGGAGCTATGGTAAAACACCACCTGTGCCTGACCACACGGCTATCATCATAAATACTTCCCCACGTGGCCCTCTGCAGCCCTAGCACTTGGTACTGATTTGTGCACTCCCTTAGTGGACATCACCATATTTTCACATACATGACTCTTGTTTTTCTCATTATCATAACAATTTACAAAAGGAGATGTGCTTCCTCCTTTTCTTCTCTTTCCTCTATGTCTCTGCCTTTCCTTTGTCTTTCCAGCCTTCTTTCCAACTTTCTCTTTTTTTTAGTTCCCAAAGAGCTTGTCTTAATTCCTGTCTCTATTTACTACCAGATCCTCATCCTCACTGTGAACTTCTCAGTGCTCTGAGAATCTGAAGACTTTATTGGGAAGACTTTATAAGGGAAAAGCATTTGATGCAGAAGGAACAGCAAGAATTGATCTTAGAGGAGGGGTAGGAGTCCCTTAATGCCAGGTCTTCTTCAGTGCCGTCCTGTGAGGAAATGGTGGTTTTGTTTGAAAACCCCATTCACCCCAGGGCAGGAAAAGAGTCTCAGGCCACGGACTGAAAAACAAAGGATCACACCTGCTCTCATAAAGGTGGGAAAAAAAGGGCTCATGCTAGATGTTGCATATAGCCAAGACTAGAAATCCCTTGGAACTATCTACCTGTCGTGGCACCTTAGCAATGCCTGAGGAAACATGTGTTTAAAACCCCAAAGAGCTGGTCACTTTTGGACCCCAGTTCTGGGTAGGCTTGGAATGACCTTAAATGAGGAAAACAATTGAAAATGAAGACTTCAGAAAAAGATATGACAGAGGATGAAGATGAAGATATGCTCAGTGGCCCTAGATCACCCAAACTCTCTTTCCTTAGTGGGAAATTATCATCCCGGACGGCCAGCTTATTGGACTTCATTTCTGCACACATCTCCACGTCACTGCAGCTTCAAGCAATGGCTGGCATGACACCAAGTGGCCTGATCATCAGTGTTTCAGCAGTGTAAAGGCAGCAACAACTACCCCCAAAATAAGAGGCCTATTAGTGGACTAAACAGGTTTCCTGAATTCCTGTCAAATAGAAGATTATCCAAGAAAAAAAAAAGATTATTAAATTAGGCTCACATCCTGGGCAGAATGACTATGGCTGGAGTTCTTGGAGAGATCCCAGGAAGGAGAGCATGTTAGAGAGAATGATATTATTTGTGATAGACAGAATGAGACTCCATGGCATTTAATATGAATATTTAAAATAATGAGCTGCTATTCCATGGCCTGAGCTGAAGCTGTGGCTGCCCAGACCAGAGCCCTTGGCTGGCCCAGAGGTCACGTGCAGACAAATCTTGTCCACAGCAGAGCTCCGGACAGCTTTCTCCAGAAGGAGAAGGAACATGTTCAGTCAGTACACAGGGCAGCCCAGAAGGGCCCAAGTTCACATCCAAGGGTGACCTCAGCTAACAAAGGGTGGGGATTATTGGAAAAATGCCTCAGGTTCCTCACTCCTCAAAGAGACCATTCTGAGGTGTGACCCACACCATTTATCATAAGGTCCCAGGGAGATTGCATCCCAGTCGCCCAAGTGGTAACCTCCTTCTTCATGTTCTCCTGGGTGGCTTTGCCTTCTTCCCGTCCTGCTTCCCCACCCCCTCAGTGTTTCCTGGGACTAGCTGGTGAGGGAGAGAGGAGAGACTACCACCCAAATTCCTTTTTCAGAGTTTGCTTTTGGGAAAACAATTAAAACTTAGGGAAATAAAATTTAAAACAATTGTTAAATTGTTAAAACAATTGTTAACAGTAGAAAGGGATGTATCTGTTTAATCTCCCTATACATCTAGCTCTCTACAAGATTTCAGTCTTTGGGGAAAGGAACCATGTCTGTATTTCTTGCACCTCCCATAACCTCATACTTGTCAGGTCCTTAAATATTTGCTGAATAAGTGAATGAGGTACCAGAAAATATCCATTTAAGCTAAACAAATTCAAGTTCTGGTTCAAGAAGATGACATTGGAAGCCTGACTCACCTCCTCCCACAGACACACACAGTGAGTTGATAGAGACAGAAGTTTCCTCTGAGAAAAAACAACGACGACAACAACAACAACAAACAAAAATATCTAAAGACCACTGAAAAGGGAGAAGAGGCTGGGACACAATCTTGGCATAAACCTCACCCCTGGCACAGCAATCTTCAATTGGAAAGGAACTCAAAACCTGGAGTTGTTCCTTATGGAGCCAAGTTTGAACCCCATTTCAGGCACCCCAACTTTTAAGACCTGCACCAGAGAAATGAACCCGCAAAACATCTGGCTTTGAAAACCAACAGAGCTCTCATCCACGAGAACTGCAAGGCCCATAAGACTGTAGCCATCTGGGAAACCTGCCCCAGGGCCCATCCAACTCGGACAAAGGAGTCAGCCCAACAAAGAGGCTCATTTGCTTATATTATTAACAGGAAGCCCAAGAGACAGACAACTGAATTAACTCACGTTTGTTTATAGGAGCCTGCTGGAGTGCTCTCCGGAGGTCAGAGACTGGCGGGCGCCATCTTTTTCCCCTTAATACTTTCTCTTTTTTCATTTCTCTCCTTTTCTTTTTCTTTTTTTCCAGTGGGTGCCATCTTCATACTCTCCCTCTGCCATGCTCCAGAGCACCAGTATCTCCCAGAAGAAAGCTCTGACACCCATCTGGTGTCCCAATATTTGCAGCTGCAGCCAGGCCACAGCCCTAGATTGCCTGTCTGCGGGAATATAACAATCGGCATCAGTGGGAAAGAAGCTTCCACCCTTGTCTGATACCAGGACTTTCGCAGCTGCCCCCGGGGAACACTCCACCTAGCCTGGTTCTAGAGGCTGGCATGGTTTGCTTGCAGGTCCCACAGGACTATAACCAAGGAATAAAGAGAGAGTCCTTACACAGTTATCACTCTAGGACGCAGTGAGAGGCCGCGGTCCGAGGGGCGTGGCCTTCCTGGGAAGGAGGCCTGTTAGCTGATCCTCAGGGCTTCGGCCTGCACCTGTGGGGCAGGCTTCTCATTAACCCCTCATCTCAGGGCTGGTGGCAGTCCTTTCCAGAGACCTCGGAGAGGGGAGCTAGTGCCGGGCTTTCCCTCATGGCCTCATTTTTCACGGTGCACCAGAGTGCCGGTGTCTCATGGAGAGAACCTCTTACACGTATCTGGTGCCCTGGTTTTTGGGGCAGCCACCCAGGGACACCCCATTATTAAAGTCACTCTCTGGGGGCCAGGTGGACTTGCCCTCTGGGTCCCAAGGGGCTGTATCTATTACAGACCGTTTTTGGCAGACTACCACCCCCAGGGCACTGGGCACAGACAGGAGACTGAAACACACCCTCTGTCTTTCTGTGAAAGAGGCCCATTTGCTTGTCCAGGAGCTTTGGTCTATAGGGCAGGCCTCTAGCATGGCTCACATCTAAGGGCCTAATTCGCTGCTCTCTGGGAACTTAGGCTGGTGGACACCACCTTCCACAATCCCACAATCCTCTGCCTTCCTAGAGCTCACCTGTATCTCCCAGAGAGAAGTTTATACACTCATCCACAGCCCCAATTTCTGTGACTGCCACCCAAGGGGACATCCCCAGATCACCTGGCTCAGGTTACCAAAGGGACTTATGCTTGTGGCCCCACAAGAATGTATATATTTGCAGACTTTAAAACCTGCTTCCTGAGGATCTGGCTTCTACCTAGCCTGAATTGAGGTGCTGAGATCCTCCCCTAGGGGATACATCAACAGGTATTAGCGTATCCTCAACTATTGGGAATATGCTGTTAAAAATAAAGTAGGCTGCCTGGACAATCACAAAAATTCAAGAGACAACCAAGAGCTGAGGTGGGTTGAACGACAGGGTTCACCTCTGACACCAGGCCACCCCTTCAAGACTTCAAGACTGGGAGCGGTGGTTGTTTCTTCTACTGTGCAGAAACCAGCAAAGGGCCAAGCAAAAGGAGGGAAAAAAAAAAAAAAAAAAAAAAAAACACAGAAATATGCTCCAAATGAAAAAACAAGATAAAACCTCAGGAAGAAAACTTAATGAAATGAAGATAAGTAGTTTACCTGATAAAGAGTTTAAAGTAATGGTCATAAAGATTCCCTCTGAACTTGGAAGAAGAAAGGATAAGCTATCATACTTCCCTTCTGATAAGCACAATGCTCAGATTATTGGGTAAAAGCAAACTGGTGATAATTATTGCAGCCCATGAAAAGTGGTAGCTACTTTGAAAAAAGACATCCACTTAGTTTTTTACAATGAAAAGCAAAGATGACCTCAGAGTCTAGGCCTACCAAGAGTTCCCTCAGGGATTATTCAACACACACTCTCACACCACACACACACACACACACACACACAACCTTCCAGTGCTGTACAAGGCAACACAACACCAAACGTGCAATAAAGGCGTACAACACAGTTAAGGCAAAATGCCTTTTCATTTCATACAGAAACATTCAGCAAAGCCCATGCTGGCTGGTGGAAGACACTCAGAGAGAATATTCTAGCAGGTAATACCTGCCCTCTCAATTGACTGGCAGCTATCAGAGTGGAGAAATGTCTCAGACCCAGTGTTAAAAGACAATAAAAAGCTCCAAAAATAATTTCTATCCCTTCCTGCTCTCCTCATTTTTGCGTCTTTCTCTTTTTACCACTCTCCCAGATTAACATCTGGAATAAGTTAAAGAATGGTCCAACATCAGTACATTCTTGGTTTTTCAGCCTTAGCTAACACTATGTTTCATATAATTACTTTTAAAGTCAACCATAATGTGCCAGAGGAGGTGGGGATAGAGTCTCTTAAATGAAGTAGGCATGGAGACCCAAGAAACAGACTATAAACCAAAGAGAAGAAAAGACTCCATCCTTTCTCTGTGCCACGTACAAATGGATCCTCAAATAATTCAAGCACGGATATATCCAGTGGAGTTCTGGAGGCTGAGATGTTGCGGGCCAGGTAGAGAATGGGATGTGGCCCATCAGCTGGCTGCTGGCCCAGGAAAGCAAGCCAGGGGCATGTTGGGACCCCATGGTGTGACCCTATGCAGCCACTTTGAGTATCAGTGGTCAGTTATTCTGTGTTGTACTTCTTCTCCAAGATCATCTAACTTGCAATGAAGTTTTGTTCACACCTGTTAGTATGTTCTTAGCTCTGGAGGATTAAGGGAGAGGATTCATGTCGGGGGACCATGCCCTGCTGTCTAAGTCCTGAGTGGTGTTAAGAGGATCAGGCGGTTGAGCAGACTGCTTTGGGGGTGGGGGACAAAGGGGAGATAGAGCAGAAGGACTTAGAGATCCAGTTCCTACAGAAAATAGCACTTTAGGAGAGTTCTTGGAAATAGCTAAAATTGTTCTCTCATGGTTGGTCCCCAAGTCCCCTCCAAGTGGGTGTGCTGAGCATTTCATGGATGTCTTTGGTTACATGCAGTCACAGATTTGTTTTGAATGGCAATGTGCACATAATATTACTCAAGAGAAACCTTCAGGAGCAGGCAAGCTAGAAGGGGTTGTTCTCTCTCTTGAGTGTCCATTGCAAATATTGTCTAGACACTTCTCATCTCCCAATTATTTGGTGAGAAAGAACAGATATCATTTATTGATTATGGTGCTGGTTCATTGCAATGACCAAGGTTAATGATTTTCATTTAAATAGTATGGTGTGTTTGTATTAACCATTATGGTCCAGGAGCAAATATTAAGGAATTTGAACTTTCAAACATCAACTTGAATTTCTCCTTGACCTTGGCATTTGATAATGTAATTCATCAATCCATGAATTCTTTACTGCCATTTGGACATCAACTTGTTGGATTTTACCTTTTATTTACATCTGTTAAGGTTAGTTAGTGGGTGTCAAATTCTAATTTTCTTGATCAATTTCTAGAGCCTCTTTTTCTATACCATCCAAAACAAAACCTACACATAGATTTTGAAATGCATTGGAATTTGAATATTGAATGAGACAACATTTCTGAAATTTTGATCTTGGAATGTTTTTCTCAAAAAGGTCCTATACACAGATAGTCCAAATCTCTTAACCTTCAGAGAGCAGAAGAGACAACCCTTTAGCCAGCCCTTGGCCTAATTCTGTTGAGTCCCAGAGCTGCCATTATTTATTGAAACATAAGCAGTTGGTTGGATGAATGCCCAGGGGCCTTGGCATTGTAGGTACTTAAATAAATCAAATGATCCAGAAAACTGGTATTATATGAGACCTCCACTTGAACTGCCACTCCCCCCATACCCACTGGTAAATCCAGAAGACAGAGAAGACCCTCATCCATTATAAGGGAGAGCAAGGCCAGGCAGAATAAGGGGAGAGGGCCAGCCAGGCATGTCCGGTGATAAGTGACATGGAGACCTTGTAATAATATCATGGTGGGAGTAGAAAAAGACCCTCCCCCCTTAAATGAGAAATGCTATTTAGATCCTTTCTGGTGCAAACTTAACTTCTAAAATCCAGGCTGTTCCTCGGGTCCTTGCCCCGACGCTTTACTGAAGCATACAGCACAGGGTCAGGCAGAGACAAGAATTTACATTTTTAATCAGGTTATGATTTTCATAAGTTCTATCATTTTACTGAACACCTGTGGTTTGTTCTTCAAAAATCTGGTTATCTTGTAGCCAGATGATTCTCAGAAATCTCCTCCTAGGAAAACTAAACCCTACTTGAGCATAATAAAGAAAGGCAACCCCACTGTCGAAAAATTCAGGATAGAGGCAAAAAGGCCTAATTGAATATTGACCAAACAAAGCTATCTTATTTGTTCCTTACTTTAATATTCTTTCTTAAAGCAAACCTTTTCAGTCTGGCTTTTGTTCTCAGTTAGAAAGACCCACCAGCAAGATCAACAGGAAATTGGAAATGCTGCATTAAAATATTTAGATCATAAGTCTCCAAAAGTAGAACCACATCTGTCTCCCAGTTTAGTATGGATACTTGGAGAGACCAATGAATGTTATAATCAATTATCACAACGGCAAT
The DNA here is from genome assembly GCF_002288905.1 of Enhydra lutris kenyoni. Lineage (NCBI taxonomy): Eukaryota > Metazoa > Chordata > Mammalia > Carnivora > Mustelidae > Enhydra > Enhydra lutris. Next base: position 82,249,911 of record NW_019154085.1, read on the forward strand.
ACCAGCAAACAGGCAGTGAGTTACAGCTTGAATACATTCAAGATGGACTTCACCTCCATGAGATTTAATTAAACGCTATGCATATAAATAATCTCACACATTCTAATTCCCTGCTTCAGTCAGAGTAATCCTGGGCTTGCAGCCTCTTGCTCTGTTGCATGACTAGGTGTTGATCTTAAAGCTGAGAACAACTAATAAAAGGGTCAGACCCAAAGGAAAATCAAGCATTCTGAGCTGTCACCTCTATCATCTTCCTTGTGTCTCTGTGGATTTTATCCTTTTACAAACACAACCTCCCTGGGCAGAACATTAGGACACAGAATGTTTCCCACACCACTTCAAAACTGTAAGCCACTGGAAGTGCAGTAGCTGGCAAGTCATGGTCTTCTTAATTGAAATCCAGCTGCTGGTGGAATAAATCTGATGTTGGAAGGGTTGGGATGTGGAGGTAAGAAGAAAGACCAAGAGAGGAAGAGGTCCCTGTATTGTTATACTTAGCTTTATAAAGATCCTCCAAGGTGTGTCCTCACATATTTCTGGGGTCCTGACCAGAGTACTTAGCCTACCCAGCTTATGAGGGAAATAGCCCTGCCTCGCTGCGTTGCAGAGAGAGAGTCCCAGGGAGCACTGCTCCTGCAACTGTGAGCCACAGTCCCCCTACCCACACTTGGACTGCCATTCCTGGACCGGGGTAGCCAAGCTTTAAAAGGATGAGGGCCTGTGTAGGAGTCTGGCGGAGAAATGACTTCCAGAGCAAGGAAGTGCTGAATGACTCAGATTGTGCAGTAGAAGTCAATGCAGAAAGGTCATGAGGTCAAGAAGAGATAAGGGCCCAGAAAGCCAGAGTCATGAAGGCTTCAAATGTCTGAATAAAGCAGAAGCTACACAACAGAGCGAGCCAGAGAGCCAGTCCTTAGGAGGAGGGGCAGAATGAGAAGAAATCAAAAAGTGGTATAATTGGAAAGTCACATTAAAAGGCAACACAGTAGAGAGGAGATCCAAATTCTCCTGCTTTACAAGGGTCTTGAATCCCAGTGGGCCTTAGTTCCAGTCTCAAAGAGACCTGGTTAAGCCAGGTTATATTCTGCCAAGAGGCCTGCTTCCCACACTCCTTATAGGTGAGAAGCTTTCTTTTCCCCACATATTAAAAGCTAAGAAGCAGATGAGTTAGGCTAATGCTCTTCTGGTGGTAGGCATATTAAAGTCTCCTTATATGACAAGCATCAAGGACAGTATAGGAACACTTGAGATGAATTTACTTTTAACTGTCAAGTGCGATAGAACTGTTACCCATCAGCATCTTGAGATGAAGGCCAAAAAAAAAAAAAAAGGATAATTAAAACTAGCCTTTCAAATAAGCATCATTGCAAAGGTTACAAAACACTGCAGTCATGCCAAACTTGGTGAAATCAATTTCCATTTTGTTGCAGTGTGTGTCATGCGAGATTGCTGAAACCAACCAAATGAAGAGCATTAATAATTGGTATTAATAGCTTATATAAATTAATTTGCTTATTTGCCGAAAAGAAAATTCACCAAACAATTAATTATATGGAAGCCCCACACATTGCGTAACAGACAGCATACATGTCCTACTGTTTTTTAAGATTTTATTTATTTATTTGACAGAGAGAGGGAGAGATCACAAGCAGGCAGAGAGGCAGGCAGAGAGAGAGAGGAGGAAGCAAGCTCCCTGCTGAGCAGAGAGCCCGATTCGGGACTCGATCCCAGGACCCTGAGATCATGACCTGAGCCGAAGGCAGAGGTTTAACCCGCTGAGCCACCCAGGCGCCCCTGTCCTACTGTTTTTAAAAATGAAAACAAGCACTTGAAGTTTCAGGAAATCCAACCGGTCCTTGAAAACTGAGAATCCCTTTGCCAGTAAGATGAAACTAGTTTGATGGGGAAACAGAAAAAGCATCTTAGTGACTTTAAAACCACAGAAAATATAAAGAGTGGTGTATTTAATGTAACTGAGTGACTGAAAATAAAACAGAGATAACTAAGTCCACATTTGTTTACAGCCCTTTGCTGACGACCAGTACTTAAGCGTCATAACTTGATTTCCCTGCCATGCCCAGGAGGAGGGGGAGGAATAAGTAATAAGCCCAAATGGGACATTAAATACTGGTAACATGAAGTACTATGTGAAAAGGATTTCATGGATTCATTTCCATAGGTGTTTAGTGTTGGGCCCACCATGGTTTGCCTGCCATTGGCTCTAACAGGAATTAATACCCAGTGTGGGGGAGGGGAAGGAAGTTGAGGACCTTCTATGTCCATTTTTTTGTTTATAATCATATCTCTTGTCACACGCCCTGGCCACCTTCAGTTCTTTAAGAGCTAAGTTAGAAGCTTTGAGGACTGTTGGGCTCTAGGCTTCTTCCTCTATTTTTCCTCCCTTCTTGCTTGTTCATTTTTATTAAGGATTCTACCAGAGGTTGGTTTCTCCCTGCTCTCAACAAAGACAAGTACATCAAAAGTTGAATACAATATCAGAGTTCTTAGAAATTTATCATAAAAATCTAGCAGGACTTCAGTCTCATGGAGCGAAACAAGGTGTGGGAAGAATCTGATTCTCAAATGGGATAATATATTAGATTGCAATGCCATTTTTTACTCCTGTCTTATAAATAATTCACCTTCACACATATCAACCCACACAATACCATCCACTCACTCTTGGTCACAGAGAACCACAGGGAATAAGAGCCATCCTCATCCAACCACCTGGTCCCGAGTATGTTTAGGATGTTAGGGCCGACGTCATTCGGACCCTGACTGCTCCTCGATTGAGCTCAATTCTCCAAACAGAGCCACAATGGCTGCAGCTCCCCACGCATGTGTAACCTTTCGGGTCAGGTGCCACTGAACGCCAGCACAGATCCCAAGAGAGCAAGTACTGTGAAGCCCCTCTGCACATGGGGTTTTCTGTGCAAATCTCAGACAGTACCTCCCTCAAGGCACTGAAGGTTGCTGAGTAGAAGAGGTAAGCCCTTAGTAGGATTTTGCACATGCGCACTGAGAGCTGCACCCCGCATGCCTCAGTGTTGTCCTTGCATCATTAGCACACACACGCATCCACGTCTGACAAGCGACACCCAACCACTTCAGGTAACTGTGTTTCCAGAGCAATTGATAGGAAATGGGGCAGGCTTGGCTTTGCCCCTTGCCTTGCTCCAAACTAGATAAAATCTAGCATTCTTTCTGTTAAAAAAAAAAAAAAAATCAAGAAAGTTTTGCCTCAAACTATTTGACTGTCTTCTCCCTAACCAAGAACTCTTAAGTTTTTACCATGTTCCTTTGTTTGCAATATGGGCTTCATTATCTTATTTAATCATGGATTATCTTTCCACTTAATTAAACTCACTTTTCACTTTGAAACTTTGTATTAAAAAGAAAAATACAGATGTCACGTAGAATTATTTCACTAATCTATTATATCAATCAAATAATTGCTCCCTGCCCCCAGGTAGTTAAAGATGAGACATTGTTGATCAAAATCTCTCTCATATCTTTCTTCAAATTCCAGAATTTTTAAAGCCAAGTAAGTATAAAAGACCCAGATCGCAAACGTTGCTAAAAAACATCTTCCAAAATCAATGTCAGACATTTGGATTTCTGATTAATTACAAGAAAAGATCCACCAAAAGGAATGTAGGCTTATATAAGGGAGGCAAAACACTGTGTTCTTCCTTAACTTTTCAACTCAGTTATATCTTCATGTTTTTTTGTTGGATAACATATGGAAAGACTTTCCTTGTGAATCTGATCATATCCCTGACAAAAAGGCCTCTTTGGAGCACTGATGAATTCTAGTTTAATTAGTTGAAATGAAGATAATTAATATTCAAGACCATCTCTAACTCAAGATTGATTTCATAATAAGTCTTAAAATATTTAGAAATAACAAATGACTACTTTAGATTCTTCAGAGAGCATATAGAAAGAAAAAAAAAAAAAAAACAAGAAAGCATGCTCCTGAGAAAACATTGTCTTCTAGATTGATTTAAAATTGAGTCCCAAGGAGCAAAGAGCAGTAGGCCCTCAGACCTAATGAGAAATGCCATGAGTGGGATTAAAATCCATTCGGGACACTGAATCACTCAACAAATATTAAGAACAACACCAAAGAAAAAGTATCTGAAGCTACTCAGAAGCTGCTCACCGAAGGATATTAGAAATATCTGTACAGGACAGAGCCCAAAATCTTGGAGAAATGGGTGTTTCTGAAGGGTTCCAGGTTCCTGCATTGAAAACACATTCATTAAGTCCCCAGGATGTACTACACATTTTAGGAGTTATGTCTTACCCATTACCATGGTCTGCAGCTCCTCCCCTATTTCTCTACATTTGCAAAGTACTACTGACTCAACAAAATGTGTTCTATGGAACCCAGATGCTCAAGGAAGAAAAGCTTCTCTCACAGAACAGTTCAGGATCTCCACTACTTGCAGATTTACAATGTACATTAATCAAAACTGTGGTGGAAATTGCAGTAGGTAGGAGAGCTTCTCTGTCTGGGTCTTTAGCTGGCCATGTGGTTAGGGCAAGTCTGCACAGCTCTAGAGGGCTCAGCTCTCTCATCTCTGACATGATGGTATTTTCTCAACCACCTTAACAACTGCCTCCAGAAATAGGCTGACTGTGGAACAGACATTTCTGACTGCCCACCGGATCCTCCTTTTAAATTCCTATTTGGTTCAGAGAGCTACCCTCTGCCAGGCAGCACACAGGACTCAGGCCACTGAGCTCCCTTTAGCTGAACTAAGCCAAGAGTCATCATATCTTGCTTGCAATTTGCTGGCAGCCTGGGTGAAGACCATCTTCTCTCCTTGGAAGTTGTCTTGTAATTTCCCTCCAACTGTTCCTCTGGACACCAGGAGGGCTGTATGGAAGAGCTAGAAGACAGGTGGGAGGTGAGAGTTAAAAGAACAGTAGAGGGGGCACCTGGGTGGCTCAGTGGGTTAAGCCTCTGCCTTCGGCTCAGGTCATGATCTCAGGGTCCCAGGATCGAGTCCTGCATTGGGCTCTATGCTCAGAAGGGAGCTTGCTTCCCCCTCTCTCTCTGCCTGCCTCTCTGCCTACTTGTGGTCTCTCTTTCTCTGTCAGATAAATAAATAAAATCTTAAAAAAAAAAAAAAAGGCACAGCAGAGAACAGAGCTAGAACTGTTAGTTTAAGCCCAGTCTGAAACTCTTCCTCTGGACTTCAGTTGTGTAAGCCAATACACGTATTTATGACAATTTGATTGGGACCCTGCCGGTCATAGTTGAGGTCATCCTGATAGATAAGACACTCTATAAAAGCTACACACCTTGGGGACCCTCAACAACCTTATCAGAATCTGTCTCTAGGACGTACTTACCCGGTGTTGCTTATCCTCCTTTAAAGAATATTTGCATTGGATTTTGTTTTTAATCTTTAGCCACTGTGGATGAGCCCACCTTGCCCTTTACTTTGCCTTACTTCTTTCTGCCTCAGACAGCAGTCAGAAGCCCGGACATCCTGCTTGTAAGAAAGAGGCCCCGGTTTTCCCAGAGTTCCCACTCATCCCAGCCTCCCAGGACCATTCCCAGCACAGCAGCTCTGCCAAGCCTCAGGGTCCAAGTACTCCCAGCCCTTTACCAGAGACCAATTTTCTTAGACCAAAAAAGTACAAGTTTGGAGGTTTTTTAGAAGTTGTGTGGTGGTCTCTGCTTACACCTTAGTTATTGTTTCTAACACAATTCCCTCAGATGACCAGTATCCAAATCGCCAGTCTCATGATCAGATGCTTGTTAGAAATGCAGGTTCCCAGACTTGCTGAGTAGTACTCCTGGGTTCACAGCCTAGCCCACGGTTATCTCACATTCTGCATTACCCCAAAGACAGCTCAGCTTCCAGCCTCAGCATCTGATGAAACAGAGGCCGCAGCAGCGAGAGCAGGAACCTGGGGAAAGAATTAGGAGTCAAAGGGACATCCTGGAAGTGCGATGGGAAGGTGCTAGATGATTTCGGAAACTCGGAGTGGAACTGTGCCTGGAGGCAGATGCAAATTACGACAGTCATTTGCCTCCCAACTTCCGTGACTTTGACCTTCATGCATACTCTACTAGCTTTTGCTTCTGGCATGATTTGCACCCAGACATACCCAGCATCACTATGTATCTGTCCACAAATCGTAGAGCTGATGACAAAGAACTAGGTGAAGGATAAAATGTCCAAGACCGAAAGGTCAAAGCGAAGTTTTATAAAATGGCAATCTACATGTCACAAAAGTTTTGCATGAGAGTTAGTACTTCCACAGATGTGAAATATATTTCCCAGTCCCGCAGCCCACCTCATTTCCCAAGTCCGCACCAGTTCATAGTGCTCATTTCATGCTTTGTGTGGCTTTCTAAGTTCTCTCCAGTGAAAAAGGAAAGACCACCCACTTCCTTCCTTTTTCTTATGAAATATATTTTACACAGTGACTGACACAACAGAATGCAGATTATATGGGGAATAATGCCTATAACTTCTGACTGCTAACTTCACTCAGATTTGGCTTTAGGGAAACTGTAGACACACCTGGGAAAAAAGTGTTCAGCACCATTTTTTCTTTTTCAGAAAATAATGGAATGGAAATTGAAACAATCTATTCTAGAATCTGTTTATTCTAGAGTCTATTCAAAATAGATATTTAACAGTTCATTCTCTCAGACTCTCCACATACCTAGAATTAATCCCCTTTTCTCCTTTATAACAAACCTACATCCTCTTCTCTGCCCCTACTACTCCCGTTCTCATTGGGTATTTTTTGTTTTAAAGATTTTTTAAGAAAGGGGGGCGGTGATGCCTGGGTGGCTCAGCTGGTTAAGTGTCTGCTTTTGGCTCAGGTCATGATCCCAGGGTCCTGGGATCAAGTCCCACATTGGGCTCCCTGCTCCATGGGAGTTTCTGCTTCTCCCTCTACCTTTGCCTGCTGCTCTGCCTGCTTGTATTCTCTATCAAGTAAATAAATAGAATCTTTAAAAAAAGAAGAAGAAGAAGAAGAAGAAGAAGACAGAGAAGGAGGGAGGAAGGAATGAGCAGTGGGGTGGGGCAGAGAGAAAGAATCTCAAGCAAACTCCCCACTGGGCAGGGAGCCCCACACGGGGGTTTGATCTCATGACCCTGAGATCATGACCTCAGCTGAAATCAAGAGTTGGTGGTTAATAAACTGAGCCACCCAGGTGCCTCCTCCTTAGATGTTTTGACACCAAAACTATTTTTCATTTTCTTGCTCACTAGGGGCAAATCAGTCTGAGGTTACACTTGCCCACCATTCCTGAGCCCTATGCAATGGTCTAAAAAATTTATGTAATGGATTCTAATCCTGGACTGAGTTCTTAGATTCTAGTTTTTAAATTACATTGCAAACACCAGAGTTAATTTATAATACACAGAGCTTTCATGTTAGAACTCAAATTCAGGTGTTAACATCTGGGCCTTCTGATCACTGATGTCACTCCCATCTCTATTCTCTAGGTTAGTAGTTCCCAAAGTGGATGTGAATCAGAATCACTGGAGGAGTTAGTTCAAAATAGATTTTGACACAAGTCTAACATAAAAAATCTGATTTTCTCCCTTTCTTCCTTCCGTTTTCCCTCCCTTCCTGCTTATTTTTATTTATTTATTTTTTGTTTTTTGGCAAGCTCCCTGAGTGAATCTCATTGCAACCACCCAAGGACTCATTTACTGAAGACATTTGGGAAGCACTTCTCTGGCCCTAGTGGTTCTTACATGTGCATCAGAATCACCTGAAGGCCTTATTAAACTACGGACTAAACCCTCAAAGTTTTTTGTTCAACACATCTGGGAGGGAGCCTGAGAACTGTGCTTTTCTAACAACTTTCCGGGTGATGCCGATGCAGGTCTGGGGACCACACCTGGAGAACCACAGCTCTAAAAAAGGTTACTTGTATACATGGTTATTAGTCATTAGGCTTTTTTTATTATGTAGCCAAGGACTGGGCTTCAGAGGAAGGAATTATCCTTTCAGATCAAGGGTAACACACCCAGCTGAACATCATAATCACCCAGGAGCTTTTATTTTCTTTAATTTAACATTCAATTACTGGGATTAGGCTTATGCTTCACCCCAGAACTACTGAATCAACGTCTCCAGAATGCCCTGGTAATTTGTATTGTTTTGAAGTTACCCAGAAGATTCTGATTACATGGATTCGAGAACATGGCCTTAGACAAGCCAAACTAACTTACACTAAAAATTATCTGAAATTAAATTTTAATGGGGCATCCCGCATTTTCAATTGTGCATCTGGCACCCTTACTCAGCTGTATTTGTGAACAATTTATTTCCTCTATGTGTTCCATCTTTTGCTCAACACAGCCCCATTTTAAATGCTCAAGGGGGTGGTGGTAAGGAGTGAAATCCATGCAAACATGATGTACTGGGCGAAGAAGAGAAAATTAAGATGTTTCCTCAGGAAAGAAAGACACACACACACACACAGAGGAAAATTCATTAATCTAGACAGCAGAAACAAAATCAGAAAGGAAAAAAACTACTGTCTGCTAATGGTTTTTTACCAGACGATTTGTCAATTATACAATCAAAAGAAACCCTGGGGAATAAAAGGACACCAAAGATGCTATTAAAATGTTCCAAGTGAAGCCATATATAATTAATTTCAAACAAGCATAAGCTATGAAAACTCAAATACTTCAAGGTGCTGAGTGAAAGGAGGGATAAATCTACATCAAGCTTCAAAACTGTTGCTTCCAGGTGAGTCCAAGATTAAGCCAGAGACAGGAAGATAATGATGTCTGCTCCCTCCCTGTTTTATTGGAAGCTAAAGAGCCTTAAGAGGAGATGCTCCCATGGCATCAAGGACTAGAAGAAACAAACATACAGCCCAGCACCTGACATCAGCACATAACAACCAAGAAACTGAATCGAATGAGTGAAACAAAACCAAAACAGAGAAGAAAAATTCACTGATGCAGAAGACAAAGAATTCAAACCACCACACAGCCTGCATAACCACCATTAGTACCATGGTCCCTCCAAAGCAAGCAAATTTCTCTTGATGCTGTTCTGCCATTTCATAGATTAGTCAGCAGCAAACTTCTACTGTGAAGGACAAGATAATGAATCTTTTAGACTTTATAGACCATACACTCTCTATTGCATCTACTCATTCTTACTGTTGAGTGTGAAAATAGCCATAGACACTTTGTAAATGAAGACATGACTGTCTTCCAAAAAACTTGACTCACAAAAATACATGGTTCCTGTGAACTGAATGCTTGTGTCCATTCAAAATTCATATGTTGAAACTTCAATTTCCAATTTTATGGTATTTGGATGTGTGGTCTTTGGGAGTTAGTTAAATCACGAAGGTGGAGTCCTCATGAATGGGACCAGAGCCCTTATAAGGGAGTGAAGAGACCAGACTCTCTCTGCCCTATATGAATGTAAGTAGATGGTGGTCTTCAAACCAGGAGGAGAGCCCTCACCAGATCTCTGACCTGCCAGCATCTTAATCTTGGACTTTTCAACCTCTAGAACTATAAGGATTAAATGTTTTTAAGCCACATAACCAACAATGTATTTATTACAGAAATCCAGCAGACTACAAGTGGTAGGACAATTAAAAAAAAAAAAAGTGGTAGGACATGTTTGGTTCATGGACAATAGTTTGCTGACTCCCACCATAGTTGAGCCCACGCAGCAAGGATAGCATCATTAATGGATTCTGTGGAGTGCTCAGTGTTCTGAGGGTGGATGCTCAGTAAAACACCAAAAACAAAAACCAAAAAACTCCATTTGCTCATCCCCTGAACATATAAGGGTAGAGTGTTTGAAGATCACCCCAGTTGCAAAGGCAGGAAATCCAGGATTCTGGAAATAGAAAGAAGTTGTTGAGACTGTTAAAAAAGGGAAAGACGAGACAAAGGGACCAAACATTTTAGCACATTTTTAGAAAGGATCTCTCGGTGATCCTGACATTCAGAGAAAAGTTGACCCTATGGGGGAGGAGGCCCCTTGACAGTTTCTTTGAAGTTTAGCTGCTACTGGGGAGGAGGCCTCCTAGGAGGAGTTGTTTTGCTTCTGCATCAGAAAGGCTTGGGGCGCTTGGGTGGCTCAGCCTGGGATCGAGCCCCATGGCTGGGATCGAGCCCCCTCCCTCTCCAACTCCCCCTGCTGTGTTCCCTCTCTCACTGTGTCTCTATCAAATAAAATAAAATCTTTAAGAAAAAAAAAAAAGAGGAAAGGCTTCCCGACCTTCTCAATTCACTAATTTGCATTGAACATCCCAAGAAGTGTCCTTTCCAAAAAAGAAAAAAGCTAGGTCACTTTGGCATGGAAGTTTATAATTTAAGCCAGAATATATCACCCATGGTACATGGAAACATGACTTCAGTGACCTCCTTTACAACACTGGTAAATGTTTTATCTGAGGTCACCAGGTCAGTCAAGAAACACACAAGCATGCATTCTACATTGTATAATTTAAAAGCTTTTATTTCCCCCCCAACACGAGCAAATGGGTTTCTTATTAGTTCAACTAGAAGTCTTCTTCCTATAGGAGTTGTCTTTCTCATTGACTATGTCATTGGTGGGAAAACTGCATTCTCACGGGGGAAGGGTGAGATTTCATAGAGACACTCTGAGCTCGTCATGCACAGTAAGGAGACGGTCTGGCCCAGCAGCTTCCAAAAGAGTCTTGGGGTTGACGAATCCCTTCAGCTAACAGCCTGGGCAGGCAGGAGCAACACAGGCTTATCACCACCCACCCGTCACAGATGCTGGCAGGCTCCTCCCGCTGCAAGTGACAAAATGCAGCCCCTCTGGCCAGGAAGCCGGGAAGCCAGACCATCTCCTCAGTCCCCTTCCTTGATCCCATGGCCTGATGCAGGAGTGCTCTAGCCCAGCAAACAACTGGCTTCCGCTTCGGGGTCCAAACTGCAGTCTTCTAGTGCGAAACTGGTCTTCACTCAAATGTTCAGAGTTCACGCAGTTTTTGGCCTGTGCTTCAGGAGGCGGTTTCTGCTCTCCTAGGAACAGTGGCTTTGCATCAGCAGAAGCACAGAGACCCAGGCAAGCGCGGGTAAGGAGGGCGTGGGGGCGCCGCTGCCGGATGTCCTCTGCGCGCGCATCACGGCGAAGACCGCATTCGTGTGGTTGGTGGGTAACTCTACGTTACAGATCATGCCTTCACAGCAGGACCTGCACTCCTGTCACAAAAGCAAGACGACAGGGGAAAGAGAGTGAGCAATGGGAAAGAGAGGAAAGGCGGAAGCAAAGAGCCACCGAAGCAAGCTTCTTCAGTGCTGAGACTGGACAGAATTAGAGTTCACCAGCTCATCCAGTCTACGAGAGCGTCAGGCCCCCTCGAGTAACTTTCCCCCCGACTGACCCGGCAGTACGGATGATCTTGAAGTAAGGGCGAAACTTCTCATTTAACAGAGATTTATCTGCAGCGAGCCAAGCATAAGCACGTTGGAAAGAAGACGAAGGGGAATTGAATAAGACTGCCTGAGTCAACAAATCCTCTAAGGTTTGTAAGGAAACACACTGAAACAAAAATGAAAGCGAGGAACCTTTTGGACTGGTCATTGATTTTCTTTCTCCGTACTACTCGTTAAGGGATAGTAATGGCTCTCTATTGTCTATACTAACACCTGATTCCTATCATTACAGCAGCAATGGCTTGCTAGTTATAGCTGCTGGGTGATGAAAAAGGCTTGCTCCCTCCCAGCACAAGATGTTTTCAGGGGAAGCAATCTCCTGTCATAATACCTGGAACGATGTTTCAACCTGATAAAGCTAGCCAGCCATTCACAGAGGCTTCCAGGCTGGCGAGCTGAGAAAAAAGCAGCAGCTCTGAAATACCTTTATTGGCAGCTTTCAACCCTGGGTGCATAGGAGAATCTCCTTGGGGAGCTTTAAAAAAGAAAGATGCTGATGCCCAGGACCCCAGCCTGAAGTTCCGTTTTGGCCCATCTGGGATCCCCATCCCCCACAACATAGCTGTGAAAGTTCCCTGGGAGACTATCCTATGGAGCCAGAGCCGGAAGCCACTGGTGTCAGAACCACTTTCTGTACACATCAACTAAATCAAACTCTACAATCTCATGAAATTAACACACTTTTCAAGTAATTTTTTTTCACAAACATTTCAGAATTCCAGGCATATAAAAGAGGAAAATTGCTCATTTAGGACGAGAAAGTCGAGATCGAGTGATACAAAATCTATCTATAGTTCATCCTATTCAAGAGATGAACTCTTTCAGACTCTCGCTTCCTCATCTAAGCTGAGGTAGGGGGTAAGACCAGGACTCCTTAGTCAAAGTGTCCCCATTTCCCTCTCCTCACCTTCCAGCTTCCCTGGGCAGTGTGCTTGGTGATACCTGGCCAAAAACAAAATCTGTGAGCGGGGCTCTGTGGGTTTGTCATTCTCTCATGGATGGTTTGCTCTCAGGCTTCCAGAGCACACTCCAATCTACCCAAAGTCCGAGGTCTAGGGTGTAGTTGTGTGGCCTGGGAATTATTGGTTGTTTTTGTAATGTTATTTTTCCTTGAAGGACAGAGAGTTTGCAACTTCTCTGTGGTCTCCGTTGCATCACTGTCAGGGAGTCCTTCCCCAAAGAGTAAACACATACACCATCTCATTCATCCTTCCTGCCTTTCCATTATGTGTAACTAACCATCAGGAACAAAAAACCTCAGAACAGTAACTTTACACACACAACTCCTTACTGTATGTTCAGAATCTCGGCTATGGTGGCAGCCAACAAAATGACATTCACTTCTGGAGGCACATTTTTTGGTGATGGATGTACTTCTTCCACGACTGGTGAAGTGGTGAACTGTCAGACAGTACTGTGTATCTAGGCAAGAAGAAAAAAAGCAACCTCCTGTGTCACATTGCAAAAGAGAGACTTGAAAATCACTTCAGAAAGGACTAAACTTCAGGACAAGCCTTAGGTTTCCAGGCAAGAGCGTTAATGGGAAGAGCAGACACCTCCCCTTTGGTGTCCGCTAAAGCTGACCTTAGGTCTGCTATTTCATATCAAAGTGCCTGTATCTCTCTCTCCCCATGAAACACAGGTTCCAGGACTCTATGAAATGAACGGTGTAAATGCAATGGGCTAGAGCACTTTGGTGTATTATTCAGCATTTGCTTCTTATCTACCAAGAGGCAAGAGGTGAAATGAAAAGCAGATGCTTCAAAGTATACATCAAGACCAGCTTCCTGATGCACCCAGTTCCTACCCACGCTCTAATCCCCCCAAGCATGTCTGACTTTTCCTGAGTAGTCCCATTTTTCTCCTCTTTCTTTACTCTTACTCCTTCTGTCCCCTCCCTGCTACGTGCCTAGCTGATTTCTACAACTTTCCTTAGGGCTTTAAGCACTCATGTTTTACTACTTTGAAAGAAAGTGATCTCATTCACTATCTGAGGACCTTCCGCTTTGGTTTCGCATCTCTCTGTAGTGATCTCAGGCCACTGCAATGCTCCTTAGGTTACTGAGAAGGGACGACAGTAGCAATATCATAAGATGGGGGTAGGGGGAGACTTGTTTAATACGGAGAACACCCGGCTTCACAGAACGGCCTCAGTCACAAGTGAGCCCCTTCAGGTCCTTCAAGCTCACTCTCTTTTAAATAAAATGATGTTAAATAAAAAGTATGCTGGGGGCACCTGGGTGGCTCAGTGGGTTAAGCCGTTGCCTTCGGCTCAGGTCATGATCTCAGGGTCCTGGGATCGAGCCCCGCATCGGGCTCTCTGCTCAGCAGGAAGTCTGCTTCCTCCTCTCTCTCTGCCTGCCTCTCTGCCTACTTGTGATCTCTCTCTGTCAGGTAGATAGATGAAATCTTTAAAAAAAAAAAAAAAAGTATGCTGACATTTCTATAGGGTTCTTGTAACTTCAAATAATACTAACACCTACCAAGTGGGTACCAGCAGCTACACACTCTAACATGTATTCACCCAGCCAATCCTTACGATAAGCCTTAAGACAAGTCATATTAATACCATCGTACAGATTAAAAACAACAATAACCCAAATCCAAGGCCCACAGTTGTAACTGGGGTAGAAGGTGGTGGAAGGTAGGATTCTAACCTGGGCCGTTTTCTAGGGTTTTGTACTCTTCCCCAGAACACTATTCTGCCTCTCAACATACTCAGTATGAAACCAGATGATGGTGTGGGGCGCTCGACAGGAGTAGCTGACTTCCGCATTCGGAAGGAAAAGGAATGACTGTAATGTTTTGGAAAGGCATTTCAACCTAGACTTCAAACAAAGGAGAGCTGAAAACTGGTAGCTGTGTTGTTCATATAAAATATCACCCATGCTAAAGCAGCCCTGGAAAGTCAGAACAGAAGCCAGGGTAAATAAAACAAGAAATGTCATTCTTGTCATATCCTGTTACACAGAGAACCGCTCTTAACAACACTGACAGACCACAGAAGGAAAACTCAAAGGTGAAAAGGAAACCTGAGATGATATCCAACAATAGTTGTGGGCCTGTTTGCCCCAAGAAATGGTTGACTATCACTCCCCTAAATAATGAAAAATTGTACGAAATTACACCCTCAGGTAGAATTCCAGATGGTTAGTTAGTATCTTTGGGGCTTGACTGGAGAACAATCAAGATTGCACCCTCATGCACACTGGAACATGGGGTTATTTCATGGCGAGCTCTTTAAACAGTAGGTGTTCAGGGTGGACCTGGAAGAGTCCACGGGCTTCGCTTTCCCATCTCTGACATTTGCTTGGTGGTAGAAAGCTGCAGCATTCCTCTTTTGTTCACATGTTTCAACAGAGATAAAACTCCAAAACCCCAAATATCCATGCACGTTCCCATTAAAAATGACTTTGATGAATAAATGACAATTTGGAGCGTTACGCACAGACCCGGGGGAACAGTGTTTTGATACAATTCAAAATAATACGGTCTGTGAAGATGAAGCACAAGAAGTTAGACATCAATGCCCCAATTTACTACTGTGTTCATCCTTACCACCGAGTGTTTCAGGGGAATTTAAAGCAAATAGCAAAAGAATGATACCCACCTTCTGAAATAAGGTAATAAAGCAAGGATTGGTCAATCTTGAAAACTGTGAAATAACTAAGATATATTTCTGTGCAAAATGTAGAAATCTCCAAATGCATAACATACAGTCATGTATTCATAAGCACGTACCCAATTGAGGGTCACTCTACGGAAACATAAAAGAACCTCAAGAAAAAATTATAATAATTATTTTTGAAAAGAAATCATGATAAATACTGTCCAAGTAGATATCATAACCACTTGTTCTAATTTACAGAATCAGGGACCCAGGCCCCAAAAAGGTCTGCAGTATGGACTATTTCTTGGGGCCACACACTGGCTTTCTCTGAAGAGGTAAGGCTATTTCACTGCTTTGTAGAATACGATACAGAAATTTCCAAAAGAGTCAAGGTAATAGAACACCAAAACTGGTCATCTTTAACTCTGGAAGAGATTGTCAGTTGGCTGGTTGGCTTTTCTCAGGCTTTTAGGTCTGAAAACCTAAAAAAAAAGTACCTCCTAAAAAATGTGAATAACCTGATCTTATAGCTCTAAGTAGAGCTTTCCCAATTTCAATCTCCCGCCAGCACATCTGGTCTGCCTTACCACCAAGTCTGTATATATTAAATCACTGAACTTCTTGTCCCTCGATTCCTATCACCCTAGTCCCAGTTGCCATCTTCTCTTGCCTGAAGACAATGAAAGACCCCATCTGGTGTCCACTTCTACTCTTTTCCTCAACCATCCATTCTTCACATAGCAGCAGAACAGTATTTTAGAACACAACTAGTATCCTGTACTTCCCTAGCATACAACCCCCTCCTGCCTTCCCATCACATTTATAATGAAATCCAAATTCGACCAGAAAAAGAAGATCCTATGTGCCCTGGTCCTTATTTCCATGAGGCCCCTTCTCTATCTTCCACTAAGTTTTAATGGCCAGTCTTCTTCCTGTTGACTGAAGAGGCCAAATCTTGTTCTCTTGCAGACTTTGCATTTGGGATTCCCTCTTCCTAGCATGTTCTTTCTACAGATCTCCACATGGCTGCCTTGTTTTGGTCAGTCAGTCAGGTGTTAGTTCCTCAGAGATTTTCCTGACCACCTAATCAAAGGCATGTGTTCATTCTATCAACAAATATTTACTGAGTGCTTAGCATGGGCCAGGCGACTGGACCGGGCACTAGGGATGTGTCAGTGAACTAAGCAAACTAAGAAGATACTCAAATGTTTGTCAAATGAATGAATGAGTTAATAAAGCATCAATGTATCTCAAGAGTATAAAAACCTTTCTTTGCTTCAGCCAATACGTATGACTTTCCTAGAGGTATCATCAAGCATTTCTGAAATTCCTGGAATGCCTTAGACAATATTGTGGTTTATTTGTTCTGCCTGATAAACACTATTTAAGAAATTCTCCTTGGAGACACATACACATCGACGAATTGAGGATATGCCATCAGTTTCCAAATACTGTCAGAATAGTCTAATATCTGCATAGTCTCTTAAATCTCTGATTTATACAGAGCATCATCAGCCTGTTAATATGCTAATTCCATTATATATGGCATGTCTGCTCAGGGCCAGACATGAGAGACCTAAATGAGGTAGGATCACAAGAGCGTCTTCCAAACTCAGCACACTTACTTTGTGGACACCATTTGTCTTCTGCCCATCGATTGCAGTTATAATTATCTCCGGCATTTTCACAAGTAAAACACTTAAAGCTGTTTGGAAATGGCGTAGCTTTAAAGAAAAATGCATGGTGAAACAGAAAGGTTACAAAGGACAAACTTTCAAACATCAAAGATGGCACAAAATTAGCAACTTTTGTTAGATCAAACAAAACGTACAAGCCATCATCCTGAGAACTGTTGTTGCTAGCGAGCTGGATGTAACTGCCAGACTTTGGGGCATGTTTTTTATTCCCTTTTCTTTAAATACTTTGCCTACTTATCTACTAGAGAGTACGGAAAATGATTCCATAAGCCACTCTGAAATATCGCTCCATTACAATTTATAATTTGGGAATAAGTGCGAATTGAGAGAATGGGCAAGGGTGGGGATGGTGTCAGAATCAATAACTTGGTACAGAGTGGCCCCTGAGAAGAACTAGAGTCAGATAAGTGTGAGCTTGATTTCTACTCTTCCCACTAAGTAGCTGTGTGGTTTTTATATTTCAAAGAATAATAATATTTACAGCAACACTAACAGTGAAGATCCCCAGGACATGCAGAGGAATCCTGAATATTAAACAAGAGGTTGCAATAAAAATATCTAGGAGAGACCCTACCCCCTTGTCGAATCATGCTAGTTTCTGTCCACATGCCCTTCCATTACAGCAATCTCACTTGGTATATGTCAATTATCACAGCATTAGACCTCAGTCAGGAATGTAACATTTCCTATAAGGATGGGAGTAATTCTCAGGCACTTATACTCAGGCTAGAGTGTTACAGAAAGCAGGAATTATGACTGCTGGCTATCTGCATTGAAAGCAACAAGAATGTCCTTTTTGTCTCTATCCTTTTTCCCCCCTACCTTGTACCTTGTTGTTTTAATGGGCAAGAAGTCAAAAGTATAATGAATTTGACATGTCTTTACAAGCCATGATATAAAGCCTTGTGTAAAACTTTCAATTCTTCCATTTCTGGAGGAAAAAAACAGATAACGATCAAGGAGAACCCCAAACCACCCTAGTAACCTGACTATGCATTGGTCAATTTTTTTTTCATTTTTTTAAATGTGTTTTTTTCTTATCATAAAATTGTATTAGACCCAAAAAGTTGAAAATGTGTAATTTAGATTTTATGAAAACTGTGCCATGTCATAAATAATGTAATATAATCATAATATGATCATTACCAATTTAGAAATGTATAATAAATGATAGTTCAAGGTGTGTGTGTGTGTGGTACACATGTGTACATGTGTGTGTGATATATATGTGTATGCACATGCACACACAATGTCCTAAATAATAAAAAAGCAAAGTAAAGAACAGTAATGATATAGGCTTCATTTAAAAGTAGTATAGGGGTGCCTGGGTGGCTCAGTCAGTTACGTGTCTGACTCTTCATTTGAGCTCAGTTCATAGTCTCAGGGTCATGGGATCGAGCCCTGCATCAGGCTCTGCATTCAGCGTGGACTCTGCTTGAGATTCCCTCCTTTTCCCTCGCTCTGCTCGCATGCATGCTCTCTCTCAAATAAATAAATAAATCTTAAAAAAAAAAAAAAGTAGTAGTATAAATACAGTGGTTCCTAAACCTGGCTGTGCATCGATAATATCAGGAAAGCTTTTCTAAAAAGGAGAGGGGGTTGGGGAGAGAAAGAAAAGAAAAAAATAATCTGCATCCACCCTTCTGACGACTGAATCTCTGCAGAAGGGACCAGGGAATATGTAGTTTTAAAGTCTTTTATCATGATTCTGATACTCTTCCAGGTGTGGGAACCCCAGGCATTGGTGTTTCTACCAAACAATTGTTATCTACAACAATCTTTCCCTAATAAAACATATCAGAGAAGTTTTATTTGTCTGAAGAGAAAGGAAGACAGAGGATATCTGTATACAAGCACATATATACACATATGTATGTAAAGTGCAGAGTCTGCCTGAGATTCTCTCCTCCTCTCCCTTGGCCCCTCTGTGTTTGTGTGCTCTCGCTCTAAAATAAATAACATCTTTTTAAAATATATATATATTTATTTTATCCTATAGATGATATTCACTGATACTTTTTTTTTAAGAAATTAGTGGGAAAGTTTTCTTTCTAATAGTGACCGCACGTTATCAATAAAAATCCAAGTAATCTTTCCCTCTAAATTTCAAACAAACTAACCTGTTCCAAAATTGTTAATGACCATTTGAAAGAATGTATCATATATGGAGAAACTTCCTACAGCCAATATCCTTCTACAAGGAACAGATCAACAAAGAACACTGAATTTTCTCTGCTAAGCCGTTCTTGGGAACAATATTCAAGAGCTTATTTTAAACAAGAACCCCTTGGAAACTTCAGCAGAAAGCCAAACCATTTTAAAGAAATGGAGCAAACTTCTGTCACCATGAATTACCCCTCCCCACAGAAGTAGGGAAGAATTCCTGGTTTATTCTAGGTGTAAACCAAACATTCCAGAGCAGGCAAAGTTACGATAGGTGGAAAGAGGGTCTCTGAATGGTCATCCTGACCCCACAGCCATGAACTATGACTCGACCAGTACTTACGGTCCAGAGGAGGCCTCACGTTGTAGAAGTTGATGTTCTTGCCCAATGCCCAATTTTCTGACAAGATGAAGACCTGGACAGCAGCAACAGCCAGAGCATGACGGAGGGGCAGCATTCTGACCTTGGCTGTGGGAAAATCCCAGACTCACATATCTACGATGAAGAGAGAGACTGGTCACAGTTATCTGCATTTTGTTTATCAGTAGGAGAATGTTTTGCTTCCCTTTGGAAATCCTGATTATTCAAATATATTCCAACATCTACTTGTTCTGTAGGGCCCATACCTGTGGTAAACGGCATTCTTCCCACACAAGTGAAAGGTTTTGTTGTTGTTGTTGCTGCTGTTTTTGTTTTTTTTAGTTTTTTTTTTAAGATTTTATTTATTTATTTGACAGAGAAAGAGATCACAAGTAAGCAGAGGCAAGCAGAGAGAGAAGAGGAAGCAGGCTCCCGGCCGAGCAGAGAGCCCAATGTGAAGCTCGATTCCAGGACCCTGAGATCATGACCTGAGCCGAAGGGAGTGGCTTAATCCACTGAGCCCCCAGGTGCCGCTGTTTTTGTTTTTTTTAAATGATTTTATATATTTATTTGACCAAGAGAGACACAGCGAGAGAGAGGACACAAGCAGGGGGAGTGGGAGAGGGAGATGCAGGCTTCCCATAGAGCAGGGAGCCTGAGGTAGGGCTCGATTCCAGGACCCTGGGATCATGACCTGAACTGAAGGCAGACACTTAATGACTGAGCCACCAAGGTGCCCCCACACAGGTGAAAATTAAGCGATTACTGCCTTCTACTGGTCAGGCCTTGACACCAGCCAGCAGAGCTGGGGCCAGACACCCAAAGGCCTTTTAGGCTCCAGTATAACAAGCAGCTGCAGGGGTGTGGCTGCACCGCATTCTCTCACTGCCTGAGGCTAACCGGGGTGCTTTGTGCTGAATCACCCAATCTCTTACTGGCCAGGGTTCAGAGCATGGTCCCCTGAAGTTATACCAAGCCACCTTTCTGTCAACACCATTCCTTGAGTAAACACTCGGGTTTGAGAAATTCTGCAACATTTTCAGAACCTGGAAGGAATCATAAGAGTTGGAGCAGTGGGGAGCACGGTCCGTAAAAGAACAGTGAATTTGAGAAAGTGAGTCTCTGCTGGATCCCAGAGCACAAAGGCATGGAGAGAGAAAGGATTCACTGTAAAAATGCCATCCCCAGGGGCACCTGGGTGGCTCAGTGGGTTAAGCCTCTGCCTTCAGCTCAGGTCATGGTCTCAGGGTCCTGGGATCAAGCCCTGCATCAGGCTTTCTGCTCAGCGGGGAGCCTGCTTCCCCTCCACCCCCACCCTCTTTTCTTTCTGCATACTTGTGATATCTCTCTCTCTCTCTCTCTCTCTCTGTTAAATAAATAAATAAATAAATAAATAAATAAGAATACCATCCCCACCTGTGTCTGTCATACCTGGTGCAAGAAGCTGCCAGTAGGTTCTAGAGGAAGCAGAATAAAAGTTCTTTGAAAAGCTGAAAACCATATAATATTAGTCCTAGCCCACAAATACTACTCACAGCTTTCAAAGACTTAAAGTAGGCAGGCTTGGTACCCATGAAACAACAGATGTCCACAAGAGCACTGAGTAAGATGGTTCATCTTAAGTTCCCAGAGGTCCTACCCTCTAGAAGCAACCTGGTAGTAAGAAGATCTTCAGGAGAGATGCTAAGAGCCTATTGTGTCACCATAAACTTGTTCTCTTTGGCAAGGGGGAGGTGTGGGAAGTGGAAAAGAATATAACTGGAGTCCAAAGACTTTGGTTCAGGTATTGGCTCGCTCTCTATTAGCTGCCTGAACTTGGGCAAGCTCTGGAAGCTCTATTAACCTCAATTTCCTCATCTATAATGTGGCTTAATAACACCTGTTCTGCCCACATGTCGGGGTAATTGTAAGCATCAAATATAGGCTCAGGTAGACTCACATAGGATAATGTAGTAACAGCACTTGTAATACGAGTCTGTGAAAATGCTGGAATCTTAGAGTTCAATAATATTGCCTGAGTTCATTTTCTTCTTGCTGAATCAGCTGGTCTCAGTAGGTTTAGGGAATTTTTCAAAGAAGAAAAGTGTGATCTCTGCACATATGAGCATAATCCTTCACATGGAGATTTTGTCTGAAGCCAGGCTACTAATGCATGGAATCTGGGGATTTTACTTTTCTTGTGTTGGGAGTAGATTGGTTTTCCATGTGTGGCTAATGTCTATCTATGGAGATGGAACTGGATAACAGACAACATACAGCCATAGCACCTCCATCCCTATAAACAGCTTCTGCCACTGAGAACTGAATCTCTAAGGAAGTACTCAGTGTAAAGGAAAACCTGGCAAGCTTCAAAAATCAATAGTGCTAAACTTTATATACTGCATTTCATTTCAGTTCAGGACAGAATGAGACCTACTGTTTCTATATATTTTTTATATATCTTTTACATGAGAAAAATACATATATATATATTTTCCTGGTTCTACTTTAGAAACCAAAATTGACCTTTCAGAGTTACCAGATTTCCAAATCCTATGCATATGCTCTTTCTGAAGAAATAGACATTTCTTACAGCTAACTGTATTACTCCTTACAAACAAGTCATTACACTGGTACAAATTCTACTTCTCCTATTCATTTCTCTGAGTTGGACAGTTCCATATTCATTATGAATCTGGAGCCCACGAATGAAGACCCCTGCTTTACACCAGTGGGGAGTCTTTGAGTAGGGGAGACTAATCCTTCTTTCAAAAACCTCAAATTCACTGTGTTCCAATAGCCACCCTGTACGATGTCTATGATTCTAGATTGAAGAGTCATATTGTCTACATTCAGTCCCTTTTCCATCACTAAGCAAAGGTGGGACTTCAAACAAGTCGATTAAACTTCCCAAGCCTCAGCTTACCCATCTGTAGAAGAGGCATAACAACAGTCCCTACCCCAGGGTGTTGAAGCACAGACTAAATGACACCACGTGTATGAAGTACTTTACCCAGTGCTGGGCACATGGGCACTTTCTATCTGGTAGTAAAGAGCATTGGCTCAAATATATCTTTCCAAACATAGAGCCTCATGCAAGTTCCTTAACCTCCCATACAACAACTTATGCATCTATAAAATGGAAGTAATAACACTTACCTCATAACGTTGTGGGAATTGAATTAGTTGATATTATGAAGCACTTGAACTATCTCATCAGCTATGTTTGCCATTTTCTACTACTCCCCAGGTAAACATGCCCTCTGATGAACCAGAAATCACAAGCCAGAATCCCTGGTTTGCCTCATGTAATCTCTATGTGAGACAGAAGCCCATTCCTTCACTCAGTGTGGCTATTGTATAGAAAGACTTTGTAGTGCACAGAAAGACCTTGTTATTACTGGATCTCCAAAAAGGTCTTTGCTCTCATCATGTCTGCATTTTAGAAGGAGAAGATAGGCAATAAATATGGGAAAAACATAATTTCAGATAATCCTAATTTTGAGATAAGTACAATAAAGAGATGTATTAGAACAGGAGGAGCTACTTTACATATATGGTGGGCCCAGGATGAGAAGAAAGCATCCAAGCAAAGAATCAAGAGAAAAGATACCACGGTCCCAAGATAAGGAGTGTGCCTTGTTGAGGAACTCAGAAAGTGGCCAGTGTGACCAGCATGTTCCCGGAAGGGGAGCCCAGATCATACAAGCACTTACAGGCCATGGCAAGGATTTGGGATCTAACGAAAATCAAGGAATGATTTGGTTTTAGATTTCTCTAGTTTTGAAAAAAGTGCTTTGTCTCTGCAGACTGATAAGTCCCAAATCCTTAGCCTTATTTCTAACTCCCAGAATAAAGGGATGCCTATAATAGAGAATATAGAGGAATGTAGAAGTCACCTATCTGGGAATCCCAAAGGCATCTCTGAATAAAAGGGTGGATGGCAGATGACTTAAAATCAACCAAAGGAACAACACACCCAAGGATTAGATTTGTATTTGGGTTTCTCTAGTCTTCAAAACAGCACCATAGGAAAGGTGGCCTCATTACCGTTGTACAAGAAAGGTTCAGAGGCTGCGCATAAAGACCCTAGCACACTGCCTGGAACATCCCCTCAAAATATTCCCACATAGTTTCCTCTAGCCTGCTACCCTTGAGCAGTAGTGAAAAACAAACTGTAGGAAAATTGCTTCCAAATGGACTGGTGTCTTTTCATTTTGTTTTCAACTAAAACAGCACAGCCTTATTCCATCAAAATTCTCTAGAACTGCAGAAGTTTTACCTGTCAAATGAGGAAAACACTAAATAAAAACATCGCCTATTTTCCAGAGCCGGCTCTATAATCCATTCCCCTATCCTGCTTTCCCCCAAGTGCCCAGATCCATCTCTATCTGCTCGGCAGTGGGTGGGTTTGTGTTAACATAACGGTTTTATCTTCCACAACCAAAAGACATTAGGATAATGAAAAAGCAAATGACTAAGTATGGTATCTGAAAGTTGTTTTACATTTAGAATCATCTCACAGAGACTCTGAACTAAAAATCATCTGCTGGGACTCTGCTGAGTAGGCTTTCAGTGCCGTCTCGGTTACAGAACAAGGTTACAGCTTGTATTTTGCTCCAAAAGGAAAACAAAAAAATCTTCATTCTGTTACTTTCTCCAGGACCATCATATAAAGCAGAGTCCTTCATAGAGGGGAGGGGTGACCTATAAGCTTCTTAGGGTTATTTGCAAAATTTTGTGTCTATACATATTTTCCCCCTGGGCTGAGCATCTCAAAGGAATCAGACCCAAATGATAGTGAAGAGAGGCTGCATGCTGTTTCAGGATACAGCTGTCATGACTGGGCTTCCTTTGACTTAGATGTTTATATGTTTGGCACTAAGAAAATTCCGTACATACATCAAGGATGTGGTATACACTCCTCAAGTTCAAGGGTAGCTCAAAAACATTCCTCCCCAGACAGAGCACATTATTTTTATACTATTTTCCCAGATAGTAGGCCTGGTCAGAAACCCCTCACCTGCGGTGCTGGCCTTCCATTTGTTTTATGATCTTCTCTTTGGAAAGTATGATAATTCTTGTTCCAGAAGAAGGCAGTGTGCTTCTTTGCCAAAAGATGAAGTGCTTTCTGCAAAGCACCTTTATAGGGATACCACAGGGATGGGCAACTCTCAGGCCTTCCAGGAAATGGCAGGTAGCCAGATTTATAAACTTACAAAACCTGCTTGAGACTTTGGCCTACTACTGCCCAGAGTAAAGGACCTACACAGCACTTGGTCCAGAAGCATGATTATGTCCCAGGTCTGAGTAGTCATCATCATCCTGTCCTATACATGGTATTTTATGCATCCACAGAAAACATGCAAAGCTGATGGGAGCTTCAAGAAGCAGCATGTCATTGACATCATTAATAATCTGGGGGCAGGAATATGACCTATGTTATTTTAAAATTACCTGGGTCAAGGCTCAGTGCATGGTAAATACCCTATAAACACCTTTTTGAATAGAACCAACCACTTAGCTATGACCTATAAGGAACGCTTCCCTTAGCAAGTAAGACAGAGAATGTGGGCAGTAAGGAATTGGTAGAGTATCCAAAGATAAAGAAATGGACTCACAAGGAGAGATGAAAAAGAAGAGTCCAGATAGATGTGGTAAATATTGGTACTTCCTGCACAGTTGCTGAAAATGAGTCAGCAAGCCAAGGCTAACTTCAGCTGCCAATAAAACAAATGAAATGGATAATTTAAAGGAGGCAGCTCTGCTAAGTCCAACATGCCCAGCAACACTCACATTCACACCTTCCTGAAAGCATCACTTATCCCGCAGTAAGACACTTTAATGACAAAATTTAACAGGCCTGGCTTCTCTTGTAAAAAGAAGGAAGGCAAAGTGGAAATTCAAAATGAGTGCTGAAATTTTACTCAGAAAGAATGGACTCGATGAAAACACTGCTCTCAGGAGGAGAAACTCGCCAGAAAACTTTACCATCCGCAACAAAGATTATGTTACTTGTTTCTGGCTGTTGGGTCAGGTGGGCCAATGGAGATACTCTGGTTCCCATCAAATTCAAGAACAGTGTTTCATGGGACTTATGCCGAACTCTGTGCCAGTTCCCTTCTTTGCAAGGGGACTGAGTTCTCAACCGCTGACCTTGCCTGGCCATTGAGAGCCCCATTCCTAAGATGAGAGCTTCTACCTTCTCTAATCAGTATTCTATTTCTGGTACATGAAAAATCTTTCTTCCCCCTAAGTTTAAATATAAATTTCTTGGGGCATGTGTGTGGCTCAGTCAGTTAAGTGTCTGCCTTTGGCTCAGGTCATGATCCCAGGGTCCAGGGACCAAGCCGCGAGTTGGGCTCCCTGCTCGGCAGGGACCCTGCTTCTCCCTCTCCCTTGGCCCCTCCCCACCCATGCTCACTTGTTTGTTCTCTCTCTCTTTCTCTTGCAAGTGAATAAATGAAATCTTTAAAAAAATACATAAATCTCTTTAAAGATATTTAGTTTAGCCTTTTTATGTGCCTGGAGCAAAATACAGGAGAGAAATTAACCTTTTGCCCAATCTATTATTTTCATCAGAAAATACAAAATCTCCATGGACAACAACATTCACTAAGGAAAAATAGGGTTATGACTCAACCTCTCATTACCAGCTTGTCCAAATCTTAAAAAGTAGTAGGACTATAAGTCATATTTTTATACCAGGTACTCTGCGGAGCACTTAGAAAATAATAAATAAGAGACATAATCCCAGTACTCACACATATCATTGGGGCCAAAAACTCAATGTGGTATGTGTCTGTCAAGGGTTAATATAATCATTTTAAAAAGTAGGAAAAACAACAGACTTTAGGTTCAGAAAGGGCACCCAGAATAAAATGCTGGTTCTACATTTTTTTTTAAAACGGGATCAGCATTTTAAAAAAGTTTTTATTTAAATTTCAGTTAGTTAACATACAGTGTAATATAAGTTTCAGGTGTACAATGTCGTGATTCAACACTTCCATACAACACCCAGTGCTCATCACCGAAAATGTCCTCCTTAATTCCCATCACTTATTTAACCCATCCTTTCACCCACCTCCCCTCTGGGAATCATCAGTATGTTCTCTATGGTTAAGAGTCTGTTTCTTGGTTTGCCTCTTATTTTCCCCCCTTTGTTCATTTGTTTCTTAAACTTTACATACGAGTGAAATCATATGGTATCTGTCTTTCTCTGACAGATGATGTTGACAGTGATGTGAGCATATTTTCATATATCTGTTGGCCATTTGGATGTCTTCTTTGGAGAAAGATCTAGTCATGTCTTTGGCCCATTTTTTAACTGGATTATTCACTTTTGGTGTGTTGGATCTTTTAAGTTATTTATAGTATACTTTGGATACTAACCCTTTATCTGATATGTCATTTGCAAATATCTTCTCCCATTCCATAGGCCGCCTTTTAGATTTGTTGACTGTTTCCTTCACTGTGCAGAAGCTTTTTGTCTTGATAAAGTCCTGATAGTTCATTTCTGTTTTTGTTTCCCTTGCCTCAGGAGACCTATGTAGAAAGAAGTTGCTATGGCTGATGTCAGACAAGTTACTGCCTCTGTTCTCTTCCAGGATTTTTATGGTTTCAGGTCTCACATCTAGAGTTTCATCCATTTTGAATTTATTTTTGTGTATGGTTAAGAAAGTGGTCCAGTTTCATTCTTTTGCATGTAGCTGTCCTCTTTTCCCAAAACCATTTGTTGAAGAAACTGTTATTTTCCCATTGAAGATTTTTTCCTGCTTTGCCAAAGATTAGTTGACCATAGAGTTGTGGGCTCAATTTCTGGGTTTTCTATTCTGTTCCATTGGTCTATGTGTCTACTCTTGTGCCAGTACCACACTGTCTTGATGATTACAGCTTTGTAATAAAACTTAAAGTCTGAAATTATGATGCCTCCAGCTTTGCTTTTCTTTTTCAAGGTTGCTTGGCTATTAGGGGTCTTTCGTGATTCCACACAAATTGTAGGATTGTTCATTCTAGCTCTGTGAAAAATGGTATTTGTATTTTGATAGGGATTGCATTAATTGTGTATGTTGCTTTAAATGAATTATGTAGTATTGACATTTTAACAATATTTGTTCTTCCAATCCATGAGCATGGAATGTATTTTCATTTCTTTGTGTCATGTTCAATTTCTTATGAAAACTATAAATTCTACTTCTACATTTACTAACCAGGTGACCACAGAGTTAAGAAATACTGTCCCCATTTGTCAATAAGATAAGGGAGGCTTAGAGTCATGTAGGTAAATTTCTTAAGCTGTTGTAGGAATTGGGTGTAATCACACAGGTAAAGCAGCTTTTACTTAGATGGCGTTGAAGAAATGTTAGGTCCTTACCTTCCCTCCCCATTTCTTCAGACATCATTAGCAGGAGAACAGAGATAAGATTAAGGGATATAACTGTCCAATTCTGTTCCATACTAGCTGGACCAAATCTGGTAAACAGTATTGATTTATTTGCACTAATTTCTAAAGGATATTTAGGAATTATCTTTCTTGCAACCAAATGAAAAGTTGGAAGGAATCCAAGGTTCTTTCCACTTCTAATATTTTATGATTTTTATAGAAGGATACTAATGAAATTTCCAGTTATACCATAAAAAGTCATAAATGTAATACAGTATTCCCATATTTCAGATTCCTGCTATAATGTGTAGAAGGATAAAAACTTTTTAAAATTTCATCAATCATAGGATCAAAAATTCACAGAAATGAATATCTCATTTCTAAATAGCAGGCTGCACATTTTACAGTGCTAAAAAGTTTTTTCTACTACATGCAACCTAATAAAATGTCTAAAACAGGGCTAATATTAAAATAACATTATGCAAATGAACCTTAAATCTAATCAGGAGTTAATACAAGGCAATAAGTGTGCAATTTGGGTGGGAAAATAGTCAAATCAATTTTAAAGACAATTATCTAAACGTGATTCAAATTTTAAGGAAAAAAAAAAACTAAAAAATAAAACCCTTCCCAAGTAATAGCTTTTCTACTGAGTTTTTGTCAAAAACATGAGTTTACATGTTTTGAGAAGGTTTTGATGACACTGAAAGAGATGGTTAAGAACTCTATGTGAACAAGATTAAAAAGCTTAGATGATTAGGAATTGGATAATGTGCTCCTTCTAAAAAGAATCAAGATTGGTTTGCCGGGTTTTATTGAACTATTTGGACAAATGGTGGGAACCTAATAAATAGATGTTAACTGATGAAATTCGAGAGTATCCTTCACACAGGTGAAATCATTTTTGCCCAGTTTATATCCATAAATGATTTTTAGGAGGCTTATGACAAATCACTTATGCATTGAGGTTCTCAAAATGCAGAGTAAAAACCTTATTAGATGAGAGGAAGATCTTAACCGCTAAACTTCGTTCACCTATTGTGCATTACCTTCCACTCTGTACTTCTTAGGGACTAAGGGGGACACATATTTTCATTATTTGATAAAAGCAAACTCTTTCTGATACTGAATTCTCAAACTGATGGGCCCTATGTCTCATCATACAGAGAGCACCAAACAACATATGGATGATGCCTGAAATTTATTTCAAAGAGCTCCAGACGCATCCTTCAATTGGCCATTTCTTTAAAAAAAAAAAAAAAAAAGCCAAGGGCATAATATCAAAAGATAATTCTATAGTGATATTTCTGCTGTCGGGGAGGCAAATGCGAGAGATTATTTTCTTTTCCATGAGAGAAGCGGGTCTTTAAATTTGAGAGAAAGATACCAGCGGACAGGCGTTCTGCAAGAGAGCTGCGGGCACACAGGTGTTTAGTGCTGTTAATGAGCAATTCCACTGGCGGAACTACACAGACATAAACTAAGCGGCAGCACAGGCTGGGCATGGAAGACATTGTTTTTATGTCCCATACCCTTGCTTGCTTTACTGAACCCGTTTCTTTTAATAACCAATCAAGGCTCTCATAATAGAAATCAAGGCTGTAATGTCCAACAGCTGGCTAAGAATCCATTATTCTACATTTGTTGGAGAGATGTTTCTTGCCAAGTGCACATTCTCATATTATATCGCATACACAACTCAACTGAGAAAATGTAGCTTTCAGGGTCAGCGTGTAGATGACGGCTAGTACTTCTGACTTCATTTGGTCCCAGCTGACATAGAAAAGGGACCATAAAAACAAAGTGTGCACAGAGATGTGTTCCTCATTTGAATCCTTCTGTATCTATTCTAACAGGAGAGAATGTCTTTACAAAGCAGAAGTCTTAGGCAATCAATTCATCTGGATATGCGTGCATGCATATATGCACTCCCACACACATACATGTACGTGTGTGCATATACACAGACACAGATTTTTTTTTAAGATTTTATTTATTTATTTGACAGACAGAGATCACAGGTAGGCAGAGAGGCAGGTAGAGAGAGAGGAAGGGAAGCAAGCAGGCTCCCCGCTGAGCAGAGAGCAAGATGCAGGGCTCGATCCCAGGACCCTGGGATCATGACCTGAGCCAAAGGCAGAGGCTTAACCCACTGGGTCACCCAGGTGCCCCACAGACACAGATACATTTTATTGAATGATTTGATTGTTTAAGTGTTAACTACATGCCAGGTTGTAAAAGTGTCCCTAGAACTCTGTATGAAAGACAGTATTACCCATCATGTCAGCTGTTTTCAGCACCCACATGGTTATCTTCCAATTGGGAGAGGGTTAGGATGCAAAACTGTTATTCTATGTCTGGTCTGTCATCTTTCTTCTGCACTAGGGTTTTATGTCACTGACCGTTGTTTATAGAGCCCTCACTAACTCAACTTCATTCTTGATTCTACAGCTGAAATACATCACACAAGTAAACAACATGTTTGTGGATATCATCTGAAAACAGAAGGGCATTTTAAAAAAAACACAAACTGCACACTATAGCAAAAGAATATCATGCTGACTTTTGCATAGTCACAAAATCCGGGGCAGATTAGTCAAAGAACTCTCTGGAAGCTGACAAGCTTATAAAAGCAATCCTAATAAAAAATATCTGCATTCTGCACATATAACAAAGTTACAGCATTTCACTTGCTCTATAAATTGTCACTATTACCACTTGGAGCAGAAGGAAATGTACATATATAAAGATATATATGTGCATAATTTCATATTCCCAGAGGAAACTGAAAAATTATGTGCATTAAATAGTGTTTTAATTGCAACATGAAAAACTGCATTTAAGCAATAGTTCATGATTGCATCAGGGTAAAGTCAAGTGTAAATGTTACCGAGTATAATGGCAGAAAAATGGCCTTTGTAGGCAGCCCAGTCTGGGTGCAAATTCTGACCCATTACTTGTTGGATCTACTATCTCTAGCCATTCCCTCTATTTCTCTGAGACTCAGTTTCCTTATCAGTAAAATAGAGATACTAAATATCTGGGGTTTTTTTGTTTTTTGTTTTTTTAAGATTTATTTATTTATTTATTTGACAGACAGAGATCACAAGTAGGCAGAGAGGCAGAGAGAGAGAGAGAGAGAGGAGGAAGCAGGTTCCCCGCTGCGCAGAGAGTCCCTTGTGGGGCTCAAACCCTGGGATCATGACCTGAACCGAAGGCAGAGGCTTTAACCCACTGAGCCACCCAAGTGCCCCCTAAATATCTGTTTTGCAGAAAGTTGTGAAAATTGGAGAATAAATAAGTCCTTACCCATTGCCATTGTTGTCACATGATCAATGGGAAGTGAAATGTAGAGATTTATGGTTGGTTCCTCTATAGATTACAGGCTGGCAAGTATCATTAAATTCATGCAACACCTACTTGATTAGGACTGAAATTCATTATACATTTTTTCAGCTCTCAAATTCTATGATTGTCTGAGCATATATGAGAGAAGGGTGTAAAATTCCTCTGAAGACCAATTTTAGGAAAACTACTCTAGAATATATGTGGGAACAAGAAGCCTAAGTTTAGCATTTTGATTTATCTGTTTTCAGATAAATCTATATTCTTAGCCTTTACTTACGCGATAGGCAGTTGCTCTTACAAAGTTTGCTTTCAAAAGCAGCAAGCTCTGTGCGCCACATGGGTCCTTACCTGTACTTGCCACTCGTGTTTAAAGGCTTAGTTCATGGGGCACCTGGGTGGCTCAGTCGTTAAGCTCTGCCTTTGATCCCAGCATCCCGGGATTGAGCCCCACATCCCACATCCCTCATCCTGCATCACATTCCTTATCCCGCAGTGGGCTCCCTGCTCAGCGGGAAGCCTGCTTTCCCTCTTCTAGTCCCCCTGCTTGTGTTCCCTCTCTCACTGTGTCTCTCTCTGTCAAATAAATAAATAAAATCTTAAAGGCCTAGTTCAAATATTTCTCATTCATTCAACCTTACTATATCTGCTCCAGCCCATGGGTTAGGCTCTACTCTGAAAAAGGCTTGGGGTTCGTTTGGGGACAGAAGACTATATCCCTCCTTGGTTAGCACTGGATTGGGCACAGCAAGTTCTTAGTCCTTGCTTTTAGAGGAGCTGAGAGTTTCTAAAGGTCTCACACAATTGCAGGCATCACTGATAAAAATACATTGGGAGGAAAAAAAAAAACCTTTTTCATCATCTCGACCATAGAATTCCCATTTCAACTGTTTCTGTAGATTTTAGGCTAACCCTGTGGACATTGCGAGAATACTCTTTTCAGCAATGTAAGTCTACCCAACTACGCCTAGTGTATTCACGTGTTGTTCGACACACACTACGGCAAGCTCAGAAAATGCTATGACCACACCATCTTCCCAAGCTATCCTCACAGGATGGAAGGGAAATGAACCCTCCAGGCTTTCACCTTTTGTCCTTCCAGACCTACCCTCTATCCCTCTCCACTCTGCTCTGTGCCCTGCAAAGCCAAATAAAGATCACTCACACAGTTCTTTTTTCCACAGACTTCCAATTTAGTTTGACTAATGGCAGACACTCACAGGTTAGAGGACGGGAAGAAGTTGAGAGTGGGGTACATATTCCCTTGATTCACTCCTGCCTGGTTGTTATCACACCCCTCAGCTTCCGTCTCATAGCTGACTCCACAGCCACCTTCTCTTGGGTTCTGAGAGCCATTCTCTCTCCTTGCCCTGTGAGCCTATAGAATAAACTCTTCTCTGTTGCAGACCCTGGAGCATGGTACTATCTCTTGCTAGTTTTCCTAAATCTACCCATACCATTATAAACAGCACCCTATTAATTCTCTCCAATTATACCAGTCTGAATATACCCTTGAATATGTCTGCCTGCCAAGTCCCAGCCAGGACCCTGACTGAGCCTTGAATCTGGTCCTAAAATACCAGGAGTCACTTTGGACCAAAGCATCATGGCTTATTATTATACTGGACTTATTATACTTCTTTTTTTTTAATTTTATTTATTTATTTGACAGAGAGAGATCACAAGCAGGCAGAGAGGCAAGCAGAGAGAGAGAGGGAGAGCAGAGAGCCTGATGAGGGACTCAATCCCAGGACCCTGAGACCATGACCTGAGCTGAAGGCAGAGGCTTAACCCACTGAGCCACCCAGGCACCTCGGACTTATTATACTTCTTATAGGAACAGCTATTGTGAATAAACATTACTCCTTTACTAGGTAAGAGTAAGAGCAAGTATTATCATTGGCTTATAATAAAGCAACATTTGAATTTATTCTATAAACCTAGGTAAGAATGAAGGCTGTAGAAAGAAAATGAGAATATTATATAGAAGATAAATCTATCTGAAGAATGTTAGAATCTCGGGCAAATATCACAAGTCCATCAAAATTAGCTTTATCTGCTTCTACTGTCATTGAGAAATAACATTAAATAAGTAAAGAGATAGGCAAATTCTTGAACGTCAATAAAAGAGCTGAGGAAACAGAACACATGTTGTTATGGACAGAGTCCTGAAGCCCACTGAAGCTTTGCGATTTTCAGCCTGTACCCTCTTACGGCATTATAGTACCTACAAATATCTGCACAGAGATGTAGGCTTATTTAAATATAATAAATCCACTATAAACTGGAATCCTGTATTAATACAATGGTGCTTGGCCCTGTAGTCTCCTTCCTAAGATCTTATATTTTGAGAAACACCATGAATTTTTACATGACAATAGGCTTCTCATTGAAGAAATTTTCTCGACCTGCCCCCCTTTGGTTAGGCTTCTGATTACTTCTCATCTTATGCAGTCCCAAACCTTTCTACAGAGATAATGTTTTTGGTAGCCTCATTTGCCCAAAAAACACTTCCCTTCACCTTGCAAGGTTACTCATATCCACCTTTCTTAATTTTCTTTCCTCCTCCCTTTCCATTCCCTGCTACCCTCACTCAAGGACAACTGAAAGAGGGTAGAAAAAAGTTCAGCTCGAAATATACATTGAGATCTCATCCATATTCTGTACCAATTTCCAGACCATAAAACTCCTTATTGGCAGAGAAAGTGTTCTGTGATGATGCCTACAAGAGTCCCTTTTACCTTGTACTTAAAGTACACCTTGAATGCAGATTTTAAAACACTGGCATATAACAAAAGAAGTCAAAGAGGCCAAGTAAGGAAGTCTTCTCTTTTCTAGTACTTTCTTGTTAGTGGACCCAAAGACTCCCTTCACTGAAAGCACCTGAGAGAGAAGACTAGCTTAGGGATGAGTTAAGGGTGGCAACCAGAAAGTGATGGACTAAGGAAGCGCTGATGCCCCTACTTACTATTCAGAGTTTGCCAGAACGTGAAGCCTGCTGTAATGGATGCCCAGCTCACACTTCTGATGGCAAAGATGACGGACTACTAGCGCAGAGTTACAACTCTGGGTTACCACATCCCACCATGGGTGATGACCACTCCAGCAGTGAGCACAGTGCCTGCACTTCAGGGTAACCACTCCTCAGTAATCCAACCCCCCAGCACCCCCAACGACTGCCTATATGTGTGCACAGGGTAGACAGTTAGTAGTCGTTGAATAAATGCCTGACTAAGGTGGGCTTCACCCATTCCTTCAGTTTCTAAAGTCCATTTCCTTGACTCTGAGGAAGACTGATTTCCCCTTCCCCTCTGGTGTCAGGGCTTGGGCAGCAGGCGATGGCCCCAGCTTGTGGCTGTGTAACCTCAAATTAGCAACCATCCCCTATGACTCATCGGCAAAGAACTTTCCCATCTGAAACGAGTTAATCTTGCCCACACGTTCTTGTGAGGTAAGTGCCCTGTGTTCATCTGCAGGTTATGAAGAGGAAATTGGAGACGAGAAGGTTTGGGGCTGTGCCAAAGGTTATTAAGGGTGTCTGCTGGGGAATGAAGTCACAAAGCAGGGATCCAGGTTCAGCACCTCCACCCACTCTGGATCCAGGCCTTTTCCCCGTGCTTTGACCACCTTCTCATTCTCTGGGCTTTCAGGAAGGTGTAGACAGTATCTAGCAGATATGTGCATTTCAGAGGGAGAAAAAAATCATGATTTGGCCCTGCTAAATAAATACTTTTGGATATCTTTCTGAGGAGAACGCCTCTCCGAAGTCATCTCACATTCAGATCTTTTCCAGCAAAAATACGTTGTTAGATAGATTTCATACTGTCTCCTGGAAAGAAGGCTGAGAAGATATATCCTCACTGCTCTTCCTGGGAAATGCACAGGGAGGTTCACCCTTGGTCCTCACAGACACAAGTCCGCGTGCAGGCTGCTGTGGCATTCACGTTGCTCCCCTTGTGAGTCTCTGAAGTGCCCACAGCAGAATGACAGCATGGCCTCCTC
This sequence comes from Enhydra lutris kenyoni, assembly GCF_002288905.1. Lineage (NCBI taxonomy): Eukaryota > Metazoa > Chordata > Mammalia > Carnivora > Mustelidae > Enhydra > Enhydra lutris. The sequence goes on from NW_019154085.1 coordinate 82,284,892, forward strand.
TCCACGCTTCATTCACCCGGGCTCTTGCTGCTCTACAGCTTATTTCTTGTCTCTGATCAGTTCCCCGGAGCACGCACACAGCACATATCTCAACCTTTTTAATTATCAGCCTTCGTGACTTTGCAAAGAGAACCAGGATTGGCTATTTACGAGGGCAAAGCTTCATCCATCAGAATCATGTCCTTTTCTCTTTGTAGGTTCATCTTCCTCCTCCCACCTTCTAGATGAGGACCTGCCTTGAGTTTCATGCTCTTCTGTAATTACTATTTACCTCCCTATAGTGTGTTATTACTACTACTCTCCTTAGGGACCACATTCACTCTCACGCATTCAACTCCCATTCCTTGTCAGTTTCTAAATCAGGCCCATCCCTGACCTGAGGAGGCTGGTCTACCAACTATAATTTTCTGCCATTTTTATATAGCTTGAGTTGGAGTAGATGACTATTTCTTTTAGAGAATGACTCCTCCTGACAGACATGAAAACATTTGCTATGGCCACAGTAAAACAGCATAGTAGTCGTACATGAGTAGACAGACAAATGGAACGGAAAGTCCAGAAACAGACTCAAATACATGTGGGAATTTCTTATATGGTAAAGGTGGCTCCTCGAACCAGTAAGGTAAGATTTTACTTTAAGAAAATGAGTTGGGACGACTGGATAGCCAAGAAAAACATAAGACTGGATACATATCTTATACCACACACACAAAAAAATCAAAGCCATTACAGTTCCACAAGAGAAAATTTTGAACACAGGATGACATTAGATAATCATAAGGAATTACTGGTGTAATAATCACATAAGAGTTATGTTCTAAAAAGTCCTTATATATTATTGATATATATTGACAAAAAGAATATATGTTGGAATACTTGGGTGGCTCAGTTGGTTAAGTATTGACCTTGGGCTTAAGTTATGATCCCAGGGTCCTGGGTTTGAGCCCCACAAAGGGCTTCCTGCTCAGTGAGGAGCCTGCTTCTCCCTCTCCCTCCACCTCTGCCTGCCATGTCCCCTGCTTGTGTGCTCACTCACTCCCTCTCTCTCTGTCAAATAAATAAATAAAATCTTCAAAAAAAGAAAATATGTTACCTGAGGTTTGCTTTAAATATTCTCAAAATGATAATACATTGTATGTTAATAAAAAATAAATATTCTCAAAATGGATGGGAGAATAGGTAAAATAAAAGATTTGCAAAATATTCCTAATTGATGAAGCTGGAGGATGGGTAGTTGGGGTTTATTATACTATTTTCCCTAATTTGTATATGCTTAAAATTTCCTATAACAAAATGCTTTTGTTGTTGTTGTTTTTTTTAAGTACCAGAAGAAAATATGAGTGACATCCTTGAAGTGGGAGAAGGCCTTTCCAATTACGACTCAAAACCCAGAAGTTATAAAATTAAAATTTCATAAATTCAATTACATTAAATAAGTTCTGTATAAAAAAAATAGCATAAGCAAAGTCAAAGAACAACAACCTAGAAAAAGATATTTTCAATTTATATCACAGACAAAATAATGAAAATCTCGCTAACATGGAAATAGCTACTGGAAATCAATAAGAAAATTATCAGCAACCTAACAGAAAAATAACCAAAGAACACTAATAGACATTTCATAAGATATAGGAAATAAATAGTCCTGAAACACCAGGAGAAAAGTTAAGCATCTTTTCAAATAGGAGAAATGCAAACTGAAAGTATACTGTATGGGTTCCAGATTTTGATGAGTCTGACAGGTAAAAATATTTTCTAATGCTGTCTTTTAAGGAGACCATAGGAAATCAATTGTTTTCATATATTGCTGGTGGAAAGGTGACCACTTAGGAGCAATTTGGTAACATTAAAATTTCAAATGCATTTACCCTTAACCCAAAATCTCACTTGTTATAATTTTTTCAACAGATAGCCTGTACACATGCACAATGATACATTGCCATGATAGTCATCAAAACACTATTAACAAATGACTGGAAATAATCCAAGTCTATCAAAAGGAGTGTGTGTGTGTGTGTGTGTGTGTGTGTGTACGCACACACAAAACACAATGAAATATAACACAGTCATTTAAAAAGTGAGGATGTTCCCTATATGCTGCTATGAAAAAAGCTCTAGAACACAGACACATATATGAATGGGAAAAGATACAGAGATATGAATATAATGTAATTTTTATGTTGGAGAGAATATAGAATAAAAATTACTATATGTATTTACTTATATATGTATAAATATACTCAGTAACAATATACAGGAAACTAATAGAACTGAGGACCTGTAGGTGAAGGAACAAGGTAAAAAATGGTAAAAAGAGGACAGAAGTAGGAAGAAGACTTCTCAGAATACACCTCATTTTGTTGTTTTGATTTTTGACCCACATAAATTATAACTTATTAAAAAAAGTTTTTAGGGAGGTGGGGAGAGGGAGAGCCTTAAGAGTCTCCATGCCCAGCACAGAGTATATCATGGGGCTCCCTCTCACAGCCGTAAGATCAGAACCTGTGCTGAGATCAAGAGTGGGACACTTAACCAACTGAGTCAACCAGGTGCCTCTATTCAAAATTAAAAGTTAAAAAAAAAGTTCAATTGACTCTATAGTTTATGATTAAGCATGTGCCATATAGTTAAAGCTCAAGTTCTCTCTTGTTGACCCAGGGCTTGGAAAGAAGAGATGACACAGAGCAGCATTTTTTTTTTTAATTTGGCTTTGAAATGAATCATTTTGTGGTAGGAAAGGAGGCACCAGATAATTCACCACCCTGATTACACTTTACAAATTCCATCAGCAAAGTACCCTGAAATCTTGGTGAGAACACAGTCACAGTGGTCTGCAGTAAGAGCAGAGAATGCAGACAAGGAAGAGAAGCATTCTTCAGATGAGAAGTGTTTTTTATCCATTTGAGTATATTGTGATTGTTGAGTGTAAGCAACCCATCTTTTTGCACGACAGGCCAATAGTGGCTAATGTTTTCATCTCCAAAGTCCATTTCTATTTTGCCCTGACTCCAGACCCCAGATTCCATGTTGAGAAGGATTTATCTAAACTGTATGTAGGAGATAATTCATTACCTATTCTAAGATTAAAAATGTACAACTGCCACAAAATAAATTACATCAATGTAGTATATAATTTTGACAAATAAAAAAGTTTTTATACACTCATTAGCCTATATGTTGTTTTCTCTATACGAACAATTTCTTTTTTTTTTTTAAGATTTTATTTTTTTATTTATTTGTCAGAGAGAAAGAGAGAGAACACAAGCAGGCAGAGCGGCAGGCAGAGGCAGAGAGAGAAGCAGGTTCCCCACTGAGCAAGGAGCCCAATGCAGGACTCGATCCCAGGACCCTGGGATCATGACCTGAGCCGAAGGCAGCGGCTTAACCAACTGAGCCACCCAGGAGTCCCACTAGACGAACAATTTCTATTAGGCTCTCTGAAATGTTAGAAAAAGCTCATTTCCTATGACTCCATTAGAGGTTCTGAGATCCTAGATTTCCAACTTTCAAGTAGAAAAGGGGTAGTAGCCTGGGAAGCCTTTCTCTTAACCCCTAGTGTCAAGGCTTCATGGTAAGAGGGGGCTAGGACTCACTCCTGCAGGAAAGGAAGCAATGGCTCCTTGTGCACCTACAGCAAGGGGGAAATGCCCCTATTTAGCTGAGTGACCAGCTAAGTATCTTGCCATACCTAGGCTATTTCTCTGGATGTAATCAAATGTTAAAAGTTACTGCTAACATTGGGCAAGTCAATTCACCTCCCAGTGCCTCAGTTTCCTCACTGTAAAAAGGAGATGACAAACAATAATGACCTCAAGAGTGAGTTAATATGTTTCAAGCACATAGAATAATGTCTGGAAGATAGTACGAACTTAGTAAATATTAGCTACTCACATGTTACATCTTAGAGCTATGTTTAAAACTCACTCTTTAGAGACAGCCTTCCAAGGCTACCTCCTGAGAAGTTACAGAACACATCCTCTGTCACCATTTCCCTTCAACCAAATAGTTGTGGTACAAATGGAAATTACTCTCATAACTTCAACTTTACTCATGTTGAATGATTTACATAATCCTGTAGCTAGGAGGTCCCAGAACTGCATTCCTTTCTTTGGCAAATGTGTACACCTTCCTCCAAAGGCAGTATTTGTTCATCACACCTTGTCTGAGAAAGGACTGCAGGCTAGGCTTAGAAGGAGAATGTCAATCTCTTTCCCCACCTTCTGTGCCAGGGCCTGAAACCCTGGGCAGCAGAGGAAGATACTGTCCACAGACAAGAGCAGAACCAACTAGTCATGGTCCCGCTCTATTTACAAATGAGAGAGCGGTGATGCAGTTAAGGCTTCCCCCCAGCATCTAGCCCCTCTGAGCCTCTGTTCTCCATCACAAGAGGATACTCAAGAGTCATGCTCCCGAAGTAAATTGGAGAAAAGTGTGTCTATAATCAATCAGTAGTGCTTCTCTTTCTCTCTCTCCTACAGTGTCTCCTCTTAACACAATCCAAATACGAGAGCAGAAGAACTGGGACTCTGCTCCCCTGAAGAGACAATCTAGAACATTACAAAAATGGTCCCCCAAATCATTTGGTCTTAGGGAAGAAAACGGAATCTCACTCTATGTCCCTGATGGGCAACGAGAGGGTGAATATTTTCCCGGCTACAGGTTTCAAAAATACATCTTTGCCACTTTTGAAATTTTCACCCATTATTTCTTTCCTTATACTTTATTTTTTTAAATGCACATTAATTTCATAAAATAATCCAATTTATACACTCTACTTGGACTAACTACGTTTATTCAGTTATTCAATCAATATTTATGGAGCACCTACCAAATGCCAGGCACGGCTTGGTTCACAGCCATGCTTCTGTCCCTAGAATAAAGTTCCTGCTCTCAGAGATCTGGCTTTCCAATGACTTGCTGAGGCTTTTCTCCATGTGTCCTCATGCAGGATAATTTCCTTTTCTAAGCTAACATTTACAAGAGGCTTCTGGGTGTAAAGTACATAACATCACTAGTTCATTTAATTCTTACAACATCCCTGTGAGGGGGGTCCTCTTATCACCCCCACTTCACAGATGAGGAATCTGGGTTTTAAAAGAGGATCAGTAACTTGCCTGACACTACAAAGTTAGTAAACCATGGATAGAATATAAATTAGGTTCCAATTCCAAACTCCTCCATTTTAATCCCTATACGACAGTGCCTCCAAAACTTCTTAAACATAGCTCGCTATGATGGATTTCTGGCTTAAAATGGTCTCCTCTGCATTTTCTGTGTTTGGTTTGCTACGATTCTTTGCCCCTTCTAGCATCTAGAAAATGATCACTTAAAAGCAATTTTATCGGGGCGCCTGGGTGGCTCAGTGGTTAAAGCCTCTGCCTTCGGCTCAGGTCATGATCTCAGGGTCCTGGGATCGAGTCCCGCATCGGGCTCTCTGCTCAGCAAGGAGCCTGCCTCCTCCTCCTGTCTCTCTCTGCCTGCCTCCCTGCTTACTTGTGATCTGTCTGTCAAATAAATAAAAATTAAAAAAAAAAAAAACAATTTTATCAAGTCATGGGACCATGGCAGAACAGGCTAAGAACAGCCAATCATACTAAATATTTAAATATATGCACTACACTCCATTTAGTGCATTATTCAGATTCTGGGCTTACACAAAAAGGTTTCCAGAACTTACCGGCTGCTTCTTTTTGTGATCTCAATGATTCTCTCCCAAACAAGACTCAGAAGACCCATTTCCCAAATCAGCTTCCTCGTATTTACACCTGGACATTGATGTCATTCTCCTTTCCTGCCAACCCGAAACTGACTAGGTAGGAGAATTTGGATTCTCTCTCCCTAATTGCTTCTTTTCCTTTTCCCAAAACCTTGCATTTTTTTTCTTCCTCTAAAACTCCCTAAGCCAAAAGCATAGTCCAGTCAAGTGAGTGTGATTAAACAAATTAAGAACCGGCTCAGGGAGTCACTCTAATTGCTCTAATCAGGGGTGCTTTCCCTGGCCCTGCATGAGGGAGACCCAGCTGGCTTAGAACATTCACTCTCTGTCAGGCAATGGTGTGTCAGCAGATGGCAATCACTGTGGCTATTTTTCCAGGTTAATGTGAGATTAAGTTTGGGGCTTTGGACCCTAATTATTCTTCTCAATGACTTCTTTTAATTGGTCTACTGAAAAATGCTTGGCTAATCCCTTAATGCTCCAGAAGCCCATGCAACCACTCAGACCACAACATCAGATTCTTCAATAAGGAGAAGAATGTGTGTGCAAAGGGAGGTTCCTATCTCCCTCTCTCACCAAATTCAAGCTCCCTGAAGGCAGGAGTCATCTTCCATCTCCAGCAATGGGCGTGGACAGAGCTGGTGTTCAAATGTTTGCTGAATATTGTGGAATGGAGAAAGGAGGTGTGAGAGTCCCATTTTATGTTAAGGATCATTTCATGAGACAATGGATTTGATAAGAAAAAAATACTTGCATAGGGTATGTGTACCTTATATGCTACACTAAAGTGAGAATGTAGAAAAGACATGGCCAGTGCTCCGTACATACTTTACAGCAAACATCATCTGATTCTCACCATGAACTCGAAACAGTTAAGGGTTCAAGTATATATGAGAAGGAGACAGAAGACCAAACTGACATCCAATCAGGAACAAAGCAGTGGCAAGAATAATCAACATTCTAATAAGCTTGATTTGCTTATGAACGCCTTCAAGGAAAATTCCAGAACCTCAGGAGTCTCCTAGCTAAATAAGAGCTACAGGATGGTTGTATATTTAAATATTGCTACCCTGCTTAGGCTTTTGCTTATCTTCCTATAGCTTTTGGCAATGGTAACTCATGATGGAGAGTTGAGAGAGCTGTCACAAGAATTCCTCTGGGTTTGGGTTCACTGGGCCCTGCAGACAAATCTACGAAAATCTGGCAACGTCCTGCAGCTGCAGCATAGCCGCATGATGGAGTCCTCATTTATTAGGCTTCCTTTCATGTAGGTAATTACATTGAATACTGGGTTAGAAGTGTCATGTTTTGATATCATCAACCCACATTTATTTGGGGGGTTTTTCTTAGCTAAGAAAGTATTAATCAAATAAACTTTTTAAATGGAAAATGCAGGGGCGCCTGGGTGGCTCAGTGGTTAAAGCCTTTGCCTTCGGCTCAGGTCATGATCCCAGGGTCCTAGGATCGAGCCTCACATTGGGCTCTCTGCTCAGCAGGGAGCCTGCCTCCACCTCCTGTCTCTCTCTGCCTGCCTCTCTGCCTACTTGTGATCTCTCTGCCAAATAAATAAAAATCTTTAAAAAAAAAAAAAAAAGAAAATGCATACACACACACACACGTATATCCACACAAAAATATGTACACTCCTTTTATTCATTTAATAAGCATTCTTGAACACCTACTGTGTACCATACGAGGAACCAGAAATAAAAATTTAAGACTTGGTCCATGCCCTAAAGTGGTCTGAATATAGTGATAAAAGCTGCTCATGTACAGACAGCAAACATGTGCCAGTTGCTATGGAAACAATGGATTATGAAGTGTTACTAATGCTACCACCTTTACTTTTAAGATTTATTTGAGAGTTCGTGTGTAAGCTTGAGTGGTGGAGGAGCAGAGAGCTCGTGAGAGGAACTCAGGCAGACTCCCTGCTGAGTCCAGATTCCCAACCCAGGGCTCAATCTCATAACCCTGAGATCACAACCAGAGCCGAAATCAAGAGTTGGATACTTAACCGACTGCGCCTCCCAGGAGCCCCCCACCTTTACTTTTCTAAAATACTAGTGATTCCTATAGCTTGTAGTAGGGAAGGAGGCATATTATTTATGCTGAAACCATGTAGGGAGGACCCGAGAAACAAGCAAATCTGAAAAGAACAGATCTATGTACGTTTAGTTTGGCCAAGTAGAGGAAATGCCCAGGAAAAACTTTTTTTCTTAAAAAAAAAAAATTTAAAAAAAAAGCAGACTGGAGATTTTCTGCATATATCCCCAGAATAAACGAATGGGTGCAGATTAACACTGTCTCCACAGCCTAAACTAGGAATTGGATAGCCTGGTACTTTGAGGATTTCCAACAAATTTAGAGCTCCCATGTCCCTACTCTTGGCTCAGCAATTTCACCTGCCAACAAGTTCAGCTCTTCCAGAAGCATTCGATACCCTAGATAAGTCAAGCCTGAAAGGGGGAAAATCAAGTTTTACCGATGGCCAGTTTAGCCCAAATTAAGCCTCCAGTGTAGTAAGATGCACCTGGCACTACCTGGCATGCCCCCGCCCGCCCCCTGAGAGTTTATCACAGCATGCCCACCTTATGTTCCTGAAGGCATTCTAGTCGTCTAAAAAAATGGTATCTTTCCCTAGGATTCAAAATGAAGTAATTTTTACGTACATGAAGAAGTATTTGCCATCCACTTACGGAGACAGTAAGAGCACTCACTCTTAACAATGAATATAACATAAGAACTTACTTTCCTGGAACATACTTGACTGGGAAAAAGTTGGCTGCAAAGTCATGTGAGCTGCTAAAAGACATCATCTGAAGCCTGCAACGCCCTCTTTTGCTATTTTGGACAGACACGGCCTCCTCGGTGAATCCCCGTGCGGTTCTGAAGTCCCTCACTCACTGGAAGCTTCTCCTTATTCATTATGAGCATCCAGAGATTGGTTTTTTGCTTTTTGAGGGGGTTTTTTGGTAATCTTTTTTTCAGTGTTCCAAGATTCGTTGTTTATGCACCACACCCAGTGCTCCATGCAATACGTGCCCTCCTTAATACCCACCACCAGGTTCACCCAATCCCCCAACCCCCTCCTCTCCAAAACTCTCAGTTTGTTTCTCAGAGTCCACAGTCTCTCATGGTTTGTCTCCCCCTGTGATTTCTCCCAACTCACTTCTCCTCTCCATCTCCCCATGTCCTCCGTGTTATTCCTTATGCTCCACAAGTAAGTGAAACCATATGATAATTTGACTCTCTCTGCTTGACTTATTTCACTCAGCATAATCTCCTCCAGTCCTGTCCATGTTGATACAAAAGTTGGGTATTCATCCTTTCTGATGGAGGCATAATACTTCAATGTATATATAGACCATATCTTCTTTATCCATTTGTCTGTTGAAGGGCATCTTGACTCTTTCCATAGTTCGCATCCAGAGTTTTTAAAAGGCTGTGCTGACCAAGGGCTGACTGCCAAACCCCTACAACTGGTCCCAGAACCAGACTTCTGCCTCAAATCAATCTTCAGGAGAATATCTCACTCAGATAATATAGTTAGCCTGTTTCTAAGGCCTTCCACATCCATTCGAAATTCTTACAATTTTAGTCTTATTTTGAGAGGATGCCAGAAGCCAAGTCTCCCTTCTGATAATTAAGTGACCTCTATAGCTAGCACACCAAAAATGGTCAGTTCTTAGAAAACATCGGAGATCAAAATTCTATTAAACAAATCCCCACGAGCTACCTAATATGGGATCAGCACTGTGAGAAACACTGTAAAGTTGTATTGAAGTCAACTTTTTAAATTTAGGAAATATCTTTACCCTAAACTGGCCAGACTCGGTATCACATGTGAAATGACTGCAGCAAGGACAGGGCTGAGTTTGATTAGTAATGAAAACAAGTGCTCTAGGAGGAGACAATAAGGAATAATACCACCTTACTACTATGTAAGAGCAAAACCTGAAAAATGAGGTCTTTAATTAGACAAAGTTCATTCACATATAACTCTTCTCTTAATTTGTACAATTGCATGGTGAGGTAGGCAAGGGAGATAATATCTTATTAACCCCACTTTACAGATGAGGAAACGGAGACCCAAAGAGGCTTAACCAAGGGCATCTTGCAAATAAGTGGGAAAATCCCAGGATAGTAGTCCTGTTGTGTGATTTTGTTGCCACCCCACATTGCCTCCTTGCCGAGTCACATGGGAGGGAGAAGAGGGAGGATGGAAGGACATGAGGGGTGAGCTATAGAGGATACAGGTAGGCAACAGAAAGGATGAAGGGTCTTTATGGGGAAAGGAAGAGAGATGGGCAAAGAGCATGACCACAGGCTTGGAGGCAGAGATGAGGGAGAGTATAACTTACTGAAATGGAATTATATTAGAACAAAGCAGGGAATAGGGTTTGAAAGGAAATTAAATAATCATGGAACTTTCAGAAAGTCAGTGTCAGGAGCTGAGTTTTGGTTTTTCAAACAATGGGGCTATTTTGTGAAAGAGACGGACATGATAAATACAGAGGTTAAGAAAGTTGATATGGTATTTGTATAGTTGAGGGTTAGAGGGGTGGGAGGAGGGGAAGCAGAGAGTCAGGGTTTCTGGAATCCAGGAGAGGGTAGCAAAGGGCCAGCATAGTTCTGAAATGTTGAGGTGGGTATGCTTTCCAGAATTCATCATCCACATTTGTTTACACATCACTGAACAACAGCAAAGCTAAAAATACTTGGGTGATAAGGAACAGGGCATATAAAAGAGAAGAATGATTGATGCTTTCAAATTTATGATGGATTAAGTCATTTTAGGCTGGTTGACTTAAAATTTGTAAAATATGCTGTCTTCAGGATTGACAAAGGTAAAATCACCTCCATTTTTAGGCCTTCTATTAGTGCGACTTTCTGCATTCTGTTATCAAGAGAGCTGGAGGTGGACCGGAGGTCTGTTGGAGTTCCAGCAGATGAAGGGGATTTGAGTGGGGTAGGGGGAACTCTGGGTCGCTCACACACACTTAAAGGAGAATAGGTCAGATTTTGCAAAATTGCTTTTATCAATAGATCACAACACTTCATGTGGGTAAAGTGGTCCACAGCTTGAAACATCTGAAAAGCCATTGATCTAGTCTAATCTCAGCCCAGAGAAAGCAGCAGAAAAAGGCCCATGCAGTGCCTTCTCCAAGGTCACAGGTCAAGGAGGCCACCTGAGGGGCATTTTTGCACAGCAAAGAAAACAATCAACAAAATGAAAAGGCAGTCTATAGAATGGGAGAAAACATTTGCAAACCAATGTCTGCTAAGGGATTAATATCCAAAATATATAAGCAACTCCTACAACTCAACAGCAAAACACCAAATACTCCAATTAAGAAAGTGGGTCATTGGGGAAATACAAATCAAAACCATAATGAGATATCACCTCGCACCTGCTAGAGTGGCTTTCATCAAAAAGATAAGAGATCACCAGAGTCATGAGGATGTACAGAAAAAGGAACCCTTATGTACTCTTGGTGGAAACGCAAATTGGCTCAGCCTCCATGGAAAGCAGTATGGAGGTTCCTCAAAAAATTAAAGATAGAACTCCCATAGGACCCAGTAATTCTCCTTCTGGGAATATATTCAAAAGAAATGAAATCATTTCCTTGAAGAGGCATCTGCTCTCCTACCTTTATTGCAGCATTATTCACCCCAGCCAAGATCAGGAAACAACCTAAGTGTCCATCAATGGATGAATGAAGGAAAAAAATGTGGTTTTCTTGGTGTACATGCACGGAATATTATTCACCCATAAAAAAGAAATCCTGCTCTTTGTGACAACATGAATGGAAGTGGAAGGATTCTGCTAAGTGAAATAAGCCAGAAATATAGACAAATCTTGTATGTCATCACTTACACGTGGAACCTAAAAAAGTCAAAATGATAAAACCAGAGAGTAGAATGGTGGTTGTTTGCCAGAACTGGGGGCGGGGGATTGGATAAGGAAATGGGGAGATGCTGGTCCAAGGGCGCCAACTTCCAGTGGTAAGAGAAATAAGTTCTGGACTGTAATGTAGAGTGTGGTGACCAGAGTTGATCATACTGCAGTACATACTGACCAAGAGTCAATTTTAACTGTTTTCACCAAAAAAAGGAAAAAAAAAAAAAAGTAACTGTGAGGTCACAATGGAAGGATTAACTGACTAGATTGTGGTCATCACCTCATGATGGATACAAATATCAAATCATCACATTTACGCTGTGTACCTTGACACGATTTTGTCAATTTTACACACAATTACGTTTGCTAATCTGACCTTCGTAAGGCTGAGGGTGTGGGGGAGAAGAATTGGGGCAACTGAGAACTCAGCAAACAAAACTCATTCCATGGCCTTTCACACCCAGGCTTCCCTCAGGCCCTTTACTGTGCCTATGGCAGAGCGGTCCCCGTGGCCCACAGCAGGCCAGCACAGGCAGCAAGGGCAGTGACAGGGACACGTGGAGACACAAAGGGCCTGCTTAATAACTTTTCTCCAACTCATTCATATTTCAATATTTGCTTGTTTTTCCTTTTCCTTCCCTTCTGTTCCCCCCCTACCTTTTTTAAGAGATTTTATTTATTTTAGAGAGAGCAAATCACAGAGGGAGAGAGATCACAGAGACAGAGGGAGAAGCAGACTCACCACTGTGTGGGGAGCCCAATGCGGGGCTCAATCCCAGGACCTTAAGATCGTGACCAGCGCCAAAGGCAGACACTCAACTGACTGAGCCACCCGGGCACCCTACCTTTTGAAGACTATCTAAAGCTAGCCACCCCCCATACCCCACAACAAAAAACCAACCGACCACCACCTCCCAAAAAAAGCCACCTTAAGAAAAGGGATGTGTGTGCCCTAAGGATGATCAAGAAGGACTACAGGTTTGGAATTTCCACGGCTAAGAAGAATTATGATCCAGAAGCAGAGAATCCTTAAACCCGCTGCTTTCACATGTACAACAGCACACAACACTGTACCCATTCCTGCAGTGCTTGCTAGATCAGGAAGTTCAGAAGGGCCAGCAGAGCTCCTAGTAAATCTGTCGTCTTATTTTCTAATCATAAAAAGTATTCCCCTCACTTTCTCACACAGGGCCTAACGTCACTTTAACTGTGTTCATCAAGACAGACCAAGTGTCTTCACCAAAGCTGGAACATTTCTCTTCTTTGACAGCACACACTGATTAAATCTTCCCAGAGAAAACTTCAACAGACCAGAATCCACCTTCATGCCAGGCACAAAAGGACAGACTTTACAGTTCTGGTAGTTACAATTCTCTTATTGTCAAGGAAAAATAAATAAAAGTGATAGAACTGGGGGCGCCTGGGTGACTCAGTCAGTTAAGCATCCAACTCTTGATTTCAGCTCAGGGCTTGATCTCGGGGTTATGAGTTCAAGCCCTGCACTGGGCTCCATGCTGGGTGTGGAGACTACTTAAAAAAAAAAAAAAAAAAATGGTGACAGAATTTTGTAGAAAATGGCTACTGAAGATAGAGCTGTTTCCATTTTAACTTAGGTTCGACTATTTCTTACCAGTTTTGTGTATTACCTAACCTAACTAAAGGAACCCCTAAAGTAACTATACTACTGATTGTAAATTTAGGAAAACTGGAGCAAACACAGATGGTATATAATCCAGCAGTGCTAGAGGAGCTTTCCCCTGCAGGACCATTTCAGGGTGGAGGATCCTGAGAGAACTGTGACTTTGCTTGCAATGACATTAGTGTCAAGAGACATTTCCAAAAGGGGCTGTAAGTTATGAATTAACAAGAGTGCTCTGGGAATTAATTAACGCCTCCATACTCAGAATGCCCACTTAAAAAAATAACAAATCAAAATGACCTTTCCAGCACTCACCAACACTCCAAAGAGAAGTAGATCCCAGTTGGAAATCTGGGGGAGAAAATGATGTTGGTGGCATGTGTGCTGATCTGAGCAACAGAGCCTGTTATTTTAATGCACCCCTGTCTAAAATATAAAATCTCCTTAGAACATGTAATGCAGCTCTCTGTGCTTCATGAGCACTTTGCCATGAAAGCTCTGGACCGTACAATATGAAGCAGTTATGGGCACGGTCTGCTCACGGACGGTTACTGAGATGGGTGGCCTTGGCAAAATATCTCCTGGTGCCTTTGAAAGTCAGCCACATAACTGCAGAGCTTTCTAATCCCAACTGAAGACCCATAATTGTCCCAGGATCAAGTAAGTCTCTCCGAACCCCAGTCCAGTAACTAGATGCACAAATCTCCCTTTGAATTGTTCTGAACCACGGCCCCGAGCATCCGTGTGGGAAGGGGAAGTAGGTCCCCTGCACCCCTCTCTCACCTGTCACCAGTCAGTGATTCCAAAATCACAAGGCACAGCTGGAACTCTCTTTCCTGACCTCCAAACTTGGGTATTTACAAGCTGGCTAATGAAGAAATCACCATCTCCCGACCCCTAGATAGCCGGACAAGAATGAACACCCTGAGATGTACACTTTTATTCTAGAGTTGGATAGGAAAAGTAATTTCCATCCCACGGAGCTCTAAAGGGTTGCCCTTTATCCCACTGGGGAAAGTGGGAAGCCTGCCTCGTGCCGACTGGCCTGGCCTTTGATGGATTTATTGACAAGATTTACTGGCTACAGGAAGTACAGAGATATATACCTTTTGTCCAAGAAAGAGGAATGTACACCACCGCCGGGCTTCCGGGACCTCATCAAACAGTCATTGGGCTTAGAAGATCATGTCTACAATGTATTAGTATCAGGAGGAAAGCATTAAAGGCATTTCTCAAGTTTAAAGGAAAACAAAATTTCAAAAGCAAAGGGAGCTAGCTGCCAGTGCCTGAAGTCAGTGGAGATGAGGAGCCTTTAACTTTGACAGACTCTGCTGTGTGAATAGGGGTTAGCTTCCGCATTGTTTCCTCACTCATGGGGTCCGTCATGGGCTAAAGAACAGGACCTAGAGGGAGCCCTGTTTGGTCTCATTGGAGAAGGGCAGGAGAGGGTAAAATGATCAGAAACAGAGTTCATTTTGCACTGACCTCTAGATCACAGCGGGGACAAGACGCTGTCTTTATACTACTCTACAATTTAAATAAAGCTCCCACGTCACTGCCTAGCGAGAAAGGGAAAAACAAGGAACCACCGCCTCTACACTTCATGCTTCATTAAAAGACTGCACTGGAAGCCCAGTTGCTTCTCAGCCAGAGTTACTTAAATCCCTAGCTCCCAGCAAAACACGAGACAGTCTCAAGGCGCAGTGTGTTCTGGATTTAACTGGAGCCAGGGAATCCTTGTTCAGATCCTGTGCTTAGGTTCTCTTCACCACCGGGAGAAATGGATGAACTTGAGTGAGTTGGTAAACTTCTTAGAGCCTCTTTTCCTCATCTGTAAATCACGAAGGCATAATTTAAATTGCAGGGCTGTGGTGAGACGTCAACAGTAAGAAACACAGAAGGAAGTGAATTAACTTCCTTCTGTAAAGTGTGTTTCACAATGCCTGGCCTAGAGTAAGTGCTCAATAAACATTAGTTCCCTTCCAGTTTTGTTTTGTTTTGTTTTCATTTTTTTTAAGATTTTATTTATTTATTTGACAGAGAGAGATCACAAGTAGGCAGAGAGGCAGGCAGAGAGAGAGGGAAGCAGGCTCCTCACAGAGCAGAGAGCCCAATGTGGGGCTCGATCCCAGGACCCTGAGATCATGACCTGAGCCGAAGGCAGAGGCTTTAACCCACTGAGCCACCCAGGCGCCCCTGTTTTCATTTTTGATGGTGTCCAAGAAACTCTTGGAGGGAGGAGAGAGCACCAGGCAGTGTAGGAAGTTGACACCGTCTGAGCTTTCTCCCTGCTGGGATGGCGGATTTGGCAGAACCACACTTTCAGTCCTCCAAACAGGCTCTGTGTACCTCCCGCTGAAGTGTCTCAGCACGGGGAAGGCACCGTGACGTGCCCAACGTGGCGGAAGGTTTGTTCGGAGCATCAGCCATCTATCCCAACCCCTCCCGGATCCCATGGCAAAACTTCCTGCTACTAATGACTCCCAAATGTCTGCCCTCAAAGCCAAAAAGCAATGCATGTGCTGTTTCATCGCCCTTGGTCATTCACATTGGTTTATCACAGAAAAGGCAACCTGATGGACTCCCAAAAAAAAATGAGGTGAAAATGGGTAAAAGGAAGGAGGAAATGGCCAGATGGAAGAACAGTTAAGGTACCCAATTACAACAAACATCTCTCTCCTGCCAGCACACCAAAAACAGGAGGCCAGCCAGCTTTGCAAGTTGCTATCTTAGCCAGTTGGTTACACATGGCATGGAAACAGAGGCCCAACAATAGAAAAAGGAAATCTCTTTCCCATCAAACGGGGAGGGGTCAGAAATACATGTAAAGAAAACTGCTGTCACGGGGTCCTGAATTTATTCTCTCCACATGGTATGGAATGCATTTACACAGCTCCCATGCTTGGGGGCTGTTTCTCGAACTACCAATGCTGCCAATTCCACCTTGTAATCTAAAAACCGGGCTGCCCATTTGCTCCCTCCTCTCTCCACATGTAATAATGGAAATGTTATATTTCATGCTCCAGAAAAACGCAAACACAGCTCAACTGATCCACTTCAAATCTCCCCAAACAATTTGATTGAGGATGAAAGCAGAGCAGACATTTCAAAGTGAAGATGGTTGGGCGTCTTAAGGCACAGGGGTAGTGGGTGTGTGTATACAGCAAAGTCTCCCCATAGAAGAGCTATTGTTAGTTTAAAGCAGAGGTGCTATCCTAATGGGTGCAGATCCTACAGGACTGGGTGAGACCTCCCTCAGGGTCATAATTGTACTGCCTTCCGTAGAACCTATGGGTTGGCCGTCATGCTAGGACATAAGTAACCACCAGACAAGTCCTGGAAATTGTCTCCAGTCACCTGATTAGCCTAAATGCCCCTCCAAAGCCAAGAATCAGACATACTTTGGAAGTCTGTGAATCAAATAGCTAAGGTAAGGGCAAAAAAGCAGTAGTTAATATGACCAAGTGCAAGTCACAGGTGTGGGAGTCCAGAGGTTATGGTGGCAGACAGAGGGGCCTATGCATACCAGGATCTGGGATCGAGACACCGAACACTTATCAATGGAAGCCTTATTCCTTTGAGTGCTCTTCCATTCCTTGTAAAACTAATCATAACTCCTTGAAGGATGCTTGATAGCAAGGACCCTGAAGTGCATTCCAATTCTCTGGTCCTTACTGGAGCTGATGGGAAGGAACCAGAGGGACAAGAGACACAGATCTCAGACCACTCACTTGCTCCACTAAACTCAACACCCTCTAAGCTGCGTCAGCTGAGACTGGAAACTGCTTCCCCCAGAAGAGCCTGCCCCTTAGGAATCCACACGTGGTCCAGTAGCTTTTGTGGCTCATGATGACTGGTCTGAGTATCCTGCTGCTGACGCCTTAATGTCAGCAGCCATACAGAAAATGAGGCAGGAAGGAGCAAAAGGGGAAAGAGTATAAAAGCTGAGCCTGCCAGCTATACAGCAGGGAGCTGGGGTGTGGGCCTGCGATTCAGAACAGAGAGGGGTAATCACAGTGCTGTGGGTGCTCACACACATCATTGGTTTTTATTGTAGATCTGGGGAAGAAATCAGAGAGCAAATTTCAGTAGTAGAGAATTTTCTTCTTAAACCAGCACAACCACCACTTCACCAATGGCTTTAATGTTCTCATACCTCTCAATAGAGGAGAGGAGCTCTGAAAAAATACTTTTCTCCTATTTAAAACGTTTCCCTGCAATTCATGTGTTACTGCAAACATGCAGCCTTTCTTTCCCCCTTTTCCCATCCTCTGCCCCCACCCCCACCACATACAACAACAGGCTTGAGGCTACAGAACCTCCTAGGGGAAAAAAAAAATCTGAGGCCTGGGGAGCAAGGGGAGGCTTCACATAAGAAATAAGAAAAACAGGATTCCTATCCTTGAGTTATAAAAACTGAAAGGTACGGGAAATTTTATAGACCCAGAAAGTGATGAAATGAAGAGAAAGACATCAAGTCTACCCAAAAGGTGATAAAATATTTTATTTGTTTTTTGGTTGTGAAAAAGAAAATAAATCATTAAGATGACTATCAGAATGCCTCAAGGAGAAGGGCATCGAATAGGACTTGGCTATAAATGTTGTAGAGAGTAATAAAAGAGCTGGGTTTGTTTCCTTAGCATTGGTCAGGCTGAGCCTTCCTATTGCAACACAGGACTCAGGTGCAATGGTTCAAGTCCATCAGCCACAGGGCATGCATAGGCATTATTGCCTTTCCAGGCTGGCCCTGTCCAAGGATCCCCAAGCAGCTGCCCCCCACCTCAGCTCGGGTTCCCATTGAACACGGACGCTACGGGACATGTTGTCAAATGCCAGGGCCTCGGGTTTATTTTCATGACTACTGATTACTTCATATATACCTACTTATAAAACAGGGTTGGAGGGGGTGTCCTTATTTTTCTTGGTCCTAGGAATTCAGGATGAAGAAGGCAAGGCTCCTTCCCCAAGCAGCTCAGTCTAAGGGGCCCTGGATGAATTCTGATATTGTTTAAAGATGCATTTCAAGTGCCTGAAAGGCTGAGAAAGGTGACAAACTGTTGATTTTATTTAAACCCCAGAAGGATTAGTTAAGAATTTGTAAAAGAGGTAGGATTTTCAGCTACCTCACAGACTTGCATTCAGCCTTTTACCTTGAATATTTTCTTTCTCTCTTCTATATGTCAAGTGCTCCTATAAGCATGTTATGGCTCCACTAAGTCTTAAAAGTTAAGACTCAAAACTCAGTTTCTCCAGAGTTGTAATGAATATTCATACTAAGAACTCAGAAATAAGCTGAACTTCGGAGTGAACTGGAACTAAACACGCATGCCAGTCAATATTCATCTCCACAAGTACACATATATCCAAGTTTGATCTGGGACAATTCAGTCTCATGTTTGTCATCCGAATCACCTACAACTGAACCCGAGAGCAGTGCCTACAACAGAGACACCGTATGGAGACAGGTAGTATCTGTAAACTGGAAACACTCCGGCTGCCTTGCAGTGGTACCCATCTAGGATGCCCCAGTCTTAAGTGTCAAGGTGTTTTCTCCACCATCACAAGGACAAGGCCTTAAAGTGGCTTGACTGAGACCGTCACTGAATATGATCAACCTGCAGCGCTACTAAGAAGGAACAGGCTAAGGGCGCCTGGGTGGCTCAGTGGGTTAAGCCTCTGCCTTCGGCTCAGGTCATGATCTCAGGGTCCTGGGATCGAGCTCCGCATTGGGCTCTCTGCTCAGCAGGGAACCTGCTTCCCCCTCTCTCTCTGCCTGCCTCTGCCTACTTGTGATTTCTCTCTCTCTGTCAAATAAATAAATAAAATGTTTAAAAAAAGAAGAAGAAGAAGAAGAAGAACAAGGAGCAGGCCAAGAAATGTGCTCCCAAATCACCATTTTCATCGCCCTATCTTTGCACTTTAGAGCCACACCAGGCTGGCTGGAGATCTGGTAATTCACAGAATCATTTTACACTGACCATCAGGATGGCCACTTTTGACCCTATCAGACAATCCAAGGCCTCAAAAAGACGCACGGCTGCAAACCTACACTTATGAAGTATTTTTCCAGGATGCAACACGACTCCTTGTCCAAGGAGATAACTAATATTACTAAACAGCTACCTTGGCCCTGGAGTCCACTGCCTGGGATTCTTATTCATTTGGAACCAATATGAGCCAGCCTGGATGACTCAGGGGAACGGTAATGATGGGATGAGTAATCGTTCTCTTGAAGTCACTAGTTAGGATAAAAGCAGTTTGTTCATTACCTGACAGGACAGGTTTCTCAAGCTGGCCAAAAACAGAACAAATAAATCAATGCCACTTTCCTCCCTAACACCTTAGAACTCTCTATTTAAAGTCTGCATTTCAGCTCACAGTTCAAGAAAATCTATCCACAGGATTATCCATTCGGCCTCTCCCTTACTGAGGAGATAGGGTAGAGGTGGCAGAGAGGACATTTGTAACCTTTGTGGAGAAAAATCCTATAGAAACACCACCTGGCTCTCTGCTCTTGGTCACTGCCTCAGTTATTTTAGGGATCCTTTATATAAAACTAATACGATGCCTAACTCTAACAGGGGGAACACACGTGCTGACACATAAAAGCCTTTAACACAGCAGTTCATTTTAAAGACTTGAAAATTGAAAATGTGTCCCTTTCAGAGTAAAACCAGGAGTAAATCCATAATTGCACTAGGGATTTTCATTTCCTAATTTATCTGCATCTCCCCACTATTTTCCATGTCATATTACTCCAATTTACCCTACGGGGGACACATGTTAAAATATGGTTTACTTGTGGGATGCCTAGGTGGCTCAGTCGGTTAAGCATCTGCCTTCGGCCCATGTCAAGATGCCAGGGTCCTGGGATTGAGTCCCACACTGGGCTCCTTGCTCAGCGGGGAGTCTGCTTCTCCTTCTACCTGCTGCTCCCCACTGGCTTGTGTGCTCTCGCTCTCTAACAAATAAAATCTTAAAAAAAAAAAAAAAGTACAGTTTACTTACAACTAGTACAGCAGTAAGTCCTGGGGAGCCAGTGCATGGTAGAGTAAATACAACAATATTATATTATAATCAAACTTGCTAAAAGACTAAATCTGAATCCAACCCCTAAAAAGAAACAGTAATTACGTGACATGAAAGAGATGCTAACTATCGCTACAATGGTGATACTACAATATACAAATGCCTCAACATGTTGTGTACCTTCAACTTATACAATGTTATATGTCAAACATATTTCAATAAAAAAAACTTAACATTATGATTTCGTTCCCAACAAAATGCTACTAAAGAAAGATACAAAGTAAACTGATTTAATAGATGGCAAGTAACCCTCCACATTATTCCCTCATTTTAGAGTTCCTCTGGATAATAGCTGAATAGATTTATACTATGCGTGATTTTGGTAGTAATCTGATTGGATATGGTGCTGAGGCTTGACCACACACCTGATCAAAGCATAGTTGAAGGTTACTAGCGGGAGAGAAGCGAGGGCTTGTGACTGAGTATAGGCCGCTGCAGGTAATGTCACTGTCCACACACGCTGGCTCCTCCCCCGTCCGGTGGTACCACACTGTGGCTCGTGCAGACCTCCCACATTGGAGTAACCATCTTTCTCTGCCCTTCTTTTCTTAGCAGTTATCCACATTTGGGAAAAGGTCGTGGCTGGGTTTGGGGGGGGCGGGACCTGGCTAATAAGTAGTCAGGACTCGATATTCACAGGATAAATATGGAAAGTGATCATGGTGAAAACAGGAGAATCATGCACGGGCTTGCTATGCTCAGACATAGAGGAAGTTTTCATGTCTATTCTAGAAAGACTTCTTGAAGACGAAATTTCAAGAGCTGCTTAAGGTTCCATTTGAAAAGCTGTGCTTTAGTTGGCTCGCTAATAACAACCTTCCAAGAAAGGGACACTGAGGATAAGAAAGTCACCGAAGCACCTGGCGCCATGCATTAGAAGCTGAGGGATGCATGTGCAGATGGGTAAACACGCATTCTTACCATTTAAAAGGCCTTCTTCAGCTCAGACTTCCTTGCCGAGAGCTAGCCTAGAGCAAAATCCTTTCTTCTTTTTTTAAATTCCCTTTCTGTGTTTATTATTAAGCAATCCTCCTCACTGCTGGGGGGAAAAAAGGAGGGGATCACACAGACTTGCAGGCATTGCTGTCCTACAACACTGGTCACAAAACCGATGAGAAGGGGGAACAATGAAACCCAGCAGTCCTAGGGTGAGTCAGAACTGCAGTGGATTCAAGTAAACACCAGGTCGGAAATGGCCTCTGTGGGGCTAAGGTGACTTAACCTCCCGTTCAGGAAACACGAGGACTTTTGCAGGCACTCAAGGCCCCTGTGGTGAACCAGTCTACAAGGTTCATCATGAACACCACCAGCACAGAAGGCCCAGAGGCCTCTCACCACCTCCTCCGTCCCCCGTGTCCACTGCCTGCTCCCAGACACCGCCAGTCCCCCGGCACAGGCAATGTTAGCCAGAGCCAAAGGCAAAGTAATGTTCATCCACCAAGCCTATGGGACAACAGAAGTGCAGGCTTTGGTAGCCCTGGTTGACCAAACAGGTGGGAGCTGGAGGGGTACTGGTCTGCTGGACAGAACCATCCCAGGAAGCAATTAAGTTTACAGCCAGGAAAGAACAGCCCCAGAGGCCTTGGAAACAAGAGAAGCTTCCTGCCTGTGTTCTGCTCACTCATTCTGCCATAAAGGCAGGCTGAACTATTCAGTTGCAACAGCGGACAGTAAGGCACTGTTTAGAGAAGGTCTGCTTAGAGACCTGCCTGTCAGGTTTTCATTGCTATGCTAGGGGATAAACTGTCCCAGCTGGTTCAAATCAGAAAAAAAGCAAGCAAGTATCCAAAAAAGAGCAAGTACTCCAGGCAGGACAGGATTATAAACTCTTTAAGATCAGCGGAAGGAAAAGATTATAAGGGTAACAGTTTCTACCAGGATGGGGAAAGCATCCCTAGGATTTCCTGTTTGACAATCAAGAGATCTGGCCTTCCGGGAAGTTCCTGGTGTGGGAAGGGGAGATGGAATGGGAGGGCAGCCAACAGCAGCCTCTCCCTCATCCCCTACCCTATGTTCTGCCCTACCTGGTGGTGCTGTACCTGTTTCAACTGCCCATATTCCAGCTTAGATTCTAGCTAGAGTCTGTATTAGGGCCAACGTGCAGCTTCTCACATACACAGAAGTTGTGGCAAATACCCCTGAGCAAGGGAAAGAGTCACTCAAGTTAACTGAGTCCTAGAAGGAGGACAAGGACATCAGAAGGAGGAGGCTACCTGTGGAGCCCAGAGGCAACAAGGAGATTTGATGAAGAGAAGATACTAGATGGCTAGAATAACTGCCCTCCCATCTTAGACTGGGAGTTTCTCTCCCATTCTAGTGGCAACTGCGTGTCCTGGCCCCTAAATGTGCCCCACACCTATCAGACTAAGGAAGGGACTATGGGCCACTTCATCTGTGGCAACAAGGGTAACCTTATAAATGTTGGTGAGACTTGTCACTTACTTTCCTTGTGCCACCTGGGACCCCCTGGAGATTGGACTGAAAGCGTTCCACAAACACTATGTAAAAGAGCTGTGAGCCCACCCTTTCCCTGAGGTCATCCCTAAACAAGAAGCTGAATATATTTTTTTTCTTTAGCGCTTATGTTCTCTGATCACCTGAAGCAACAACATTATTAAATATTATCATTCTTCAAACATCTCCCCAGAAAGTGAACAGAGTGACACCATGGCTGTGAGTGCCAGCGTTACAGACACCTCCACACATGCGCACTCGGAATCCCTCTCTGTTCCGTGGGATCTGAGTCTTTACTTTCTCTAATTAGGGTCTCCTACAATGTAAGCAGATCCACTTCGGGCCACATGGGTGTACCCAGAAAGGCTGTGTCCCTCTCCAAATAGCCAATCCCCTGCCTCTAGAAATAGTACGTGGCCCAAGAGAAAACTCAACTAAGAGTCAGGAGGATTTCACTTCCGTTAACCTGAGAGTCACTTGGGGTTAATGCAGACTCTGGTGACAGTTGGCCTGGGTAGAATCCCAGTTCTGCCACTTAGTAGCCTGATAGCATTGGTGGGAGTTACTTAACCTCTCTGTGCCTTGGTTTTCTCACCTATAAAATGGGGATGGGGCGCCTGGGTGGCTCAGTGGGTTAGGCCTCTGCCTTCAGCTCAGGTCATGATCCCAGGGTCCTGGAATCAAGCCCTGCGTCGGGCTCTCTGCTCAGCGGGGAGCCTGCGTCCTCCTCTCTCTGCCTGCCTCTCAGCCTACTTGTGATCTCTCTCTCTGTCAAATAAATAAATAAAATCTTTTTTTAAAAATGGGGATAAAAACATATTCATAAGACTGCGTAATGACCAAATGTGTTATCACATGTAAAGGATTTAAAACAGTGTTTGATATTAGTAAGAACAATATTCACATTTGCTGTTATTATTATCTTTATTATTATCATTATATTCTTGAACATGTTACACAGCAGACCTCCATTTTCCAGAACTCTCTCAGATAGGCTGACAACACCATCCCTACTCCAGGATGGCTTAAGACAAAATAATTGTCAACTAAATTAATTTCAGATTGGTTTTGTACCAAAGTTAAGAACCTTGGGTAAATTTCACATGGCCACGAATTCTTTGCAGCTCTTCCATTAGGAGGAGAAGTCTATTTGGCATGAGGGATTCCAGGCAAGCCCAGCACAGCCCAGCCCAAACTGCTGATCCGCAGAATCATGAGCAAATAAAATGGTGGTTGTTTTAAGCCACTGAGTTGCTGGTGGTTTCTTATTATGCAACAGATAACTGATACAGAGCCCCAAACAAATGAGGCTTTATTACCAACAGCATTTCCAACACACACATACACAGGAAACCAGGCCACTTGTCTGTCTGTCAGCAGCTTTCCAACAACAACCTGGTGCTGCCAAGCTCTCATCCCACTCACCCAGGCCCACTAAAGCCACCACAGTCAGCCTACAAACTTGGGAAAAGCTAAGGCTGATTAACGACCAAATCTGGGGAGATAGAGGCAAGCTTTCTGTGCCAAGGTAGGTGCCAAATTAGGTCTCTGTGGAGGTGGAGGGGGGTAGGTATGGAAACAGAAGATTTTGTTCCTTTTAGCCCCCAATACAATCCAGGCCCTAAAATGGCAAGATTTGGCTTCCTTGGAAATAGCTTTATACCATGTGTCTTAAATATTGCACAGTGAGGGGGCACCTGGGTGGCTCAGTGGGTTAAGGCCTCTGCCTTTAGCTCAGGTCATGATCCCAGCGTCTTGGGATCAAGCCCCATATCGGGCTCTCTGCTCAGCAGGGAGCCTGCTTCCTCCTCTCTCTCTCTCTGCCTGCCTCTCTGCCTACTTGTGATCTCTGTCTGTCCAATAAATAAAATGAAATCTTTAAAAAAAAAAAAAAACTGCACAGTGAGGTAGGTAGATGCCTTCAAGGCAAGAGCAAACTAATTCAGGGTCCACCTCACCAAGTGAGAATCAGGGAGAGCCAGTCAGAACCAATCACGTGATCCCCGTGGTCCAGCTATGTGGCTCCAAGAAAGCAGGGAGCCCAGAACATCTTCATTTTTTTCTGCTGCTCACATCAAATGAATGATTACATTCCAAGCTTTGATTTTGCTGTGACCTAAGCAAAAAAACACTCCCAACCCACAACACAAAGGGAAAAAAATACCAAGTTCCATGGATCAGTATTCTATCATCTGTAACATGTGGGAAGAAGTGATAATTAACTTTGTAGGAAAATCAGCCTGAAATACATTATGAGACGCTCTGGAAGCTTAAGTTCCTGTCCGTTAAAAGCAAAGCCACCACAGCTAAATGAAAACAGTCTTATTAATCGGATCATCTGGATGACCCATAGTGCTAAAGCTTCTTAGGTGAAGATTAGTAGCTTTCATCTGTCCGTGTATTTGTTTATTCATCCCATATCTGTTGGGCACATACTTTGTACCATTTAGTATTATGGGTGTCTAGGCATGAGAAAGTGGGGGTGGGGGGAAAGCAGAGAAGTGAAGACAGCAAGGATTATATAAAGGCAGTCAAGACATTTCATGTTCCAAGAGATTACAGGACTGGTCAACTTGAAAAAACAAAATTCCCTGCTTGAAGTAATTCAGAGTAACCCAGCTGAGCCCACCCAAATTGCTGCATCAATTGGAACTGATCCAGTTATAAATTAAGAGGCTACAGAAAACCCTGTTTTAATGGAATTACAGAGCTAACTAGATATAACTGGCCCACAGATGAAGATGCTAAAATGAAGTAATTTACACAAGGACTCAACAACCAGTTTCAATGCAGCCCCAAACCTGGGTCTTCTGGGTTCCAGGCCAGCAGGACTTGGACCAACCCCATAGAGACCCTCTCAAGATACAAGGTGTTTACAGTGTAAGGGGCCTAGACACCCAATTCCAACCCCTCTGGCAGTAGACAGTCACTGACCATCCAATACAGTGGGGAGAAACTCTGTGCTTGGGGCACCTGGATAGCTCACTCGGTTGGACCTCCAAGTCTTGGTTTTGGCTCAAGTCACGATCTCAGGGTTGTGGGATCAAGCTCTGCACTCGGTGGGAAGTCTATTAGAGATTCTCACTCCCTCTGCCTCTGCCCCTCCCCCAATGCATGCACACACACACATGTACTCTCTCTCCCTCTCTCTGAGATAAATAAATTTTAAAACAACAACAACAACAGCAACTCTGCACTTGTCACATGGGAACAACTCAAGAATACAACTTCTTGTGGAAAAAACTTAAGAGCCCTCTAACCATACACACTTGAGTGTTCAAGCAGCCATTAAAACATGCTTATAAGACAAAGGCACAAGAAAACATGTAGGTTACATTTAAATTTCAAAACTTAAGTATGTAGTAACTACACAAACTACAAAAAGTTTGTAGTAACAAACTACACAAAGGTAAAAATAGCAGCAAAACACACTAACATGTTCATGACTATAAAGCTGGCATTTTTTTTAACACTGAGTGGCTTTTATTATTATTATTATCATCATCATCATCATTATTATTTGACAGAGAGAAAGAGAGCATGCATAAGCCGAAGCAGGGGGAGAGGGAGAAGCAGGCTTCCTGGTGAGCAGAGAGCCCGATGCAGGACTCAATCCCAGAACCCTGGGATCATGACCTGAGCTGAAGGCAGACACTTAACCGACTGAGCCACCCAGGCGCCCATCATTGGGTAAGTTTTATTCTTCATTCTTTCTGCTGTTCCCTACACGCCAAATATCCTTCAACACTCTTGAACTGCTTACATATTTTTTAATGTTTTGGCTACATCGATGAAGAAGAGACACAATGTCAATGGTGGTCAGAGGGCAGAGGGCATGTGAGCAGGGGCAAGTGTGAAAGTAGAGTGCCAGCCCTGCATACCGGCATGTGCCTCAAAACCTCACAGTGCTTGGCCCCTGTTCTGTGCTATTCAGTCGGTCGTATTCCAGATCTGCCCCTTTTGGCTTGGCGATCCAATTTTAGGCAACATACCTACTCTTTCTTTTAAAACCTCAGGTTCCTGGGAATGCCTGGGGGGCTCAGTCAGTTAAGTGCCTGACTCTTGATTTCGGCTCAGGTCCTGATCTCAGGATTGTGAAATGGGACTCCATGCTCAGTAAGGGGCCCGCCTGACATTCTTCTCCTCTGCCCCTGCCCCACTTTTGCTCACTTACATGCCTATGTACACTCTTTCTCTATTTCAAACAAATCAATCTTTAAACCTCAGTTTCCTCAACCCTAAAATGTGGATATTCATAGGAATGCCATGCAGATTGAAAATAATGCAAACGAAATGTTTAATCCAGTCCCTGGCAGAAAGTAGGAGCCAGCAAATGATAGCTGTCACGATGATGGTGATAGAGATGGCTAATTTCAGTTATTATTTTTTATTGCCACTGTTATCATCATTCTTATGATTATCTGTATTAGGATGTTCCTAGCACTGTGTTTAACGCTGTAACTAAAAAGGCATTAAGATTCCTTGCTTTGGAAGACAGCCCAGTGCTCTCCACACATCTCATTGCTGGACCGTCCCTTCTCTGAATTCCATACTCTCTGGGTTTATTAATAATAGACTCTTGGGTGGAAGTAACAGCTTGCATACCACCCAATATGCCTGAAGGGAAATGGTGATAACATACAGATTCCTACTTGTTTTTTTAGGCCTCATTAGGAGAATACAATGCCATCCTTTTAAAAAAAAAAAAAAAAAGGGCAAGCAATAAACCATCTCAGTAGATATCCTACAGAATTCTGCTTTGTGCTTGAAACTGGTAATTATCTTTAACAAACATGAGTGCTAATAATTCTACCTGCTCTTTAGACAAGAAACAAGAAGATTTCTGGGCCCATCATCTCACAACCCAATCAGCTCAGACAACTTCCTTTACAAGATGCCTCTCCCACCCATTAGATGCAAGGTGGGAGGTCTGTTTGCAAAGCAGAGGGCTTCTGGGCTGGGAGCCAATAGCCCACACCAGGAAGAAGACTTCTTAGCAGTCCAGACTCAGGTTCCTGATTCCTCAAAAAGACATTCCCCAGCCGTGGCAGCCTAACCAGCGAAAACCAGACCTCAGATACAGTTTTTTCACTGAGAAAAGAAAGACAGGTCCAACAACTGAATCTGGTCAACATGTGTATTAAGCACCTCACCTAAAATGGAAAGGCCACATGAATGAAGTGAAAAGCAGTCATCAGTAAAACGTACAACTTTAAACATGCCCAAATAGATGCTGTTTCCTCTTCTCTGTTGGAGTAACACTTTCATTCTATTTTGGATCAGGAAAAATGTTCTAATCCTTAACATTCAAATATCCTATAATTACAAATGCTGAATAATTAGTGTATGCACTTCCTAAGTAGACTCGGCAATGTGTTTCATCCGATCTAGACACTTCTGAGCTTTACTCCCTATCCCCCACATATTCCTGCCCCCATCGCTGGGATAGTAACTCTGGAACATTCTCTTGTAACTGACCAAATTAGTGTATTATGTCGGAAACAGAGGAGTCTTTCGCTCACTGATCATTCCCTGGGCATGGGGACTCTCTCCTTAGGTTCACCAGAAATAAAACTTAAGCCAAAATCTGCCTCCCAAGTCCCAGGACCAGAGTGAGCAGTACATGGTGAAGATAGGCTAGAAAGTCTGGCAAATCACCCAGAAGACAGGTAAAGGACAGAGTCCCAAGATTCCCAGAGTCTGCCCAGATCCCCGATCACCTTACCCAGAGCTCCCAAATGAAAAGCCAATGTCCGTAATTGCTTTCATCCTTACCTCCAGAGAGAGCGCGGCAGTCAGGCTCCTCTCTCCGACTGACCGTGAAGAGGTCTCTGCCCACACAAGGTAACCAGCCTACCAGAGATAAAAAGATAAGGTAAGAACTAAGGCAGGCGATGCGTTACATTCCTCAAACAACTGGAATGCTTCCTAGTCCAAAGCAGGTCTCCGGGTGTCTGAAGACCTTTCAGACTACAACAGCAGCAACATAATCAACTGCACAATATCATCTGCACGAAATCCCTGGAATCAAGTCAGGTGGGGCTGTTCGAGCTGCAGAGAGTGAGCTAACATTTCTTCACACACACCTGGGGCAGTCTAATTGGGAATGGTAATAATTGGTGAAATCATATACCTCATCACGTCCCTCAACAAAAATGGCTGTTTACCAAGGAGCTGGCAGAACTCTGTGTAACACTTACATACATCAGGGTAGGCCGGCAGGTCAGAGCATTCACACATTCTCACACTCCACACATCCACACACAACGAAGACTCTATGTCACGGAACTAACCCTGCTCTTTGGAAGACAGCCCTACCAGCTGATGAAATGATGAAATGATGACAACACGAGACTTGAACCTAGATGAGGGGGTGGGAGGGAAATGCAACCTTCTTCTACATGCACTCAAAGCAGCACATGTAAAAGACCTCAATTATGGCCTGTTTTAAGGAAATTCTATTGTATTTTTATAGCCCTCATCTGTGATGGTTTTGTGTTTAATCAACTTGACGGGGCTATGGTACCCAGTTGTTCGGTCAAACCCAAGTCCAGATATTGTTGTAGAGGTATTTTTTAATGTGACTAACATTTAAATCAGTGGACTTTGAGTAAAGGAGATTACCCCTCATAGTGTGCACAGGCCTCATCTGACCAGTTGAGGCCTTAAGAGGAAAGGCTGAGTTTCCTTCAGGAAGATGGAATTCGGCCTTGATGCAGCCTTTGAACTCAAGGCTGTGACATCAACTCTTCCCTGGGTCTCCAGCCTGTTGGCCTGCCCTGTAAATTCTAAACTTGCCAGCCTCCATAATCATAGGAACCAATTCTTTAAAAATCAAATGCCTGAGTGGCTCAGACTATTAAGGGTCTGCTTTTGGCTCAGGCCATGATCCCAGGGGCCTAGGAGAGAGTCCCATGTCAGGCTCCCTGCTTCTCCCTCTGCCTCTGCCCCTGCTCATTCTTGCTCTTGTGTGTGTTCTCTCTCTCAAATAAAAGCTGTAAAAAAAAAAAAAAATTGATCTATCTACTGGTCAATCACTAGACACACACACACACACACACACACACACACACACACCCCTTATGGGTCGGGATTCTTTGGAGAACCTTGATACACCATCTAACATCAAAAAAGAATGTGTTAATTTATAAAACACATATACGACGTGAAGCAGACAATACAAAAAAGAGGCCAGAGCATGAGGAATAGTCCACAGAAATGCATTTTGTAAGTACTAAAGTATTACTTGACATGGTTCATAAATTAGGTTCTGAGCATCCTAGTGGCCAAAGCAATGAAGAGACACAGTCACACTAACTTGAAGATATAAAGTATAACATACACACTTCAAGAGTGTTAGCTCTTTCTTGTTATTAAGAAATTTCTCCCAAGGGGTTAACCTTTCCTTCCTAGGGTATGTTCTTAAAGCATCCTTTATCACCCACACTGAAAGGTCAGGAGGGAAAGTAATTAATTAGAAGTGCCTCTCACTATATGTAGTAGGGAGTCTGCTATACTGCTTCTTAATGCACCCCTCAGGGGATAGGAGGCCAAAGCACAACTCACTGAAGTGATCTAGCAAGGCCAAAAAGAGGCCCTAGCACACAGCTGTCTGATCCTTTGGCTTAATCCAGGGATTAAAAATTAGAATGAGTGAACCCTATCTCCTTCGAGATATTTCCCAGAAATATCATTTCTCCTAGTGAAAAGCCGGGTGGCAAGTGGGCTACACTGTCTGAGGCTGTGGTCCCTGGCAATTGCCTGAAACAAAGGTTTTCTCTACTGTTGATCGGGAGCAGATCTGCAGCAAAACTGCCCTCAGATAAGTTTATAAGTTCAGGTCACACATCTGAGAAAGGTAAGGCTTGATTTTTTAGGTTTGCATTTGTAGAAGTCTTAAATAGCCTTCTTGCATCAGAATCAATTTTTTCTTTAAAGATCTATTTATTTATTTGACAGAGAGAGAGACAGCGAGAGAGGGAACACAAGCTGGGGGAGTGGGAGAGAGAGAAGCAGGTGTCCCACAGACCAGGGAGCCCAATGCAGGGCTTGATCCCAGGACCCCGGGATCATGACCTGAGCTGAAGGCAGATGCTTAATGACTGAGCCACCTAGGCGCCCATAGAATCAATTTTTTAAAAAAATTTTATGACAGTAAAATATACATAAAATTTACTATTTTAACTATTTTTTTAATTTACCTCACTTTATTTTATTTATTTATTTTTATTAAAATATAATGTATTATTTGCTTCAGGGACACAGGTCTGTGAATCATCAGTCTTACACAATTCACAGCACTCACCATAGCACATACCCTCCCCAATGTCCATAACCCAGCACCTTATCCCCTGCGGCCCCTGATAACCACTATTATACTTTCTGTCTCTGAGTTTGCTGATTTGAGGAACCTCATGTAAGTGGAATCGTGTGATCTTTGCCCATTTGTGCCTGTATTTAACCTAACATAATGTTTTCAAGGTTCATGCACGTTGTACCATGTATCAGAATTCCCCTTCTCTTCATGGCTGAGTAATATTCCATTGTTAATATACACATAGCATTTATCCTGGAATGATCTTTAATGTAATTAACTCAACAATTACAGAATATCTACAGTGTAACAAGTCTGATTATTTAGACATTCACTTTATTCTGAGAACAGTACTTTGGCAGACTCAAGAAGTGCTACTCCACAAAGAATCAATTAATTGTATAAATCCTACCTTCAGAATCAGTAGCAGCAACAAGAAGATAAAAGTCTAAGTTTCTCTTCCCTAAGGGTTAGGTAAATCTCCCCCACAATCTTAATTACTGTTCTTCATGTGTAAAGCTGAAGCGAGATTCGAATATCCCCACTATGTGGCCAGTGTGCTCTGTAACGCTCCATATCCCGGTGCCTAAAGCTTACCAAGTGCTATTCTTGACCCCCTCCCCCAGGGATAATGAGCTTCCATCTAAACAGCTGATGTGAAGAAGTCAGAGAAACTGCAGTCCTGTGAAGCACTACTTTCTGTCCCTGCAGATAAAATACCCTGACAGAATCAGCTAGAAAAACATCTTCCCTCTAACTGGCTTGCCATCCATCAGCTTTTTATTCCTAGACATGCCCCTAAAGGAACAAGTCTTCTGTGTAGACACATGGGTCATAAGCAGCCCACAGCACCTCGCCACCAGGACGATTTAATAGTTGAAAGAGAACTCGAGAACGTGCATTCCACTCTGGGTTTCACCTTTAGAGCATATAAAAGAGCAGATGGCGGGAACTGGGAGGGATGCCACCACACACCTGAATTCACAAAAGTGGCCCAGTGTGAGTCATCAAAAGATGTCCGCAGGAAGTTGATGAAAAACCACTGTTTCCACACACTGACAAGGGAGTTGCAAGCAAAAATCAAGAGCCAGAGAGGATTTGGGTCACTTTGTTCAGCATAAACTTCTCAGCTGGGAGGATCTGCTGTCATCCCAGACTGTTAACAATTGGCTGAGCTGAACTTCATTACTACTTTTGTATTCAGTTAACTGGGAATATGTCACTCAACCAACCAAAGTGGTTTTAGAAAAATACAGAATTTAGCCTTCAGTTCCTCCTGTATGTTTTTTAAGACCGATTTTGAAGCGAGAGTTTTTTGTAGATCAAAACAAAATGAACACCATTAAGATTTTCTTTTTACACTACATCAAAAACTACATTGGGGAGGGTATGTGCTATGGTGAGTGCTGTGAAGTGTGTAAGCCTGATGATTCACAGACCTGTACCCCCGGGGCAAATAATACATTATATGTTAATTAAAAAAACTAACGATGTATTGTATGGTGACTAACATAACACAATTAAAAAAAAGACTGTTCTTTTTAGTATACAGTTGAACAATCCATTGCCTCTGAAACAGGAGACATTTCTATGAGTTGTAGAAGCCAGCCCCTAACAGGCTAAAAGTAGGATGCTAATACAAAGATCCCAAAATTAGCCTAATTGGGAAACCTCAGAAGGAAAAGACACTTAGAGCTCCTTCCCAAGTCATAACTCTACCCCTCTTTTCAGGGCATCATTAATAGGTATTTTGGAAGTGGCTGAGGGGCACAACTAGAGTATGAAAATCTCACCTCTGATAGTCATTCGGATCCTCCAATTGGGTTAAGTTCATTAAACCTTTCTCATGCACATCCACAAACACCCTCAAAAATATCTTCCCATAGCTTGGATCCATTTTCAAATGGATCAAATCAAGAATCCTGATAAGGTGGGTCCCCAAGTGGCACAGTCAGCTGACTGTCTGACTCTTGATTTCAGCTCAGGTCGTGATCCTGGGGTCGTGAGATCGAGCCCCAGGTCAGGTTCTGTGCTCAGTACAGAGTCTGCTTGGGTTTCTCTCTTCCTCTCCCTCTGCCCCCAGCACTCCCCTCAAATAAGTAAGTCTTTTTTTAAAAAAAAGAACCCTGATAAGACAATCAGAGTTGATCAGAAGTTATAAAATTAAACTTGAACCTGGTAGAATGTCAATTCCTTTCTGTTAAGGGCTGAATTGTATCCTCTTCCTTGTGGACACAGAACACAGATACAGGAGAGCTGACTGAGGTCTTTGTTAGTGCTGGGAGCCATGAACACCATAGCTTAATTTCCACTCTTCCCTCCAAAATTCATCTGTTGAAATCCTAACTCCACCCCACTTCAAGTACCTTGGAATGTGACTATATTTAGATACAAGATCCTTAGAGGTTATTAAATTAAAATGAGGTCCTTAGGGTGGACCCTCACCCAATATGACTGCTGGCCTTATAAGAGGTAATTAGGACACAGACATGTACAGAAGGAAGACCGTGTGAGGACAGAGGAAGTACCGTGTGAGGACAGAGGGAGGACCGTGTGAGGACACAGAGAGAAGATGAACATCTGCAAGTTGAGGAGAAAGGCCTCAGAAGAAACCAGACCTGCCCACACCTTAATCTCAGACTTCTAGGCTCCAGAACTATGAGGTAAGAGATTTCTATTGTTTAAGCCACCAAGTCTCTGGTACTTGCTATGGCAGCCCTTCCCTTTTTCCTTCTCTGAATGCCTACATTTCCAGGGAGGACACTGTACAGGTGACAGGGACACTCTGTCTCCTACCTCCCAAGGGGCTCGCTTTCATTCATTTCCTTATCTCCAACCAGGGTGATCTAGAAATCCAAAGAAGTGACAAGTAGGATACCCTGAAGACCCCTACTCTAAAACAGGGCACCAGTGCCTACCCCAAGACCTCTGACCTCCAAAACTATAGGAACTTTCTCTGTCTTTCCCAAATGCTCTCTGCTAAAAAGAAGTCACCCTACAAACAATCTTGGGAATACTGTGTCCAGAAACTGAGTCTTCATTTCTCTTGCCTCAATACCCAAAGCTGGCTCAGATGCCTTAACCAACCTTAATTCTCTCTCTTCCTAAAAAGAAAAGGAGAGGTTGGGGGCCAGAGAGCTTTGCACATTACGGAAACGAGTCCGAAGCAAGGGATTATCAGGAATAAGAGGACTCCCAGTTGCCTTAAGACTTGATTCACCAGTAATTACTTTCTCCTTCCCTAGAGACGTTCATACAGGAGAGCCGAATGACATCTTTGTTAGTACTGGGAGCCATGAACACCATAGCTAAATTTCCACTCTGCATAGATAACATTTGGCCTGTAGTAGGTAGGCACTGGGTCTGGCTCCAGGTGCTATGGCTTGAAAGGGACCGTGTTGTACTCATCAGGGGACGGGGCAGTCATATAAGATGGATTGGACTGTTGGTGGTTAAGTCACCAGTGACAGAAGAAGCACAAGGAATCACCGAGCTTGTCCTCATGTCCCAGTTCCATTACCCTCCTCAAGCTCCTCAGTCTTGCTCTGGCCACCTTCCCGAGCCAACACAAGCTTGACATGGCTTTGCCTGGAAGGTCCAGAAACAAATGTGAAATCTCCTATTAGAACTAATGTCGCCGAGCACTCCAGGGTTAGCGGACGAGGCTCTTGGGGTCCTCTCCAGACTGCAGTGATGCGGTAGGGGATTCCATCCAGGGTGCATTCTAGCAGCAGGGACCACTAACACTCAAGCTCACACTCAAGCCTGCCAAGTCCTAGCCCCTGGAAGAAAAAGGAGAGCAGACTGATGCAATTAGCCAGGCCAATGGGAACTTGTCAAACCATTTAGATAAGACAGTACTTGAATTTATTCAGTTCCCCTTACTGGAGGGTGATTGTGCCCCACCCCCCAACCCACTGATTCTGTGGGCTGCACAGCATTTCCCTAGCAAGGAAGTGAAAAAAAGAAAGGATAATTTCTCAGCCTACAAATTCCAGGGCTCCGCTGTTAAATCAGCACGCGCCATGCCTTCAACCAAAGGGTAATTTGACCTTAATGGAATTAAGGGACACATCCTGTTGACTTTGTCACAGAACCTCAAACTCAGTGATGAATTTTTTAAGTATCCAATTAATAAAAAAAAAATAAAGTAAGTTTCCTTATCCAGTGCAATCTTCCTTACACCGCTTAACAACTGATGACACATTCCCCTTGCTAATGGCTCTGTTTCAATTATTGAGTTGTGAGCACCTCAAGAGTCCACATGAAATCTTACTCTTCTATCCTTCTCAGGCCCTAGCTTAGTGTCGGACACAAAATAGAAACTTGGCAAAGGCTCAATTACTGATTGCTTCTTTCTTTTGAAATAGCATTCCCTGTAAGAAAGCAAATCCAGCGACACCTGGGTGGCTCAGTCGGTTAAGCCGCTCCTTCAGCTCGGGTCATAATCCCAGGGTCCTGGGATCGAGTTCCACATCGGGCTCCTTGCTCAGCAGGGAGCCCGCTTCTCTCTCCACCTCTGCCTGACACTGCCTGCTTGTGCACTCGCTCTCTCTCTCTCTCTCTCTCGACAAATAAATAAATAAAATCTTTAAAAAAAAAAAAGAAAGAAAGCAAATCCACTGCATCTGCCTCAACTAATCAAAAACACGACTCCCTCCCCACCCCCAACCCACACACCCTCTTCCCAAACTCATAACAGCAACAGAATCTTCACAATGAATGTCCGCTGTGGATCCAGTGAAACATACAAACAACAAAGACACAGATGGGAGTTTCCAGGTTGGTAAACTCTCGTCCTGTTCTAAACTCTGAGCCTATCTGGCTGTTTCCCAGGATTGCCATAACAGTACTACAAGTTTAGTGACTGGCAGCAGATGTTTATTCTCTCACAGCTCTGAAGGCCAGAAATCCAAACTCAAGGTGTCCCTGGGCCCGATGCCCTCTGGAAGCTCAGAGAGCCTCTGTCCCCCTACCCTCTGATGGCTGCTGACACTCCTCAGTGTGGAGCTACTTAACAGCCATCTCTGCCTCGGTCTGCTCCTGCCCTTTCCCGGGGTTTCTGTCCAAATCTCCCTCTCTCCTCTAAAGACACCAATCATTGGCTCGGGCGCATCCTAAATCCAGCATGAGCTCATCCGGAGATCCTTAACTGAATTACATTGGCAAAGACCCTATTTCCAAATAAGGTCACATTCACGGGTACTAGTGGTTAGGACTTAAAATATATCTAGTTTGGGGGGTACTATTAATCTCATTAAATATCCAAAGTCAGAACACATCATCTGTACCAGAAAACCCTTCTCCTTCCCAATGCTCTTTTTCATATTAACAGACTCATTTCCTACTCAGGACTCAGGTTGAACTCTTTGAGTCATGTTCAAGGGCCTTCACCCACTTGCTCCCTGGTTCCCATCAGCTGCATAATCCGTAGTGATGAAGTATAGTTCATTCAGTTCTATCCTACAAAAGTGCTTATGCCTGTCCCCTCTTTCCTATGCCTGCTGCCTGATGACCTTGGCCCCAGGTTGAATTCCATGTCTCCTACTGTTCTGCCAGCTTCCTTAACAGAACATGCCACATGTTGCTGCTTTAAACAGAGCCCAATCATGCCACAACCCTGGACACAGACTTTCAGTGGCACCTCGCCAAATGAAGGCCAACTGTAGGGGTTGCCTAGCATCCAGGTCCACTAGAATGAGCCCCAGTCTTATTTTCCACAGCTACCCTCCACTTGGTCTAGGGACTAGTCAAAGTGAATTACTGAGTGTTCTTAAGTAGATTCTCAAAGGTCTCCAAGACTTTCAAGCCCCTCTGCCTAGGATTTATTCATTAATTCAACAAGCTTCTATCTTGACATATATTCCCTTGTCGGTGTCTTCATAGAAGGCCCCAACTCAAAAGACAACTCCTCCCAAAGTCTTCGACGAGTTTCATCAACCACAGTGGATTCCTCTTTTTTTAAAAACTTAGAAGCCTGCCAGACAGATATTGCATTCTTGTACTCTCCTCCCTTTAGTGATTTGAACACATGTCACAAACCTCATGACCGAGTCTGGATGGAACCCTGCTTCACTCATATGTACATCTTCTCCAATAATTAGCATAGCAATATGTGCTCAGAAATATGTGATCAAGGAACACCTGGGTGGCTCAGTCAGTGAAGTGGCTGCCTTTGGCTCAAGTCATGAACCCAGGGTCCTGGAATCGAGTCCCACACTGGGCTCCTTGCTCAGCGGGGACCATGCTTCTCTCTCTGCCTCTGCCTGTTTATGCTCTCTCTCTCTCTCTCTCTGACAAACAAATAAATAAAATCTTTTGGAAAAAAGAAATAGTGATCAATAAAAGGTATATTGAATAAGTAAATAATACAGTCTCTGCCTTCAAGCAGC
This sequence comes from Enhydra lutris kenyoni, assembly GCF_002288905.1. NCBI lineage: Eukaryota > Metazoa > Chordata > Mammalia > Carnivora > Mustelidae > Enhydra > Enhydra lutris. The sequence continues at coordinate 82,322,398 of NW_019154085.1, forward strand.
TTACATTTGGGGATAGGGAGGATGGGATAAGCATGAAGGCGAGTAACATTAACTAATACAGTACTATAAGATTCCCAGAAGAAGTATAGATGAAATTCTGGGGGAAATACAGAAATGGAAGTTTTGAAAAGGGTGAACGTTTCCTAAAGAAGTAGAACTTAAGAGAGATCTTGAAGGATATACAATATTTTGATGAGCACAGAGTGGTAGGTCAGGAAAGAGAACTAGATACAGAAGCAGCAGCATCTATAAAAGAACCAAGTGAAAGCAAATGCATTTTTCCACTTCCATGAAGAGCAGAGCTTTCTGGCCCCCTGACGGAGTGAGTGGTGAGTAATGGAAAGCAGGGCTAAGAAGGTAAGCCAACATCTCAAGTGTTAGGCCAAGGAATTCGAAATGGATGCTACAGGAGCTGGGAAATATAGAAGGCTTTCAGACAGATGTGATGTGGGCACACCTGCACTCTGAGATGAGCACTTAGATGGTGCTGCGGAACCTAGCCCTGGGGATACATCAAAGTCCTCTGTCGAGTTTCAAGACTGCTTAATACGGAAGGAAAAGTACAAACAATACAACAATTCTCCAACCATGATAAAATCATGTTGGTATTTTGCCACTGTGGCTTTAAAGTTTTTAAGAGAAATAAACCATTTTGTTCTTGAGCTCCATTTTGTTCTCTTCCCCCAGAAATAAACCCTTCAGGGAAGATCCTTCTAGTCCATGTTTATACAGAGAAAGAAACAGAGATAGGCATATACATCTGTAAAAACCTTATAGCATTGGTTTTTGTGTTAAAATCATAAATAATACACTTAGCAAATATTGCTCTAAATTTGCTTTACTCACTGGAAGCATTTTTAAAAATTCAGATTCCTGCATCCTACCCAGATGTAACAAATCACAATCACTGAGTGGAGGGACACCTGGGTGGCTCAGTAAGCATCTGCCTTTGGCTCAGGTCATGATCCCAGGATCCTGGGATGGAGCCTCCTGTCAAGCTCCCTGCTCAGTGGGGAGACTGCTTCTCCCTTTCCCCCTGCCTCTGCCTCTGCCTGCTGCTCCCTGCTTGTGTGTTCTCACTTACTGGCTCTCTCTGTCAAATAATTTAAAAAAAAAAATTTTTTTTTTTAAATCACTGAGTGGAGGTATCCAGAAATATGCAGTTTTTTTTGTTTTTTTTTTTTTTTTTAAAGATTTTATTTATTTATTTGACAGAGATCACAATTAGGCAGAGAGGCAGGCAGAGAGAGAGAGAGGGAAGCAGGCTCCCTGCTGAGCAGAGAGCCCGATGCGGGACTCGATCCCAGGACCCTGAGATCATGACCTGAGCCGAAGGCAGCGGCTTAACCCACTGAGCCACCCAGGCGCCCCCAGAAATATGCAGTTTTTAATAACTTTCAGTTCATTTTGCTGTCACTAGACCTGGACTGGGGTGTCATGGGTGTAGAAGACCAACTAGAGAAATGATAAAGCAGGAATGATAATTCAAGCAGGGCTGTTGTGGTCCTAAGGATGGACAGTGCAAATGCAAAAAGGAGACAGGTTCTGAAGCCCTGTGAGGATTCGAGCAACAGGACTTTACAACGAATTAGAATCTGAGGTGAAAAGTAGTCACTAATAAATGGCCCCAAGGATTTTAACTTGAATGAGTTGGAGGACAGAGATACCCTTAACAAACATGGAAAACTTGGGTGGAAGAGCTGGCTGTGGGAGAGAAGATGGATTCAGTTTTAGACGTTTGAACCTGGAGTTTCTGTGGCATCTTAAGCATCTCCAACAGGTATTTATAGGGGCTGGATTCAGTCAAGGGAGAAGGCTGGGGAAGGGCCACCGGGAGCAGGAAGCCACAGGAAGGATCAAGGGTCAAGAATCCACCACCATAAGCTGAGTGTGATAAAGAGAAGGACTGAGAGACATCACAAGACTGGAGAATCAGGAGCTTTCAAGGAGTAGTAGCGATCACAGCAGGGGAAGACACATGTAACGTGCCTGAAAAATAGAGCAGCCACATTAAGCTACTCTTTAGTGTTGAAACTTGATGCCTAAAAGAATAGCTGGGGGGTAACTATTTTCGGGCTTAGGGCAGGAGATCTGAATGTGCAGAATGTGAGAAAGGAAACAGTGGTAAAGAGGTTTAAAAGATACTTATTCTGCAGAAGCCCTGAGAGGTTCAAATCCAAAGACACCAGGTGGCAAGAAGGCAAGGGAAGGCCTTAGGTTGAAAACAGAGATTATTTAAAAGCAGACAGAGCAACTCAGACCTCCAGAGCCTCTCCTCATCCCTGCATAGGCAAGGTATCTAACCCTACAAAAGACAAGCACTCTGTGCTTTGGAAAAAATTGAACAAGAGGATTCTCTGGATTCAAAAAGCAATGGGCACAATGGAGCCGTGGGATGAAGTGTAAAACTGAAAACCACACTAAACCAACTGCTCCTGTAACAGTAGCACTCAACTACGGAAAGACATACATTCTCCCTCCCTGCCGCCCTTCATACCCCACCTCACTCCCTCCTCCCTTGGGAAACTGGAGTTTTTAGCCAAGGATAGCCAAGGATCACCAGGCACTTGAGGAAAGTCTCCCACATGAAAAAATGAAGCCAAACCAAACAGATAAATAAGTCACATGGAACTCAGAGACCCTAAGGAAGATGAAGATTTTATGACTCTCTAGAAGCTATAATGGCCTGGAGAGATACTAATTTGGCTGCATGGATTTTTAAAAAAAAAAATGTAAAGGGGAAAAAAAAAGATCACACAAATATCTCCATTTCTAAACTTGTCTTAAAAAATCAAAAGGTCCGGCAATTCCAAAATCACAGGGAGCCTGGAGCTAAGAGCAAGAAAGAGACAGGCGGAGAGAGGGTGAGCCCAGACATTCTTTTAAGGCTAGGGTTCAGAGGTATTACCAGATTCACAGGGGTCCATGACCCAAAAAGAAGATAAAAAAGCCTTGAAACAGCCCTTCCTCCTTTCTCCGTCTTCCTGGGAAGAAGTAACAATTTAGAGTGCACCTAAAAGCTTTGAGAAGGAACATCCAAGACTTGATGTGTTAAATCAACTTCTCGCATGCAGCTGCGCAGCTCAGAAAGGAAAAAGCTGAGCACTCCAGGGAGTGTGAGGAATAGAAGCTTGCATGTAGCTATCAGCCCATGTTGCTGGTGCACTGAAACTGCAGATAGATGGGTCAGGAGCAGTGCTCCTGCAGCCGTCTAGAAATATCCTGAGGAAAAAAGGAAGAATCAAAACTGCTCGCAGCTCAGGACACATGATGGCTAGAATCACTGACTTGATTAGAAAAGAAAACCCACACACACATACACACACACACACTGACTCATATGCATATATTTGTAATCAGCCAAACCTGCTGTACCCAATCCCAAGGCTTCCTGTAGTCATCAGACACTTTGTTCTGACTGGAGGTAATCACAAGACATAAATAAGTTCCTGCCAAATAAGAATTAATTTAAATTCCTCTCAAAGCTTTACAAGAGACAGAAAGGCTGCCCTTGAGAGATACCTTCTCCTGGGTTAATGACTTGGGTTATTCTGTTTATCACAAGCCAAAGGTAACTTGGTAGGTGGACTGATAAAAGGTCTTTCTCAAATTGCTTTACCGTGGGGTTTCTGCTTTGTTTGGTTTTGAATGTGCAGAATATTTAGCCACACAAAGATCCCCAAAGCTCCTGGAAGCAGAATAGGTGTTGAGGGCTTGGGCACAGTGAGGCTCAAACAGAATTTGGGTCAGAGCTTTGGAGGAACCACTGAGAACGTGGGACTGTGCACCCTCCTGTGTACAGTCCTAGCCCCGGACTGCATGGGAGGAGCCCTGGCAGGGCAGGGCCTCAGGAAGAGATCTGTATTCCAGAGTCAAGTTACAGAACTTTCTATGTGGGCACTCCTAGTTTCTTGCCCTACTTGACAATGCTACTAGGAAATCTAAGAGATAATAGTCTAGAAAAAGCTCTGCATCACTTTGAAAAATGCCCTTCGGGCCGGCAAGTAAGTATGAGGGTCTCCCACAGCTACTAGCCCAGTGATCTCTAATGCCTATTTTTTGTTACTGGAGGGATTTTCCTGGAGTTGCTTTGCTTTCACATATCCTTGGGGTGGTTAATATTGGGGATTTCTCAGGAATGGCTCCAGAAACTATAGTTCTTGGGGCATCTGGGTGGCTCAGTCGGTTAAGCGTCTGACTCTTGATTTCAGCTCAGGTCATGATCTTGGGGTCATGAGCTTGACCCAGAGTCAGGCTCTGTGCTGAGCATGGAGCCCGCTTAAGAGTCTCTCTTCCAGGGCACCTGGGTGGCTCAGTGGGTTAAGCCTCTGCCTTCAGCTCAGGTTATGGTCTCAGGGTCCTGGATAGAGCCCGGCATTGGGCTCTCTGCTCCACAGGGAGCCTGCTTCCCCCTCTCTTTCTCTGCCTGTCTCTCTGCCTACTTGTGACTTCTCTGTCAAATAAATAAAATCTTAAAAATAAAAAGTCTCTTCCTCTCTCCCTCTGCCCTTCCCCTGCTCCCCCAAAAAAGCCACACCTCGTATAACAGTCTGAAGCTCAGAGGATCTACAATATCTTACAGTCCTCTTGCCTGGATCTTCCAAATTACTGCCAGCATGACTATAGCATTTCACTTAAATGTCTCTAACAATTTTCCATTGCTCCTCAGAAACAGGTGGGACTCCTTTCATACAGCCTGGCATGGCCTGGCCCCATATACCCAACCTCCTCCCCAACCATTCTCCTCGGCGCTCTATCTGCTCTGGCCACACTGGCCTTCTTCCTGATGTTCACATTTACCACGTTCCATCCTACCACAAAGCCTCTGGGCACGGTGCCCCCCAACCTACAGAGCTTGCCCGTCTCTTCCTCTTGCCCTTAACTCTTACTCATCTTTTCTATTTCGGTCCATGAGCCACTTTGCCTGGAAAGCCTTCTCTGACCGTTCACTGTGTTTAGCTCTATCTAATAAAAGCTCTCAGAGCAGTCGACTCTTCGCTCTCCTGAGAGCACTTAACACAGAGGCAATTTTACGTTTGCTAGTATGATTAAGTGATTAATATCTGTCTCCAGCACTGGATCTTAAGCTCTGTGAAAGACGAGACCGTGTCTGTTTTTGTTCACCCATTACACTGCCTTAGCACAGACTAGAGGCTTAACAATATCAGATGGCCGCATAGAAGGATGAACACACAACCTCAGCAGGACCGTCTTCTTGCCTCTCCGCTCTCTTATTTTTACATCTCTTATTTTTCCTCTGCTGGGAAGGTTCTGCCCCCCATTCCACCTGCTGTTCATTCAGAGCTCTGCCTCCCCTAGTACTAGAAACAAAGCCTATGCACCTTTTCTAATTCCATCAAGTACATCCCCAATTTCTCCTTGACTATCGTCTCCATTTTTGCTGGTCATCCCTGCACTTGCATACTAGCACCACGCTGTGCAGTGCAGTGTCCAGCTTCCTGAGCAGGCCCTGGGGGCTGGAGGATGCCAGCTCCAGAGGAAGCAGAGTTGGCACCTCATGGGACAAAACCACCAACAGGAAAGGACATGGGAGTGAGGCCAACAAATAAATCCACCCTCCTTTCTCCCTACTTGGGACTATTTGGAGGTACAGCCCCTCCCTGCAACCCTCCTAGAGAGGTGCTGAGCCAGGAGAAGAAGTTACTGAGAGATAGACATGGTTCTTCATGGCTTGTGGAAAGACGCCAGCCAGGACCCAAGCAGCCCCTCTTCCCAGGGCCCCTTCTCCCCACCTCATACTCACACCTGGAGCTTGCATCTTCCACATAAATTGTTAGCACTTCAATTCTCCTCTACCTTGCTCTCTTGAGCATCCAGTCTGATACCCTTGCATACCGCCTGTATCCGCTAAAGAGAGAAACTGCTTCTATAGCCCAAGTGCATTGTGCTTTTGAGGGGAGCTTCTCACACAATGTCATGTGAGTAACCGAAGCTATTATAATCTTGGCCTGCGCCAACAGAAGGGAATTCACAACACCTCTGCTTAATTCTGCATGGGCTAGAACCACCGTCAGTAGTACTGATTTTCATTCTGAGAAACCCAATTAAAAGTGTTTCTCTCAAAAGTTTTGAATGACAGACCTCTTAAGAATCAGATGACAGATTAATGAACCCTCTGCCCAAGGAAACACACGTGCATCAGTTTGCTTTCAGTTTAGGGGTTCAAAGAACCCCTGAAGCCCCATCCATAGATTTCATGTTAAGAAACTCTGCTTCAGAGAAACAGAGCCAAAGAACAACACAATCAATAAACAGTGACAAGAAGAGCAACTGAAGCCATGTTTTATAAGAAGCAGATGTAAGAACAACTAAATCTTAAAAGAAAAAAAAAATCAAGGAAGGATAATAGGAAAGCTGGTATATTTGAAGGCCTATAAGGAGAGGTATCAGATGTTTGCTCTTGCAGCTCTTCGACTGGGGGTGGCTTCTCTGACTTCCCCAGTCAGATTCAGCTGTGTTCTTATAGCCTGTGGGCCTGCTGCAGTTCTAACCCATAAAACTCTAGGCCATCGTCTAAAGGGCCAGACAGAGACACCACCTTGGCCAGAAACACACACACACAAATAGACAGTGGTAGGAGATCCCATAACCCATCTACGTTTTCTCTCTGCTTTACAAAAATCATTCTCAGCTTGGGGCACCTGGATGACTCAGTCGTTTAAGCAAGGGACTCTTGATTTCCGATCAGGTCACAATCTCAAGGTCATGGGATGGAGCCCCACCCCCTCATGAAGGTCCGCACTCAGCCAGAATCTGCTTGAGTTTCTCCCCCTTTGCTCCTCCCCCAACTCCTGTGCCCATGTCTGTGTGCTCTCTAAAATGAATCAATCTCAAGAAAGAAAGAAAGAAAGTAGAAAGAAGAAAGAAGAAAGAAAGAAAGAAAGAAAGAAAGAAAGAAAGAAAGAAAGAAAGAAAGAGAAAGAAAAAACTCATTCTCAGCTCATGGGCCACACAAAGTGAGGTGACAGGCTGACTTGGGTCCCATGGGCCATAGTCGGTCATCCCCTGGCCTGGACTGTGGCCACTGATGAATCAGTCCCCCACCCCACCACACTGTGAGCTCCCCCATGGTGAAAGGCCTAACTTATTTCACCCAGGGGTTCCAGTTCTAACAGTGATGCATACAGAGTCCAAGTTTAATATATGGTACCAAACGAAAAAGTCCTGTTCATCTTTCAAGACTGAGCTCAAGTGACACCCTCCACAGAGAGGGCCCTCGTCCTCCAGTTTGACTGGATCTTGCCTCACCTAGCAGTGCCAGCAGACCAGTCTCAGGCCCCTACTTATGCTGTGTATTGCAGCTGTCCACCTGCTGAGGAGATCTACAATGAGTGGCTTACGCAGAAAACCCAGAAAATTCGTCTCTTGCCAATTCTTAGGCTGATTCCTTACTTTCTTATGTGAAATATAAAATAACCACTCACTATGTATTTCCATAAAGTAGCCTTTTGAAAAGTCCTATCAAAAGTGAGGATGGCTCCAAGAAAGCTGTTAAATATTCTTGTGCAGCTGTTCACATCTTCGCATTTAATTAGTTATAATTACAATTTTAAAAACAATCAAACTCCGTGGGTGTTATTTACTGCATCTCATGATGAGTCTGTTTTTTATGCTCCTCAAAAGAGAATTGGATGGAGATACCCGGGTCTAGAAACTACCAGGATTGAAAGGACAAGTTTTGTTTTGTTTTGTTTTTTGTTTTTTAAAGATTTTATTTATTTATTTGTCAGAGAGAGAGAGAGGGAGAGAGAGCAAGCACAGGCAGACAGAATGGCAGGCAGAGGCAGAGGGAGAAGCAGGCTCCCCGATGAGCAAGGAGCCCGATGTGGGACTTGATCCCAGGACGCCAGGACCATGACCCGAGCCGAAGGCAGCCGCTCAACCAACTGAGCCACCCAGGTGTCCCGAAAGGACAAGTTTTTATCACAGTTAATTTCCTTTGTCATTCTTTCGGGGTGAGAGTGGGATGATTTAAGAAAACATTCTATAATTTCAGAAGACAGATTTCTAAAATCATCAAATGGGATATCCAAAACTTGGTGGTGTAGACTTGTGGTTTTCACCGATGTCCTCAGCACAGGAAGACCAAGAACAGCCATTTCCCGCAGACCACCCTTGCCATGGAAAAATTCCATGGCCTTTATGTTCCTAAACACAAACTGGAACCAAAATTTACATAACACTAGCCAAGAAGTTGGGAAGGAAAAACAAAGGGGAATCAAGTTATGTTAATGTTCTTGCTTTATCAGAAAGAAAGCTACCAATTAATTTATTTTCCATTTAAGTTATTTTATAAATATTTTTTAAAAAATCAAAGACAGTCCATAAATGTAATGTGGTATACTAGATGGGATCCTGAGACAGATAAATGACGTTAGGTAAAAACTAAGGAAACATGAATAAATATGGACTTTAGTTAATTATAATGTATCATCATTGGCTCATTAACTTTGATAAATGTACCACATTAACATAGGATGGTAATAATAGCAGGAAGTGGGTGTGGGGTATATGGGAACTCTGTACTATCTTTTCAACTTTTCTACAAATCTAGAACTATTCTAAAGCAAAAAGTTTATTAATTTTGAAAAACAGGGGTAGTCCCTAAAGAATAAAATTAAGAAAAGTAGCTTATAATCAATCAGGTAGAGAGGGAAAGGATAAACGAGAATTTTGGTCAAAGAAAAGGCAGTAAATAAGAATACCAATGGGGGTACCGATGAGTAAGCAGAGTACACAGCAAATACAGAAGTGGCAAAAACAAGGACTGAATGCCAAGGATGTGGTATCTCTTATTTTCCTGAACAAATACTGGGCTGCTACTCTCCAATTCCCTTCACACTCCTAACGTTTTTCACTCCTATCCCAGGCAGCTTATTAGCTGTCTGTGATTAGGTCAACCAATTAAGAAATATTAACTGAGTCACCAATAAAAGACCCTCAGAAAACACTATGGGACCACATTCCCCAATAAAGCAAGGACCTTCCTTATCTGTGCCTCCACACACTTAGCACAGGATCTGCTAACTGTAGATGCTTCACAATTGGAGAGATTAGCCAGGCAACACCCTGGCTGGGCAATGAACTCACCTGGGGAGCTCTTAATGAAGACCAATGCCCAGCAACACACCAACAGATTCTAATTTAATTCGTCTTGGGTGGGGGCCAAAACATCAGCATTTTTTTAAAGCTCCCCAAGGAAGTTCTAACATGCAGCATGGTTGAGTATATCGGATAAGTCTCTAAGACGAACTAAACCAGAGCAAGCCTGAGTATTAAGAAATCAGTTAACTTATTACAGTAGTACAGATGTGGGAATTTCAAATCATCACTATTTCCTCTTCCTCCAGCAGCTGTAATTCACTGTGTTCATCTCTAGCAGCTGAGATGTATAGTCTGCTTTTAAGTGTTAAGGGTATAAGAGGGGGACACCAGTGTCACATAATCCCCAACGCCTACTGAATGGTCAGATAAGAAATGCTCCTTATGAATTCAGATAATATTTTAAGTCCTCAAAGAGGAAGGATATATTCTGGAGAAAAAAACTTTAAAAAGCAGGGACCCTCTCTCAAAAACTGACAGAACAACAGACAGAATCTCAGCAAGGATACAGAGGAATATAAAAGAACAACATCAGCCAGTAGAATCTGACATTTATAGAACACCCCAAAACAGCAGAACACACATTTTTTTCAAATGTTCATGAAGCATAGACCAACAGAGACCACATCATGGACTATAAAACAGACCTGTGCAAATTTATAAGACTTTCTATTAGCCAGAGGCTATTCTCCAACCACAATGAATCAACTAGAAATCAGTAACAGGAAGATAACAGGAAAATCTCCAAATTCTTGGAAATGAAATAATACACTTTTAAAAAATCCACTGGTCAGAGACAAGTCTTCAAGGAAATTTTAAAATATATTTAACTGAAAAGAAATGAAAGTACAACCTATCAAAATACATAGAACAGATAAAGCAGTGCAAAGAGGATGATTCGTAGCACTAAATACAACTATTAGAAAAGAAGGGTCTCAGGGCACCAGGTGGCTCAGTCAGTTAAGCAACTGCCTTCAGCTCAGGTCATGATCCCAGAGTCCTGGGATCAAGTCCCACATCAGGCTCCCAGCTCCTCGGGGAGTCTGCTTTTCTGTTTGACCTTCTACTCTCTCATGCTCTCTCTTACTCACTCTCTCTCTCTCAAATAAATAAATAAAATCTTAAAAAAAAAAAGAGAGAGAGAGAGAGAGAGAAAAGAAAAGAAGGGTCTCAAAGCACTCTAAACTCCTCCATCAAGAATCTAGAAAAGGAGCAACATAAACCCAAAGCAAGCAGAAGAAAGGAAATAATAAACTAAGAGCAGAAATTACTCAGAGATCCCTGGAAGTCAGGGATTGCAGCAATGCAGCTGCAAACCAAGGAATACCAACAACTGCCAGAAAACTACTAGAAGCTAAAAACCAAGCAAAGATTCACACACACACACACACACACACACACACACACACACACACACACACTCACACACACACACACCATCCCACAGGCTTCAGAGGGAGCGTGGTGCTCCTGACACCTTGATTTCAGACTTCTGGTCTCCAGAATTGTAGGAGAATAAATTTCTAGGTTTTGAGCCACCCAGTTAGTGGCACTTTGCTGTTGTAGCCCTAGAAAACTAGATTAGATTCTAATTAGCTAGAAGGAGGGGGGAATAAATAAGAGAAAATTTGATTAATCCAACAAAAGGTAGGAACTATTTTTTAAGTAGCAAAGGGGAAAAAGGTTTATATAATACAAAACATAGCAGAAAATATTCAAATATGTCGGTAGTTCAAAAATTATGGACATATTAAAATCATTTGTTAGAATACAAAATGCTGAATGGTTTGACAAATCTAATTCATTTATAGTCTTCCAATGACAGTTCTAGAATCACAGAACAAAATCATAGAAAATACATAAAAATGAAGAACATGAGGGCGCCTGGGTGGCTCAGTGGGTTAAGCCGCTGCCTTCGGCTCAGGTCATGATCTCAGGGTCCTGGGATCGAGCCCCGCATCGGGCTCTCTGCTCAGCAGGGAGCCTGCTTCCTCCTCTCTCTCTACCTGCCTCTCTGCCTGCTTGTGATCTCTCTCTGTCAAATAAATAAATAAAATCTTAAAAAAAAAAAAATGAAGAACATGAAAAAGATATACCAAAACCACCTGAAAAGAGAAACAGCTGGTGTAGCAATATTTTTTAATGATTTATTTATTGAAAGAGAGGGTGTGCAGGCACAAGTACATGCACATCTGGGCAGAGGGACAGAGAGCTAATCCCAAGTAGATGTGGAGCCCAAGGTGGGGCTCAGCTCAAGACCCACAAGATCATGACCTGGGCCTAAATCAGGGGGTTGGATGCTTAACTGACTGAGCCACCCAGGTGCCCTTGGTGTAGCAATATTAATATCAGAGACACAAAAGAACAAATTCATGCTTATGATGCACCAAGAAAAAATAACTACAGTGTTTCTAAACAACACAGCCTACAAAAACATCCAGTGAAAGCTGACAACTATAAGGACAAACAGAAAAATGCACAGAGTTGTAGATGTTCTCTTCTGAAAGATCTTAGAAAGTATGCAGAAAAAAACTAGCAGGGTTACAGATCATGAGAAGAACGTAACTAGCAAGATTAATCTAAAAACGTGTTCAAAACCCTATTCCCAGGGGCATCTGGGTGGCTCAGTCATTAAGCGTCTGCCTTCAGCTCAGGTCATGATCCCAGCGTCCTGGGAGTGAGCCCCACATTGGGCTCCCTGCTCGCCTGGAAGTCTACTTCTCCCTCTCCCATTGCCCCTGCTTGTGTTCCCTCTCTGTCAAATAAATAAATAAAATCTTAAAAAAAAAAAAAAAACCCTCTATTCCCAACAAATAAAATTCATTTTTTTAAAGCACTTGGGAGGATTTATATAACTATCCATGTACTAGGTTTCCAAGAAGTCTCAACAGATTTCAAAGAATCATGGTCATACAGATAATAGTCCTCAACCAAAACACACTGTTGTTTATCTCTGATTTAAATTTCACTCTAAGAGACATCCAAAGAAGACTACACTAAAAGAGCATGCTTCACTTATATTGTAAACACAAAAGAAGGTCAATTATAAGGTGTCACTTAGGATGTGAGAAAACCCAGGGTTTTCTTACCCAGGGTGACCACAGATATATACAGTTTGGCAATACCTATCAAAATTTAAAATACACATTTCCCCTTTGCCCCCCAATCCACACCTAGGAATTTTCCCCACAGATACACTTATAAATGTGCAAAGAGAAGAATGTGCAAGGATTTTCATCACAGTATTAAACCGTTACTGCAAAAGATACAAAAACTTTCACGTCCATCAATACAGGAATGAGTCAACTGCGGTCTTGTCAGGTAAGTGGCTATTAACGAGAATGAGGCAACCTGATGTCTATGATGCTTATGATATGGAAGTGCTCCAAGATCTGCAAGATCTGCAACAATGTGTATGGTCACAGTTCCTTTTTTTTTTTTTTTTTTTTAAATAAAGGGAAGGGCATTTGTTAGAAGGTGGAGGGGGGTCAGTAAGTATCCTCCAGCCTGAGAAGTCACTTTAAAACCGAAGAAACAAAGCAAGCCTCTTCATCCCATTGACACAGTATTTTATTCAGGTTTCACTGACAGGGGCAATAGGGCAGGTGGGTGGACAGGCAGGCAGACAGAGGATGGACGAAGTAATATGCAGCTAATTCTCCACACCTTAATTTCCAACTTTCATGGAGCTAGGGGCATGGTGGGGAGGTCCCAGGGTAGTTATCTCAATGCGCTCAATCTCATATGCACACCAGAGGGCAGAACAAGGTGGAGGGTCAACAAGGGAGTCAGTGTTGTCAGCACTCCTACAGTCTTTACATTCCAGAAACACCCTGCTGACACAATGTACTAACAGCAGTTGCTTCTCAAGTACTAGGAGACAGGGAAGCCTTATTTTCACTAAAAGATAGTATCTGCATTTTTACCATGTTCATATATTATTATTCAAATACATAGAAAGCTTTTAGTCACATTATTCATTTAAAATACAGCATCTAAATAAAACGAAGTCTCTAGTGATAAGCCTAATAAACTGCAGAAATTCCAGATTACTTTGCACATTCCCATCAAATTCCTTTTTTGATGAACTGTCAGGGATAACATGTCTGAGCAATTAAACCAGCAAACATGTTCAGCAAGGTTTCCAAGAGGTTCATTACCTGACCAGTATATGTAAAGGTGCTTAGTGAAAAACTTCAAAGCCAAACCAGTACAAACAAATAGAAGACTGCTCCCTTTCATTGCAAACCAGCTTGGCAATCCTCACTACCTCTCCAATCTCTCTCTCCTATCTCCTCCCAAAGGACACATCAAGTAACTTCTGGCCCAGCCTCCGGACCTTTGCATGTGCTATCCTGTCTCCTGGAATGACCCTTCTCCTCACACTCCCACCAGATAGTCACATGGCTTACTCCCTGGATTCATGGAAATCTCTGCTCCAACGTCACCTCTTCAGAAAGGCCTCCCCTGACCAGCTGATCTAAAACATTAGACCTTCCCAGGCCCTCCCAATCTCCCTACCAACCATAAGCCCCACAAAAGTGTTGACTACTACCCCGCAATTCCTTGCAGTACACAGTAGACACCAAACAAACATCACAGTTTAAACAAGATTTGCACATGGTAAGTCTATAGCACAGTTTTATGTTTTGGCCAAACCCTGTTTCACATAAGTCTATTTTTTTCCAACTGCTGCTTTTTCTCCTTTTGCCCTAGCCAATCATCAGAAATAGGGCAAAGAGAGAAGACTTCTCCTAGAGAAAGAGCAGACTCAAGAACAAAGAAAGAACTTATACCATGATGCTGGATTTTGTTGAAATTCACCAGGCTAACATGTTAGAAGTTCAGAATCAGTGTTTACTTTCTTGGTCATCTAACCATAAAAGCTAGGGAAAATCTTTTCATATAGTATGGGGAATAAAAATGCAATGCTACAGAAGTACCCTAAAAGAAAGATGAGTTTAAAGAAGTTATTTGAATCTAAGCATATGGGAGGGACCTTGGCCCTCATGGCCAGCAGGTGAATCCGATCTAGCTAAGTTTCAGAGAGTCGAGGATTCAGCTGCCTGTCCCCTGGAGGGACACCCTTATTCTCTATCAAATTCTGCTCTCTATTAGACTTCTCCCATTTACCTCCTCTAGGCTTCACTTATCAGGAAAGGGCACTAGTCTATGTCAGAATCCTAGGGACAGAGAAGTCTCTCCACCCTGATGCTTTGGGACAGGTCTGCTTTAAGACAACCCCTCCCGCTTTGGTTCTTTAAGGGAGCCCCCTACCCTTTTAAGCACTGTGTCACAAGCTCATCCAGTACCCTGGTCTCTGAGTTCTGACCCAAAGAGAAGATGGTGTTAGCTCTATGACACTGAGCCAGATGTCCACTCTCCCCAGCCCCTCCTCACCACACCCTTGTAACCCACTAAACAGAGAAAGGACACCCCAAATCCCACCACACCCACATGGTTCTCCAAGGGCAGGTTATATGCTTTTATGAATTAGCACACGGTCTGATACCACCCTCCAAAACAGCTTGTGGAACCCAATTCCGGCCAAGAAAATAACTGCCTACTAAAAGACAAAAACAAGTTAGAAATAGGTGAGCCTGCACCATCTCCCCTTCCCCCTCCCCCCTGCCTACAGGCTTCTCTAGTCTCTAGTCAGCGAGCTCTCAGCCTAACCTAATTCTTCTGTGAATCGATATAAGACTTATATTTCTCTTGTTTTCACTGAAAAGGAGAGGAGTTCCTAATTATTGCCTATCTTATAGATCTTCAAATACTTGAGGGCTCCTTTCTGCCTTCTCTTCTCTAGAATAAATGAGCTTACTTCTGTAAGTCTGTAGCAATCATCTAATTTCCTTCATTGTCCCCTTGATCTTGAAAAAGTACAAGTTTGAATCACAGATAAAAATAGTTATATTGCTGCAAGTTCTGCTCCTCTAATATTTAAACCTGCCCAATTATTATACATCTTGGCCTGTTATACCTTAAACACAGCAGGGAATGAGAAAACAAGTGCTTTTTCAAGCATCTGCCGCCACTGACCCTGGGTTACCTGGGTAGTGTATGCTTACAGCACTTACCTAAGACTGTAAAGTGCTCCAGTGACATTATTACAAGAGGGGCAGGAACAGTGTCAACCTAATGAGGTGGCAGATCATATCTGATGGTCTCCATCTGAAAATCAGCACAGGCCAGGCTGTGTGCTAACCAACTCACCAAAAGCCCTTCACTCTGGGACAACAGCAGCCTTTGTCTACACCTGAGAGGAAAATGAGCTGCCTTCTTTCTAGTGCTAATAAGTTTAGTGGAGAGGGGTTATGTTCCATGGGAAAAGCTGGGCTCTCCCTGTCTAGGGCAAGAATCCAAAGCAAGACTCAAGGAGGCAGGACATTCCTTTTCGAGTTAGAACTCGAACCACTTTGCTGGAGGGTGGACACTGTGTCCTTGAGCTCAGAATCCCCGGCACTTTTATGGGGCCTGACATGTAATAGGGGCTCCAAGTCTATTTACTGAGTAAAACAAATGAATGAGTGATTAAGATTTACATTTGGTACTCAACTTCCTGGTAACCAAAGCAAAAAGGAATATACTGGTTTACACAGTTCACATGTGTGAACCAAAGAGAAGAAAACACTACTTCAGAAGACAAAGTACTGGTAACACCATTTTTGAAGAGTGTTGCACACAAGCTTCTGTGAGTTCTAGAAAAGCCTCTGCTGAAAACCCATGAAAGAGACCAACAGTAAGTCATTTCTATCAAGCAAGTACTGTAAAGAGAGCTATCTGTTGGTCACACATAGATTTTTCCCATCTACAGGGCTTATGGCACAAAGATCAAGGTCAGACATCCTTAACAGCCAACAAGAACTGCCTATGGCATCTCAGTCACTCACACTGGCTGGCTGGGCTGGGGACAAGAGAGCACATGTTTCCAACGGCAGATCACTCCCAGAGGGTTAAATTTGGTTTAGAAACGCAGGCATGGTCTGTCAGAGAGCGGGCAGATTCCACTTGCTAATGATGTACAGTTAACTCTAGACCAATGACCAGAGTCCATGTATTCAAACAGGGGGTGCAGAGAGTAACAAAGAGAACAGAAACTGAGGTTTAAAAAGATAATTTCATTAAATAATACCATCCCACAGCCTCTCCCAACTGAGGAGGAAAAAAACCACACTCTATTGCCCTAGCTCCTAAGCAGGATAAGTAGAAACTTAGATGAAGCAGTAAGCCTTCCAAATTCTGGAATTTAATGATACCGTAAAAAAACAAAAAGCAAATACACTGAATGAAAACAGCCTTTCAGAACATCCATCCAAATGAGATCTGTGCTAGATTTTCAAACAGTAAAGTTCTATGGTAAAAAGTGATTTGAAACATGGGTCACTGCCTTTGGAGTAAATGATCAGAGAGCATTTCATATACGTGCAGGTGGGGAATTTTTCAAGTATGTCCACAGTCAAGTGGAGATCAAAGAAGCGCCATGAAAAGAACTGTGGACTGACAATGACAACAGTGGTTGGAGCAGAAGTTCTTTTAAAAGGGCTACCTTGAAGATGAGGACTCAGACTTTGGAGGAACCAAGGAGACTGGCAATGGAAGGAATCACATGCAACATTCCTTAAACAAAAATTTATTGACTTGAAAAATACATACATACATACATACATATATACATGTATATGTAAGAACGATAGCTCCTAGTATCAGCCAAGTTGAGATGAAACAAATCATCTTACACACTGTAAGAAAGATGGGCGCCTGGGTGGCTCAATGGGTTGGGCCTCTGCCTTCGGCTCAGGTCATGATCTCGGGGTCCCAGGATCGAGCCCCACATCGGCCTCTCTGCTCAGCGGGGAGCCTACTTCTCCCCCCACACCCCCCGCCTGCTTCTCTGCCTGTTTGTGCCCTTTCTCTCTCTCTCTCTTAAATAAATAAAATCTTAGGGGCACCTGGGTGGCTCAGTGGGTTAAGGCCTCTGCCTTCGGCTCAGGTCATGATCCCAGGGTCCTAGGATTAAGCCCTGTATTGGGCTCTCTGCTCAGCAGGGAGCCTGCTTCCTCATCTCTCTCTGCCTGCCTCTCTGCCTACTTGTGATCTCCGTCTGTCAAATAAATAAATAAATAAATAAATCTTAGAAAGAAAGGAAGAAAGAAAGAGATGGGATCACTGATCCACTGTGCTGAACTGCACCCAAAAAGGTAGTATCAGGATCTAAAATATGTATCCTTTGACCCAGCAATTCCACTCCCAGGAATCTATTATAATGAAAGGTATTTGTTTATAAAAAGCAACAATGTATAGATAAAGGACTCAATTGTAGCATGGATCAGTATAGTTTATAGAAGAAAAAATGGAAACAATCTAAATGTCTACTAATACAAAGTTGACTAACTAAAGCCTGACATAAAGAACTATGATGATTCTTTCACTCCTGCGTGCACAAGCATGTATTGGGTAACTGCGATGCTGAGCCTGGTTGTAGGTAGGTGAGTTACATTACACAAAATGTACAAAACAAACAAACAAACAAACAAACAAAAAAACCCTAGGTCTTGTTGAGTTTATGTTCTAGATGTAATGCTTTTAAATAAATGTTTAAGGAGAGATTCCAAAATGGCTACATATTTTTGAAATATATACACCTATCTATAAGACATGTATTTTTGTGTACAGAGAATCCTAGATGTGCCCTTAAATGTACCCGCCTTGCAACAGCTCTGAAGCCTCGATGGGTTCAGAACAAATGGGAAACCACCAGAGCACTTTTAAAATTAAAAAAACAATATCAGCCTGAGCTTTGGGACACACTAACTGGATCTGATACTGGCTTTGAGAAAGTAGACGCTATATGAATGATCTTAATCATTTACTTAACATCATTAATGCAGTTTCCCTTTCCTAGACCATAAGAGTCCAAAGGAAAAGAAAACTGTCTCAAACATTGAGAAGAGAGAGAAATGTCTCTCTTCAAGAGATGTCTGGAAAATAGTAGATGCTTAATAAAGATCTTTCTTGCCCATTCTCCTCAGAATGCCTTGGGATTCAGAGCACTTCACCTCTCAATGTCTTCTCTCCTAAGTGATTATCCAACTTACAAGAAAATACATCCTTGAAAACATTTCAGTAAATACTGTGGCTGGATCAAAGAATTTCTTAAGTATCTCTCCTCTCTCTCCCACCCACACAAAAAGCAATCAATCTTCTTTCCCTTTGCAACATTATCTTCATTCTTCTCAGCATGATTCTCTCTTCCCAAAAGCAACTGGTTTAAAAAATTATTTTTTAAAGATTTTATTTATTTATTTGACAGATGGAGATCACAAGTAGGCAGAGAGGCAGACAGAGAGAGAGGGGGAAGCAGGCTCCCCACTGAGCAGAGAGCCCGATATAGAGCTCGATCCCAGGCCCCTGAGATCGTGACCTGAGCCGAAGGCAGAGGCTTTAACCCACTGAGCCACCCAGGCGCCCCTCACCTTTTATTTTTTAAAGATTTTATTTATTTGACAGAGAGAGAGTGATCACAAGTAGGCAAAGAGGCAGGCAGAGAGAGGGGGGGAAGCAGGCTCCCAATTGAGCAGGGAGCCTGATGCAGGGCTCGATCCCAGGACCCCAGAATCAGGACCTGAGCCAAAGGCAGAGGCTCAACCCACTGAGCCACCCAGGCACCCCCTAAAATGTTTGTTTTTTTTAATTGAGCAGATATCCATAGCTGATTCTCACCTGTATTCTGACTGGGAAAACAGTCCCTTCCTCAGAAAGCCCAAAAGGACCACAACTGAACCAGGAAGAGATAGAAAACCTGAACAGACCCATAACAGTCATCAAAAATCTCCAAACAAACAAAAGCCCAGGGCCAGACGGCTTCCGGGGGGAATTCTACCAAACATTTAAAGAAGAACTAATTCCTATTCTCCTGAAACTGTTCCAAAAAATAGAAATGGAAGGAAGACTTCCAAACTCATTTTATGAGGCCAGCATTACCTTGATCCCAAAACCAGACAAGGATCCCATCAAAAAAGAGAACTACAGACCAATATCCTTGATGAACACAGATGCGAAAATTCTCACCAAAATACTAGCCAATAGGATCCAACAGTACATTAAAAGGATTATTTACCATGACCAAGTAGGATTTAATCCAGGGCTGCAAGGTTGGTTCAACATCCACAAATCAATCAATGTGATACAAATACATTAATAAAAGAAAGAACAAGAACCATATGATACTCTCAATAGATGCTGAAAAAGCATTTGACAAAGTACAGCATTCCTTCCTGATCAAAACTCTTCAAAGTGTGGAGATAGAGGGCATATACCTCAATATTATCAAAGTCATCTATGAAAAACCCACTGCAAATACCATTCTCAATGGAGAAAAACTGAAAGCTTTTCTGCTAAGGTCAGGAACATGGCAGGGATGTCCATTATCACCACTGCTATTCAACATAGTACTAGAAGTCCTAGCCTCAGCAGTTAGACAAGAAAAAGAAATTAAAAGCATCCAAATGGGCAAAGAAGAAGTCAAACTATCACTCTTTGCAGATGATATGATACTATATGTGGAAAACCCAAAAGACTCCACTCCAAAACTGCTAGAACTTGTACAGGAATTCAGTAAAGTGTCAGGATATAAAATCAGTGCACAGAAATCATTTGCACTCCTTTATACCAATAACAAGACAGAAGAAAGTGAAATTAAGGAGTCAATCCCATTTACAATTGCACCCAAAACCATAAGATACCTAGGGATAAACCTAACCAAAGAGGCAAAGAATCTATACTCAGAAAACTATATAGTACTCATGAAAGAAATTGAGGAAGACACAAAGAAATGGAAAAATGTTCCATGCTCCTGGATTGGAAGAACAAATATTGTGAAAATGTCTATGCTACCTAAAGCAATCTACACATTTAATGCAATCCCTGTCATAATCCCATCCACTTTTTTCAAAGAAATGGAACAAATAATCCTAAAATTTATATGGAACCAGAAAAGACCTTGAATAGCCTAAGGAATATTGAAAAAGAAAGCCAACATTGGTGGCATCACAATTCCAGACTTCAAGCTCTATTACAAAGCTGTCATCATCAAGACAGTATGGTACTGGCACAAAAACAGACACATAGATCAATGGAACAGAATAGAGAGCCCAGAAATAGACCCTCAACTCTATGGTCAACTAATCTTTGACAAAGCAGGAAAGAATGTCCAATGGAAAAAAGACAGCCTCTTCAATAAATGGTGTTGGGAAAATTGGACAGCCACATGCAGAAAAATGAAATTGGACCATTTCCTTACACCACACATGAAAATAGACTCAAAATGGATGAAGGACCTCAATGTGCAAAAGGAATCCATCAAAATCCTTGAGGAGAACACAAACAGCAACCTCTTCGACCTCAGCCGCAGCAACTTTTTCCTAGGAACATCGCCAAAGGCAAGGGAAGCAAGGGCAAAAAATGAACTATTGGGATTTCATCAAGATCAAAAGCTTTTGCACAGTAAAGAAAACAGTTAACAAAACCAAAAGACAACTGACAGAATGGGAGAAGATATTTGCAAACGATGTAACAGATAAAGGGCTAGTATCCAAAATCTATAAAGAACGTAGCAAACTCAACACCCAAAGAACAAATAATCCAATCAAGAAATGGGCAGAGGACATGAACAGACATTTCTGCAAGAAGACATCCAAATGGCCAACGGACACATGAAAAAATGCTCCACATCACTCAGCGTCAAGGAAATACAAATCAAAACCACAGTGAGATACCAGCTCACACCAGTCAGAATGGCTAAAATTAACAAGTCAGGAAATGACAGTTGCTGGCCAGGATGCAGAGAAAGGGGACCCCTCTTACACTGTTGGTGGGAATGCAAGCTGGTGCAACCACTCTGGAAAACAACATGGAGGTTCTTCAAAAAGTTGAAAATAGAACTACCCTATGACCCAGCAATTGCACTACTGGGTATTTTCCCTAAAGGTACAAATGTAGTGATCCAAAGGGGCATGTGCGCCCTAATGTTTATAGCAGCAAATTCCACAATAGCCAAACTATAGAAAGAACCTAGATGTCCATCAACAAATGAATGGATAAAGAAGATGTGGTGTGTGTGTGTGTGTGTGTGTGTGTGTGGGTGTGTGTGTGTATACACACACACAATGGAATACTA
This sequence comes from Enhydra lutris kenyoni, assembly GCF_002288905.1. Taxonomy (NCBI): domain Eukaryota; kingdom Metazoa; phylum Chordata; class Mammalia; order Carnivora; family Mustelidae; genus Enhydra; species Enhydra lutris. The sequence continues at coordinate 82,343,699 of NW_019154085.1, forward strand.
TGCAGCCATCAAAAGAAATGAAATCTTGCCATTTGCAACGACGTAGATGGAACTAGAGGATATTATGCTTAGCGAAATAAGTCAATCGGAGAAAGACAACTATCATATGATGTCCCTGATATGAGGAAGAAGAGATGCAGCGTGGGGGGTTTGGGGGGTAGGAAAAGAATAAATGAAACAAGATGGGATTGGGAGGGAGACAAACCATAAAAGACTTAATCTCACAGAACAAACTGAGGGTTGCTGGCGGGGGGGTGGTCAGGAGAGGGTGGTGGGGTTATGGACATTGCGGGGGGCGGGTGAGTGCTGTGAAGTGTGTAAACCTGGCGATTCACAGACCTATACCTCTGGGGCTAAAAATACATTATATATTTATTCAAAAATTAAAAAAAAAAGAAAGAAAGAAAGAAAGAAAGCCCAAAATGTCAGCAAGTGCAACTTGTCTGAAGCAACTGGAGGACCCCACCGGCCAGGGCAGGCTGCAAGTCTTAAATTGACTACAGCAAACTTACAACTTGCTTCTACTGGAGCTTTTCCCTTAGTTCACACACTTTGCTTCATAGCACAATAAAATCTTCCAGTACAGTATCTATTAGATAGTTGCAGTCATGAAAATAAAATGCAGCAGCACAAAGGAAGCTCTTTTGTGGGCCCACTGCCATCTGGGAAAAAGAATATTCTAGCAGGGAATCTGCTAAGAAGCTAATGAAAACCCAGAACCTGTGGGAGCCAGAGTTAGCATCCAGCTGCAAGGCTCTACCAAAAGCCACAGGATTTCTTTCATTGAGGCCAGGGCCAGAGGAGCTTATGGAGTATTGAAAATAACACTTCTTATAACTCACTACCTTTATACCACGTTTCATCAGATACTTTCAGGAACTTAGCACCAAGACGAGAACTGTATGTTCTGAAGGAATGCTCAGTTTAATCTATGCCTATGAGAACTGTGTGATCGATTTATTTTTCTTTTAGCTTTGGTTACCAGGAAGTTCAGAACCAGATATATACCTTAATTCATTCATTCACTCATCTCTTCAATAAACATACACAGAACCCCATTACATATCAAGTATCGCACAAAGTGCTGGCAATTCTGAGCTCAAGGACATGGTCCCTTTTTTCCAGAAAGCCTTGGACAGATACTGAATTCACAAGTGCCCATAACTGTGATTGAGACATACACAGTACAGTCAGAGCTCAGAGGAACTGCATCCCATGCAGCCGGTTGGCAGGAATGGTGGGGTGGGGAGGGGGGTGGAGGCGGGAGGAGGGGCAGGGGTTGGAAGACGGCAAGGAAAAAGAAATCAAGAAAGGTGCCCCTTAAAAATGATATATTAGCTCTGCTCTTGGTAAATTAGCTCTCATTTGATTTCTGATGTTTGATACTTTTAAAATGTTTTAAACTTTCATAGAAATAGATTGAAAAATCCATATTTATTCATTCATAAGCATGTTTAACTGAACAATATCCTCTTTACCTAGAGGACCCCTCAATATTTACAAAATACAGCTTATAATGGGGCTATTACAAGGGACCCTGGGCCGGGGGGGGGGCGGGGATCAGATGTAACTAGGAGTAATCTGCTTTGAAGAGTTGATTCTTGAATATCTTTTGAATATTTTCCAGGATTCCAAAATAACTTTGGTTTAAAAATATGAAGGTATTCTCTTATTAATTCATCATATCCCTAACTTTGTCTGCTTCACTACTGTTGACTATAGTATGCCAGCCTCAAAGATCTGATTTGATAGCTCTGGGCCAGTTGACAGTGATTGACAACAAGGATTAACTATACGGTTTCTAGATGGATCCTGGCTTACTTCCAGATTTGGCTAATGCTAAACCAACGCATTCCTTTGCCTCCGCCTATAGCAACACTTCCCTGTGCCACAGCATACACTGAGAGAATGGGGTTGCTGGCACAATTTCAAGTTATATCATTGATTCAAATCTATCCCCAAGCAAACCTGCTTTTATTTCAGATGAACACTCTCTAGTGATCTGAAGTGCAGGGGCAGTAAAACAATTGTGCATTTATGTAGCATTCCCATCCCCAGAGGAATAGTTTTCTAGGCCTACAAATACCTAAGAGGCAATAAAGAGTTTCATGAGCTGGAGTCTCCTTTTTGTCTATAGTTTGTTTTTTGTTTTTTTGTTTTTAAATCAGAATTCCATGTAACAGAAAGATAACGAATCTGGTGCTTAACAGCAACTGCCCTAATAAAGTATATTGTATGCATAATTCTCACTTAATAGTAAGTACTGCAAAAACCTATGGTAAAAATGGTAATATTCAGCTTGTATATCAGAAGCAGCAAGAAAAATAAGTTGTGCCTTCAAGGAAGGCTGCAGGGAGATGCTGACTAACTACATCCTTGGATTTCCTCTGCCCAGACATTCTCCATCTGATATCCACAGGGCTTCCTGCTTCCCTTCCTTCCTTCCATGCTCTGCTCAATGGTCTCCTTATCAGAAAGGTCTTTCTTGACCATATTTCTTTACAACAGCAATCCCTGCATTCCCTAGCCCCTTCTCTACTTGCCTGTTGCTTTTTCCCCTCCCCCATTTACTTGTTTGTGCATAACACTTACTACCACCAGAAACAGGTTCATTTTCTCTCTTCCCCGAATCTAACATATGCCCAGAGAGCAGGGGCTGGATTTTCTTCAATATTGTATCTCCAGTACACCTAACACCAAGTAGGCATTCAATAAATACTTGATGAATGAATGATTTTTTTTAACTCTTTCCAATCACTCACATTCCATCCAAGCATCTCAACAGTGAAACCAAGACACAGAGAAGGTAGAAATCTTCCCAACATCCTCTTCTCCCTTATTCCAGCAAAGAACAGCACTCTACGAAAAAATCAAAGTTGATCCAAACAAATGCTCCAAGAATCTGTGAATCCTGCAGCAATACATCTAGAAGTGCACCTTACAGAGCAACAACTGAATGAATTTTGACTTAGTGGCTCTGACACTGCTGAAAGGTGCCCACTTTGCATGGTTCCCAAACATGTTCTCCAAGAGTTTATCCAAAAGAGGAGAAATCAACCACTATGTCTACTTACCACCTTAAAACGAGACCAGTGTATACCAACTATATCAGCTCCTGTCCACCATCTAAGTTAAAAGGACAGGGGTAGATACTAAGACCAGTGATTACCGTGGACACTGGGCATGCATGAACTTCATTAAATGGACCACACAGCATCACACGGCACCAGTACACGAATGCTACTTGGCACTTCAGAATCTCTCCAGCACACAATATCACCTTCCCGAATACAAGACTGTAAGACCATTGAAGTCTTCAGTGTAGCTAAGAGGAAGCAACCCAGATATGCCAAGAAATGAGAGGCTGTGAATCACTTAAATCACAGGAGATCTAGAACCTACTAAAAACAGAACCATGAAATATAACTAAATAAGCAGTAAAGTGTCTGATCCATAATTGCTCTTGGTGCTGTTGCTACAAGTGCACATACCAGAGAAAAAATTTTAAGAATGAGTAAATAAATAAAAGCTTCAGTCCATAGAAGCTAAGGGGCTCTGGGCACACTATAATTCTGTCTCGGTATTCTGTCTTGACGTTTGCTACCGAAGTGTTCTACTAAACTGCCTGCCACGGAACAATGAAGCAGAGCCCCAGTAATTCTTCCAACAAGTTACTGAGATTAGAACGCTAATTTAATGGGGCAGGGCCAAGTGCGCTTAACAAACCACACATCTGTAAGATGGAAATACGTTGTCCTCGTCTTTAGCAGTAACTCTCTTCACTAAGTAGCTCTCCAGGAGTTCTGAAGCCTTTCTCCTTCCCGGAGTGCAGCTGCCAATGAGTTCACTTCCTTCTGCACAAAAGAGGCTACCAAAATGGGGGAGGGAGGGTGCCCCGGACCCATTGGAGCTTCGGTGAATTGAGAAATCTGAGCCGCATCTGATCCCATCCCTGAAGAATGCGTGGACTCCTGTTCTCCATGTTAGTAATCTATATACCTTCCCTAAGTCCCCTTCTCCTTGCCCAAATGGAAATCAAATCATGGAATCACATGGATGGGGAGCGCGTTTCCACGTCAAGCTTTCAGGTGTAAGTCTGTGCCAGGCCACCTGGGCTGCCCTGAGAAAGCTGTGCATGGGGAGAGTCCAGCGCAGCCCGGAAAAAGAGTTTTCAAGACGTCAAAAAGATGAACTCCATTTTAGACATGGCTATTCTTTTGATGTAATGAATCAAACTCTGGTCTGGCCAGCTTTATGTGATTCTATGCCACACAGCTCTGACTTGCCCAGGATTACATTTCTAGAAAAGGCAGCACAACTGTATGGAAAACCCCCACGACGCACAGCTTTGCTCAGCCACTCACCGCAGCTCTGGGCTCATCACTTCTCACTTCCTGGTCTCAGTTTTGCCAGCTCTAAGACAAAAAAGGAAGACCAAAATGAGATTGCAGCCTACCTTCAGATCCTCTGGTTCTGTGGGGTTTTCTGGGATGTCTCTCTTTGAAAGTAGTATTTTCACCATCCATTCTTTCTGGCCTTTCTGGTTAGCCTGTATTCATCCCTAGAGACTTTACTAGTCAGCTGTCCTCTGCCTGATGCTGGAGAATATTCTGTGTGACTCTTCAAGTCACATAAGAGACTGACTTAAGACACATGCATACTTTCTTTGGGGAGCCTGCAGATAGGTCCTTTCTAACCCTTGGCTCCTAAGCTCTCGTACACAAGACTAGCCTTTAAGTCATTAGTGACCTTCCCAGAATGCTTTGCTCTTCTCTCCCTTTTCTTTATTTTTCTTGCATTTTCTCGTCTACTTTTTTTTTTTTTCCCCTCCTCCTTTCTCATCTTTTCTCACTTGGTCCTGCCAGCCCAACTAAAGAGATATTTAGACCCACTGGGAACCTGGAGGAAGAGAAGAAATCGTTGCTTATCTTCAATGAACAGAACCACGAGATTAGGACTAAAAGCTACTTGAAGCACATTCGTGTTGACATTAAGAAAGCTATAACATAAAGCCATAGGAGATGAAACAAATTCTGGATTTGCAAATGGACAGCAACAACTACCTTCACGTTGAAACATTCTAAGACACTGCTTTGTGTCCAAAGTTCTTAGATAGAAAGTCGATGATTACAGTAAGACACTGCTTTGTGTCCAAAGTTCTTTGATAGAAAGTCGATGATTACAGTAAGATGCAGAAATCACAGAATTTAACCAATGTGCCAGCAGCATAATCCCAGAGATTAATGAAGCTCCAGATCATAACCGGTTCACATATTTCTGTTCAGCAGGAGTGGCTCGTGTAGTGAGGATTTGTAGTTCAATCAAATTATCCTCTCTACATCCACTTATGAATACAATACTCACAACACCCATGTGATTAACCAAAGCGGCCTCGTCCAGGAGGGCTGTCAATGGCAAGCAGCCTATCCAAACAAACGAACATGGAAAGGTATCACTATAACGGAAGTTGCAGACATTTGGGATATAAGTTTTTTAAAGTAGGAAACTTTAGGCAGGGGAGGAGTCCTAAGGCAGTCCTTAGGCTCAGTAACCTTTCCCAGCCACACACAGCAGGTGCAAGGACACAGACTTCATACAGCTTCCTCCTGTCCCCAGGTAGAATGGTCTGGTGGGATGCAGATGAAGTGAATGCAAATTTTAAGCAGTGGAAGGACCAGGGAGGAGGAACACAGGGGATGCTCCTCTCCCCAGTCATGGAGAATCACTTCATCGGGCCCTGCTGTAACTCAGTGGGACCAGGCCCCCTTGGTCTTCCAGAGGCACAAACCTTTGGTTTCCTGGCAAGTACCTTGAACTGTGTCTCCAGGTGTGCAAGAGAATTTGCCAGGTGCCTAGGATGGATGACTAACCCCTGTCCCTCCTTGATCAATCCCTTTGTGGGTGTCTGCCTAAGTAAACTCCTTGGGATGGATATAGGACATAAGCCAAACCACTCTGATGTCCAAATTAAAGCACTTGACTTCCCCCCTCCCCCACCTTCAAAAAGCATTTAACTTTTTTTCCCCTAGAACAATAGGATCATAAAGCATCTGGAAATTTGCCAGTTTGGCAGCAGGGTCTGGAGGACAGATCAAAAGAGCAGCACAAACTACATCCTGAGCAAGAGCCTAAGCTCCTGGCTGGGTCTGGGGTAAATTCAAAGCAGAGAAAGGCAAGGTGTAAGGGGTGAAGGAGAAGGGTTGCCCCTGAAGTCCTGTTCTGACAGACCTCTTAAGGGCATCCAGGGAAGAGGGGGATGCATTCACTCTATTTGAGCACAAGGCTAACAGCACCCAGACTCCCGGACCAAAGGTGAGGGCCTGGGATGGAGCAGAAGTGGAAACCTGGGGGAGTAAGAAGAAACAAAAACAAAAAGCCACTCTTTTTTTTTAAGATTTTATTTACTTATTTGACAGAGATCACTAGTAGGCAGAGAGGCAGGTGGTGGGGTGGGGGAGCAGGCTCCCTGCTGAGCAGAGAGCCCAATGTGGGGTTCGAACCCAGGACCCTGAAATCATGACCTGAGCGAAAGGCAGAGGCTTAACCCACTGAGCCACCCAGGCACCCCAAAAAGCCCCTTTTTTCCACCAAAAGAAGAACAGTAATGAAAAGCACTGGGACCATGACAAAAGAAAGATCCGACAATGCTTCTGTTCAGCATGCTAGCCCTCAGTGTGTCAGGTACGTGTCTCTGTATCTCCTTCTCCCTCCTTCCCTGTTACCCCAGCCTTGCTGCCAAGTCCTGAGCTGACATCCACTCAAGAGTCAGCACACACAGAGCTCCTACTGGCACCAGGCATAGAGTTAGAAATGAAGGACACATGGAACCACGATAGACCCCGAATAGCCAAAGCAATGCTAAAAAAGAGAAGCGTAGGTGGAGGCATCACAATTCCGGACTTTAAACTCTATTACAAAGCTCTAATCATCGAGACAGTATGGTACTGGCACAAAGACATATAGATCAATGGAACAGACCAGAAAAGCCAGAGATGGTCCCACAACTTTATGGTCCACAAACTTCGACAAAGCAGGAAGGAATATCCAGTGGGAAAAAAAGATGATCTCTTCAACAAATAGTGTTGGGAAAATTGGACAGCTACATGAAGAATGAAAGTGTACCACTTTCTTAAACCATACACAAGAATAAATTCAAAATGGATAACAGACCTAAAAGTGGGACAGGAAACCATCAAAACCCTAGAGGAGGGCGCCTGGGTGGCTCAGTGGGTTAGGGCCTCTGCCCTCGGCTCAGGTCATGGTCCCAGGGTCCTGGGATCGAGGCCCGCATCGGGCTCTCTGCTCGGCAGGGAGCCTGCTTCCTCCTCTCTCTCTGACTGCCTCTCTGCCTACTTGTGATCTCTCTCTCTGTCAAATAAATAAATAAAATCTTTAAAAAAAAAAAAAAAACCCTAGAGGTGAACAGAGGCAGCAACTTCTTTGACCTCAACCATAGTAACTTCTTACTAGACATGCCACAGGAGGCAAGGAAACAAAAGCAAACATGAACTATCAGGATTTCATCAAGAGAAAATCTTTTGCACAGCAAAATAAACAATAACACTAAAAGGCAAACAACCGAATGTGAGCAGATATTTACAAGTGACATATCTAATAAAGGGTTAGTATCCAAAATCCATAAAGTACTCGGCAAACTCAACACCCAAAAAACAAATCCAGCCAAGGAATGGGCAGAAGACCCAAAGAGACATTTCTCCAAAGAAAATATCCAGATGGCTAACAGGCACTGAAGAGATGCTCAACATCACTCATCATCAGGGAAATACAAAACAAACCATGATGAGACACTACCTCACACCTATCAGAAGGGTTAAAATGAACAATACAGGAAACAACAGATATCCGTGAGGATGTGGAGAAAGGGGAACTTTCTTACACTGCTGGTGGGAATGCAAACTGGTGCAGCCAATCTGGAAAACAGTATGGAGCTTCCTCCAAAAGTTAAAAATAGAACTACTCTATGACCCCGTAATTGCCCTACTAGCTATTTACCCAAAGGATGCAAAAAATACAGATTCAAAGGGGTACGTGCATCCCAAGGTTTACAGCAGCACTATCAGGAATAGCCAAACTATGGAAAGAGCCCCACTGTTCATAGTGTCCACAGCCTGATGAATGGATAATGATATATACACACAGAGAGAGAAATGTTACTCAGCCCTCAAGAAGAATGAACTCTTGCCATTTGCAATGACATGGATGGAGCTAGAGTATATTATGCTAAGTGAAATCAGTCAGAGAAAGACAAATACTGTATGATTTCACTCAGATGTGGAATTCAGGAAACAGATGAACATATAGGAAGGAAAGGTGGGGCGGGAAGAGCAAGAGAGGGAAGCAAACATAAGAGAGAATAAAATGAGGGCTGCTAGAGGGGAGTTGGGTGATTAACAGGCTAAATGGGTGATAGGTATTAAGCAGGGCACTTGTGATGATGCACCCTGGGTATTATATGTAAGTAATGAATCACCAAATTCTACTCCTGAAACCAGTATTACACAACAGGTTAACTACCTAGAATTTACATAAAAATTAAAAAAAAAAAAAAAAACCAACAATGAAGGCCCTGGAAGAATTCTATGGGTTCTCTGCTCTGAAGATACAAAGTCCAACAGAAAAGCTGGATAAATCCCACTGGGGTCTCCTCTATTTCAGCATGAGTACCACCAGCTAAGGATCCCTGCCAATGTCACAGGAAAGGGCTGTGGCTTTGTCAAGTCCTCAGCACTCCCCATTCCTCCTTTCAAAGGTATCTTCCCCTCCCCAGTAGACAGCCTTCCTATTACACAACTGGATTTACAGTCCCTTGACTCAAAGATTATCTCCAGTTGAAAACCAGGAGGAAGACACTCATGATTCTCAGTGATTTATACCTCTGAAGGAAGGAGTTAACTGTACCCATCCCAAAGGGAAGATTTTCAGACAGAGAATGTGAGGGTATGCAGAGAGCAGCCCAGGCCTGGCACCTGTCCTGACTCTTTCAGGCCATGCTCTTAAGAAATATCCTGCTGGGATGCCTGGGTGGCTCAGGTGGTTAGGCAGCTGCCTTTGGCTCAGGTCATGATCCCAGCATCATGGGATCAAGTCCCACATCTGGCTCCTTGCTCAGCAGGGAGCCTGCTTCTCCCTCTGCCTGTCACTCTGTCTGCCTGTGCTCACACACTCTCTCTCTCTCTCTGACAAATAAATAAAATCTTTAAAAAAAAAAGTTTTAAGAAATACCCTGCTTGCTATAGTTTATATATTCTCAAGCTTGAGAAATCATAATGCTCTAAGTAATCCCACATGCAATAATTCTTATATTTGTTTCTTTATGGGGGTCTTAGAAGTCTAGAGGAGATAGCTTTTTTAGAACTTTCCTAAGCATAGATTTTGGTCTTGGTGATTCTTGCCCTGCATGTCCCCAGTAGATAACCAGCAGAAGACCTCCTTGTGTTGAAGAACATATCCAGAGTTTTAGGAAGCGTGCAACAGACCCCAGATTGCTATTCACCCACTCAGCATGACATTTCAATCAGTCAGGAATTATCATTTTTCATCAGGAAAGAGATGCAATTCCCCTGGTGAGTTTTCCCTTCCTCTCATTTGTGAGGTTAAGGTAGGTGGCCTATGTGATTCTCATCAGATTTTTCTTCTGGAATACAATCAAAAGAATCAGAACACTAGGCAAGATTAAAAATAGAGCCATCTCTCAAGAGAAAAGAAAAGGGAGGTGTTATGTTCTTTGGCATGTCCTTAAGCATCTGAGCAATGAATAGATATGTAACCTTCTACAACCCATCTTGTTGCTATTTTGTCAATACAAGTGGCTCTGTAATTGCCTTCAGAAATTCTGACTTGTTTTGAAATGTTATTTTTGAAGAGAAAAAAATTAGGATATGTTTCACATTCAAAGACCCTGTTACCACTCTTCACTAAGAACACAGAGTACCTTACCCATTCCTTCAAAGGTCTGTATCCAGATGAGGCAAAAATGCTAAGTATTAGCTTAACACCAAATAAAGCACTGTTCTGTCTCTACTTCCCATCCTTGTGAGGTTCTCTCATGTAATCATAGCAGCTACTCATCAATAATATGAAGGGAGATGCAATACCAATGATTAGAACCAAGACAAGAAATCAGTGTCCAGAAAATATCCCTAAAGTCCATGATTTAGATCTATAACTTAAACTGAACAACTTGCTCTATTTAGATTGGTCTACCAGGAGGTTTCAAATCTATCTGAAGGTTTAATTTTTGTGTCTGCATTCAATAAAATCTTGCAGGGAAAAAACAAACAAACCTATATGCTATATCCAAATCTCAGAAAAAAATATAATTCAATTACAGAAAAATTTTTCATGGTAGGTATAGTCAGGTATAAAAAGAAAAATGAGACACAAACCTAATTTTCAAGAAGCAAATGATGCCAATACCTTATCTAAATGGAAAGAGCCACTTGGATAATAGGTTATGTTTTTTCTTCTAAATAAAGAAATCAGTTGCATACACAAGTTAGCTGAAAATATATCTTTTAAAGAAATTAAATACTTAAATATGGGATCCATTTTTTTCCCTAAAAGAAATAGTCTTTGACTTATACATAACACTGTATTTTGAAGAAACACCTCTGACCAATGACCCCAGGGTTATCAGTAAAGAAGAGCATACAGAAGGTAGTATGTGAAATGCTGGGTGATGAGGACACTATCATACCCCAGGTTGGGTCCCCCAATAATGGGTCCATGGTCAAAGGAGCAAGACTGATATAAAGCGAAGTTCAAGCAAAGCTTTATTTCCCGCCAAGCATCAAGAATCAAACCGACCGTCAAACAGACCAGTCGGGGTCACCCCTTACAGAGAGGGAGACCCCTCCCTGCCCCACAGACTAACTTTTATAGAGCAGAGGCCATGTGGTTGGGCCTGACCACACACAGGTGGCGAATGATATTGTAACACACAGAGAAAGCTGCACAGTCATGCTAGGTCACACATGGGTGGCCAATTGAATTACAATTCATCCCATAGTAGCTATTTGAACTAGCCTATCATCTTAGTCAGAACTGGTGCCCAAAAGGTGGGGCCCACACTCCTTGGTAGCTAGGGAGACAGTACACGCACTTTACTGACTGGATGTCTCCACCTGACCCGACTCATCCCTGCATTCGGGGGTTATCTCCACCTGACCAGACTCACCCTTGTATTTGGGCTTTGTTACCTGGGACTGGTTTCCCAGACTTGCTTTTAAGTAAGTTCCCCTGAGCAGGGGGGGGAGGGGGGGACGGCAGGGTCAATGTAAGTTTTACTGCATAAACAACAAAATGGCTGTTCAACCGAGGTGGGGCTGCTCTGGCTAAATAGGCGCTTACACCCCATAAGCCAGAAGTAGTTCCAGAACTCAGCCTATAATCAGGCACGAGTTAGCTGTGACAGAGAAGAAACAAGGAAGTGGGGCATCCTCTAAAGAGATCAAATTTTCTGCTTCTAGCCCATACTCTAAGAGGCCCTTTTGCTAAAACAAAATTCTGGATAAGTAGAACAAACTTCATATTGCATTTCTGATCACCAAAAAACTACAAAAAGTATTCCAAAGGAGTGTATGCACAAGTAGAGAAGAAGAGAGAGAGAAAGAGGGAGGGAAGGAAAAAATGTAAGATAAATTCAAAATTGTAAGTGGCAAGCATACATGTAAGTCAGGATTGCCCTGGGAGCAGATGCTCCAGCTTCAGATATGGAATGCTGGGTCCCTCACACAGTTGGGTAGCTGAACCTGACACTCATGAAGTCAAGACCCCTGAAGGTTGCTAACATAGTCCTAGGTCACTCCTGCCCGCAAGCTCCACACAAGAAATGCAAATCTTCTTGGAGAAAAGCTCTCAACTTAAGTCTTTAATGTTGCTATAAATTGAATTTAATCAAATATAAGCTCTCAAAAAAGAATTTCTTCAACACCCAAGAAAATAAAGCAACATAAATGAGAGTTGCCAGAAACAGAAGGACACCCTTAACTTCCAAATATTTAGCACTCTTAGATAGATTGTGCTTTAGCACTCTCAGATTTTTATTCCATATTCTATTACATGAGATATTTCATGTTTAGTACTCACTAAATATGAAATATCTCATGTAATAGAATATGGAATTAAAAAACGAATGAGACTTTTAAAAAATGACCAGAAATATTCACAAATTATTCCAAGAGAATTTTCAGAAACAACACAAAATCATTCAAATTAAAAACTCAATGGACAAGTTAAACCTCATATTTACCACAGCTGAAGTTAGAATCACTTGAACCAATAAGAGTTCTGGAAAAAAGTGACCAGAACTCAATAAAAAGAGACAGAAAATATTAAAAGGATATTCAGAGGCATGAAGCATAGAGTAAGAAAGTTGAAAATTGAAGTCCTAGGAGAGAATTAAGATTGGAGGACAGGCAGTTTTGAAACATAACAGCCAAGGTTAATGAAAGACACCAATCCGAAGACACAGAAAACACTCTATACAAACAGAATAAAAAGAATTCCACATCTAGGCACATTGAAGTGATCCTGCAAAGTACCAAAGACAATGACATTATAATATCACCCACCAAAAAAGACCAACAGTTAGACTGACAGATTTCTCAAAAGCAACCACTGAAGTCAGAAGACAGAAGTGATCCAATCTTCAAAGTGTTAGGAGAACTGTTAACTATAAAAGAAACCACAGTCTCAAAATCGCCATCACTTAAGGCCAAGTCACCTACCTGGGGCTTAACACCTAACCTAACTGCAGTTTCAACCTCCCCCAAAAATGTAAACCTTAAAAGGTCAGTCAGGAATTTTCTGATAAACACCCCTGAGGTCAGCTGTCACATGGGCCCAGAAGAAGAGGTAATATCTAATCAGACCCCTGGATTCCCCTAGGGTATGGTGATCTCTCCTGGTACAATCCTGTCTTTTCTTTTGCTAATAACTTTCTTGCCCCATCCTCCTCCCTATAAAAACCTTCCATTTTGTACAACTCCTCAGGGCTCCCCTCTACCTGCCAGATGGGCTGCTGCCTGAATCATGAACCCATTAACAAAGCCAATTAGATCTTCAATTTACTCGGTTGAATTTTTCTTCTTTGACATCTACAACGCCCAATGAAGCCTTTTTTTTTTTTTTAAGAAGGAGAATGGAATAAATACATTCTTTTAAACAAAAATGCAAAGTTTACCACCAACAAATGTCCCTAAAGAAATGCCCTAAAGGATGTGCTTTAAAGATTTATTTGAAAAAGAGAAAGAACAAGCACATAAGTGCAGGAAAGGACAGAGGGAGAAGAAAGAGAATCTCCAGCAGACTCCCGCTGCTTGAGGAACCCCTCCACCACCACCATGCAGGGCCTGATCCCACAACCCTGAGATCATGACCTGAGCTAAAACCAAGAGTCCATGCTTAAACGCCGGAGCCACCCAGGCACCCAAAGGATGTACTTTAGGAAGCAAGAAAATGAACCCAGAGAAATAGCTGATATGCAAGAAATGATAAGCAGAAAAGATGGTAAATACATAGGTAATTTTATACAGGTATTTTTACAACTCTATAAAACAATGCTAAAACTAAAGTGTATCTCATGGTGGTAAAAAGCCAGAACTAAAATGTTAAACAATAATAGAATTCATGAGAGTGATTAAAGTACTCCCAGAGGCTGTGTTGCTTAGAAAGGGGTTATGATTCTAATGAACTGCATTTACAAAGGGGGAAAATGGCACCAGGGCCCTAACCAGCCTGGATCACACCAGGACTCCCCACTTTCCTGCTCCCCTCAGACCTCTCCAGTTTGTGGGGAAGAGTTGGGAGGTGGGGGAGAACCAGCAGATTTGACATGTTTCCTAACACAAGGGGATTCGGGGTCAGTCCCTGAGAGAGAAGGAACACCTCGGAGCCAAGGAAAGGCCTGGAGGCAGATGAAAGGCGTTTTTGCGGCCACTTTCAGCTGTGTCTAGAAAGTAATCCACTTACTTCACTTGCAGACTAGACTAGGTGTGGCTTTGTTTGTGAAGAGCTTTGTTGGGGCTGTGCATTGTTTGACTTCGGCAAACAGGATTGGGGGTTAGGGATTTGTGAAGTCACTTCACTGCCTGGTACTTGAGGATGTGTTTGAGCTCCTGGGTCTCACCATCCCAGAGTTTTGGGGTGGCAGGGAAGAGAGGATGTGAAAGGTCTATGTTCGACTGGGGAAGTCCAATTTCCTCCTGGAATTTTCCTGCTACGTGCAATCTCACCTCATCAACCCACATTAACTTCCTTCTTGAGAAAATAAAAATCACAACCAAAGTCTTCTGTCTTCAAAGGCTTCCTTGCAACTTGGCTTACCCAGTTCAGGTCTCGTATGACAGGGTCAGCCTCCAGGAAAATTGCCCAGAGAAACTTCCTGTGGCTGGTTCACCACTTTTCGTAATTTGGATGTTGGGATTGGTAAGGGGAGAAGCCGGTGAGGAGCTGCACTGTAACTTGTGGAACGCGCAGGGTCCTTTTTACCTAAGCCTAAAGCAAACAGCACCACATCAACGGGCAAGGGAGAAACTGAGTAACACATTTCAGTGTCAATTCTAGTTATTCAAGACTTTGTCTGTTACCTAGGTTATCTCTACCTCTGAAGAGCTCCATTAGAAGAATCAGGGAGCAGTGACAACCGTGAATAACCACCCTGTTCCTACAACTTTAGAAGCATTAGAAGTGATTCTACTCCTGAGAGCTGCTAAGGACAAGGGATGTTGCCCCACTAAGAATACCCGGCCACTCCAGCACGCACACCTTTTCCTAGTATCATACGATGCCTCCATTACATAATGTGTCTTACAACCCTACCTAAAAAACTGACCCGTGCATTCAATACCAAACACCCGTTACCTATTTTCTCAACATGCATATAACTGCCTTGAGTATTAATATAAATTTTCTGCCTTTATGCATAGAGAAGACAATGCCCAGCAGAAAAACTGTCACTGATAATTACAAGGCAGTTTCTCCCAGCCCCAAAGAGGACTATATATGGATATCCACCCCCCCCCCAAGAAGTATTGCATTCAAAATCCACACAATACGGGGGTGGGGTATTGTAGTGAGAAATTAAGAGACATTCCCTAATATTTTCTTCTTTTTTAAGATTGGAGAGAGAGAGAACATGAGCAAGGGGGGTAGGGACAAAGGGAACGCAAGCTCTAGCTGACTCCCTACTGAGTGTGAAGCTGGCATAGGGGGCTTAGGGCTCCATCCCAGAACCCTGAGATCATGACCTGAGCTGAAATCAAGAGTAGGATGCTTAACCTACAGAGCCACCAGGGCACCCCTAAAGACATTCTTCTATATTTTCAAACAATGAGATTAATACTTCAGAAAATCAATCCCCAAACATTTACAAGATTTCACTATGCTACTTGGTAATGGCAGAAATAGGAAGAATCAGCTTTGGATTCCACAGGAAAGAGTCCCAAACAAGAAAATCATAGAGCAAACGAGCCACAGGGATCCTTTTGGCTAAGATCAGATTTCCTAACTATGTACCACTGAATCATCCAAAACCTCATGAATTCTTGATATGAAGACTCATAAAGTCTTCTTAGCACTAAAAGAGAGGTTTAGAAAAAATTTGTACCTTCCTTCCTCCTTTAATTCACAGAGGCAGGGATTACCAATCCAGTGTTAACTCCATGGTAATTGTCCAACTTAAATTATATCCAGACTTTTTTTCAAAAAAGAAAAACATTTGGGGCACCTGGGTGGCTCAGTCTATTGAGAAAAATATTTGGGGCCCTTGGTTTTGGCTCAGGTCATGATCTCATGGGTCATGGGATTGACCCCTGGATCAGGCTCCAAACTCATCAGGGAGTCTGCTTGAAGAGTGTCTCTCTCTCTCTGCCTCCCTCTCCTGCTCTCAAAATAAGTGAATTTTATTTTCACTTATTGAAAAAAGGAGTGGGGGGCACCTGGTTAAGCATCTGCCTTTGGCTCAGATAATGATCCCCAGGTTCTGGGATCAGGCCCCACATTGGGCTCCTTATAATAGGAAGCCTTCTTCTCCCTCTCCCTCTGCCTGCTGCTCCCACTGCTTATGCTCTCTCTCTCTCTCTGTGTCAAATAAATAAATATACTCTTGAAAAAAAGAAAGAAAGAAAGAGAGAGAAAGTGAGAAAGGAAGGAGGGAAGGAAGGAAGGAAAAGCAAAAGAAAAATGTTCCCTCAACTCTCCCAACTTTAACTTTGTTGTTTTTAGTGTATTCCTTAGAAAACAGCAACATAAAACCACGTACAAAATCTTTAGACGTATCACCCTTTATTTATACAAACCAAAGCACATGTATAAGCAAACACAACCCAAACTACAGAACCAAGAGCATTCAAATTAACCGTAATTCCACACGCTAGCTCATGTTCAGCTGAAACCATGCTGCTGTCCCAGTGAGGATCTACATGGTACTGGCCACCAACTGTGGTGGCATGGGTCCTTTTGAGCTCCACAAGCATGTACTTCCGTGTTCTGGGTGAAGACTGGGTTCTCCCACCACTTCCCCTTCTAGAAGTGCTGTGAAAGCTTTCTTCATCAGCCTGCTCTGTGGACATTCAGTCTTTAAATGCAAATAGTGCTTTGGTGTGGAGTTAGTTCTATCCTGGGTTTTTTTGTTGTTGTTATTGTTTGCTGGGGTTTTTTGTGGTTTAATAACCCTCCACATTTAAACAGGTTGTGCTTGACACTAATTTGAACACAAACCTAAATGTATATTGGAAATCATGTGCCAGTGCTTAGTTATAAGACAGGTATCCAATGATCCAGGAGAGGCCTGGATAAAATTTCTCTTGCCATGCACATGAAAGCAACTTTTTAAAATTCTTACATAAGACTCATAAACCACCCCTACCCTCCTCCCCCGAGGTTACCAAGGCCCAGAGGTCCTCAGCTGCCAATGTGAGAAACTGCCCCCGTGGAATGCTGTCTATGACCAAGTTCCTACAGAGAATCTCCCTTTAGTGTGTTCTTAAAAGTAGAAACATGTTTGGATCAAAACTTCGAGGGGTGAGGGCCAGAGCTGGAG
Source organism: Enhydra lutris kenyoni (assembly GCF_002288905.1). Taxonomy (NCBI): domain Eukaryota; kingdom Metazoa; phylum Chordata; class Mammalia; order Carnivora; family Mustelidae; genus Enhydra; species Enhydra lutris. Next base: position 82,360,761 of record NW_019154085.1, read on the forward strand.
GAGAGCTGGAGTAGCAGGTGTAAGAAAGAACATCAGAGCAGACGTAAGAGAACTAGAGAGACTGCCAAAAAGCAAACACAGCCTGCAGACATGGGGTTGTTCTCACCAGTGCTAAGTGCTCTTTCTTTTTTTTTTTTATTAAATTTTATTTTTTATAAACATATAATATATTTTTATCCCCAGGGGTACAGGTCTGTGAATCGCCAGGTTTACACACTTCACAGCACTGAGTGCTCTTTCTGAGCCCCCCCGCCCGGCCCAGCTCTCTGACTGTGACCTAGTTTTCATAGTAAAGGAAATGCAATATTTAAGGTCTTTCTCAGAGACTGTAGTCCAGAGAGATGTTAAATACCATCCCACCCTGAGATTCTACAAAATAAGCCCCGAATGGCTGCTGAAACAAACTTCCCGTCATCGCTGTGCTAATTCATTTTTAGCCTTTGCACCTCCACCAGCCTGAGATCCATTGTCTGCCCTGCTGTGTCACCCAGGGGGGTGAACCCTGCAGACTGCATCCCCAGGTTCTTGTGGCAACTGAATTGTGTTGGGTTTGGTTAATGGAGGCAGTGGCGGGAGACCAGAGCAAGGGAGGGAAGGGACTGCCCCCCACCACATGTTTCAAGCCCAGCATCACCCATACAAGTGGCGTCCCTCTGCAGACCCAGCCCTAGGGCACTGCTTCCTCCACGGCCGCAGTTCTGAGTGCTCTTGAGACACTGCTTCCTTTCCTTGTCTCTTCTGTCCAGAGCTGGCCATGAGCCCTCCCGGAACACGCCTTCTCTCTTGTCCCCTCAGCTGAGGGCTCCTGTGTCTTTCTGTGGCTGTACTCCCCTGTCCTGTCACCCTGCACACACTCTGCAGGTAGAATCCCCTGAATTCTCCTCATTTGAACTAATGGCGTGAATTCTGTGTCCTGCTGGGGCCACTGAGGATACAGTCATCAAATTTGGTCAAGCCGATCAGAACCACGCAAACCCAGGGGTGCCTGGGTGGCTCAGTGGGTTAAAGCCTCTGCCTTCGGCTCAGATCATGATCTCAGGGGCCTGGGATTGAGGCCCACACCGGGCTCTCTGCTCAGCAGGGAGCCTGCTTCCTCCTCTCTGCCTGCCACTCTGCCTACTTGTGATCTCTAACTGTCAAATAAATAAATAAAATCTTTAAAAAAAAAAAAAAAATATGCAAACCCATAGGTGCGGATTAGACGTTCAAAAAGTAACAATATAAACAAGAGAAATCACCAACAGGAAAGCAAACCCATGAAGATAATCACATAAACAAAAGCCTTGACCCTCTAAGTCCATTCGCGAAAAATTTAGCTAAAAAATAATAATACCTTTTGGAAATAAAAAAGCTATCTTTGTGAAAAAGTTTACTACATCATCATCTATAGTAGGGGAAATTTTGGAAACAACCTAGATATCCTCCAGTAGGAAAATAAATTCTGACACTAACAACTTGAAGGACTAGGATGCTACCATGAACTAGTATTAAGACTTTATGGGAGGGCACCTGGGTGGCTCAGTCATTAAGCGTCTGCTTTCAGCTCAGGTCATGATCCTGGAGTCCTGGGATCGAGCCCCGCATTGGACTCCCGGCCAGCGGGAAGCCGGCTTCTCCCTCTCCCACTCCCCTGCTTGTGCTGGCATGCTCTCTCTCTCTCTCTCTCTCTGTGTCAAATAAATAAAATCTTAAAAAAAATAAAATAAAATAAAAAGTGAAATGAAATAAATAAAATAAAATATTTCCTTAGAAATAAAACAAAGGGCATGATATCGAGAAGCCTCATGGCTCCAGCCAGTGACAGGAGAGGTGCATTCAGAGAGATTAAAGCTCTTCCAGACTATTCCCCCCCTTCCGATCAATAAGGAACCTTCAGCAGGACATTTAACGTCCGCCCGTTTCTTTGCTCTGCGGTGGAAGGACTACTGACCCCCTTACAAGAATGTGAAGTTAATGAAACCCAATAAAACTGCAAGAAATATATATTTTTGCTTTCGTACACCTGCTTCACTGTCTATACTGACTGCATAAGTTGCCTCTAGCTGGGACAATTTAAAACAAAATCATTTTCTTCGACAAATTTTGTGGTGCAGTGTTTGTGAGCTGTGTTTCCGAGACGGAGCACTTTCATTAGTAAGTGGTAAGACGAACACTGTCATTTGAGGGCCTTCATTGGAGGCTTTAAAATATGTTTCACGTTCCTCCTTAAAGAGATCCTATCTAGCAGAGTGATAACTGATTGATGGCTATGACCTTCTTCACATTCTTCTAACTCCTTTTAAAATGAAATCAAGGCTCTCGCTGCTGCTGGTGTCTACGGGCCCGGTGCCAAGGCACGGTAATGAGGGCTACATATCATTCCCCCCTCCTCACGCCCGCCATCTCAGTTCATTGTTAATGTGTTAATGCGACCAACAAACACATCAAAAGAGGGGCAATCCAAGAGAAACACACTTTCCCCATTCCCAAGGCTTGTATCCTTTAAACACTGGTTGTCGGAAGGACAATGTCTTCGTACTGAAGACGAATATGACACCGTATCAACATTACAACAAAATGCTTTTACAGACATAAAGCTCTTTATGCTTTAATTTTAAACTGATGATTTGATATCTTCCTAAATTATACATTTTAGCAGAATTTCCTAATCTAAAACATTTATTTGTCTAGAATATATATTAACTTGAAATATTGCCATTCCTATTTCATAGCTGAGCGGATGATAATTTTCTTTAATTACACATTAATTCCAATGTACTACTTGGCTAGGCAGTTATTGTTTTAATGGGGTGAGGATTAATGGGCAGGTGTTCTACTATACTCTGAAGAAGAAATAGAGGAATTATACATGATTCATTTTCTCACTTCTCTGAGCTGAAAAATATTAACAATATTGCCACTTACACTTATAAAGCACTTTTCATTTTCAGAGTGCCTTCTTATCTGAGATTATGCTTTCCTGGATCTTTTAGCTTTGACAGATTTTTCCAGATAACACACAACTCTAGTTTTTCAACTTTCTGATGCCCAGACATTTTATGTGCCTATGTTTATATCAACAGGATGCAATAAGATGTAATAGAATAACCAACCACGGCCTTTGGAGACCAAAAAACCTGGGTTCAATCTCGGTTCTACCAACACTCCATGACCTTGGGTGAATTACTATGATCATCAGTTTTGCCATAATTACAATAAGGATAATATCCACTTCTGGGACACCTGGGTGGCTCAGTCAGCTAAGCATCCAACTCCTGATTGCAGCTCAGGTCATGATCTCAGGATTATGAGATCAAGCCCCACATCAGGCTCCGCACTCAGTGTGGAGTCTGCTTGTCCCTCTCCCTCTACTCCTAACCCTCCTCAAAGAAATAAATAAAATCTTAAAAAAAAAAAAAGATAATATCCACTTCCATCAATGGCTATTGTAAGGAATAAATAAGATATAATTTATAAAAAGGAGTCTCTTCTATATCTGGCTGGCATATTAGCAGTTATCCTCCTCTGTCTTAGACATTGTCTTGCCCCTAGCTGCCTTATTTTCTTCAAAAAGGAAGTAGAAAATCAAGAATAACAACATTAGTTCCAGAAATTGTACTAGGGGTCTTGCATTGGGATTCTCCCAGATACCTTCTGTCCTGATGGGCCTACTCAAGCAGTCTGCAAATATTCATCCATCTCTCTTCTACTTTAATAAAGTTAACAATGCTTTGGATAAAACCAATACTCATCAGTTGGCACTCCTGTATTTTAAGTTTAAAAGCATGTGTCAAACCCAAGAAAACATCTAAAATACGGAATACCTTTTGGTTACTGTGGGAGCCAGGCTTCACAATGGGCCCCAAGGATCTCACTTCCTGGTGGCCATGCCTTTAGGAGTGTTCTCCCCTGCCCCCCAACACATACTCTAAAGTCAGATCGGTCTATTAAGCCACCAATGAAATGAGGTAGAAGTGATGATGTTTGACTTCTGAGGCTAGGTCCTAGAAGACATTGGAATTTTGGGGTCTCGTGGATCAGTTGCTCTGGGGAAAAACAATAATCAGGTCATAAGGACACTCAAGCAGTCCCATGAAAAGGCCCACATGAAGAGGGACCAACTTGCCAGCTACATGAGTCACCTTAGACATAAGTCCTTCAGCCCCAGTCAGGCCTTCAAATGCCTGCAGCTCAGGCCAATATGTGACTACCTCATGAGAAACACTGATGCAGAATTGCCCAGCCAAGCCAATTCTGGTTTCCAGACCCACTGAAACCCCTAAGAGATAATAAATAATTATTGTTGTTTTAAGCAACTAAAATTTGAAGTTGTTACACAGAAGTGAATTATTATTACGGTAACAAGTGTAATTTAGCAAGAATATGCAATGGAATGACCTGACCCTTCACCATGTAACTACCAACCCAGAGAACATCTCCAAACCAATGATTTTAATATAGAGATCACTGTCATATTCTAAACATCATCACCTCACAGATTAACAAATTTCTCAAATCCCATACTAATTCCAAAAACCTTTCTAAAAATGATATATTTGATTATATAGAAATGCAAAATGTCTACATAGAAAAGCTAGAAAGTAAAAATCTAATGACAAATGAGGAAAATTCCCAGCAATGTATGATAGAGGGTTAAAACCTACATAAAAGAATGTATAAATCAATAAAAAGAAACCATTCAATAATAAAACAAAAAGCAGGTATGATTGAGAGATTCAGATAAAAGAGAAAAGCTTCAGAGACTGTACTCTAGAACACTCCAGTATTTAAATATCAGGAATAAAAGGATTCAGCAAAGGAGACCAAGGAGTGGCCACTAGGACAGGAAGAAAACTAGAATATGCTGGCATCTAGAAAGCCAAGCATCAAAAAGATTTCAAGCAAGAGAGGGATGAAATGTACCAAACCCTGCTTCTGAGGCAAGCACGAGGAGAACTGAGTGCTGGCTACTCGATTTTGCTACATGGAATCACTAGTAACGACCATATCATCCAATTTCTCTTCCTACTGCCAATAAAGGTTTGTTGAATAGCCATTAAATGCCAGAGACATTACTTCTTGGAATTACCACCTCTCCTTGTGTGTTGTAAGTGCCAATAGAGTTCATTCTTTTAGGTTACATCCGAAAGGCCAGTGGAGATTCTTGGGGGTGGGAGGATGGGAAAAGAGTTACATTAATCAGAATATGAAGTGTCAGAATATGAAACACCAGCAAATTATTCAGAAATATTAGGATGGGGGCACCTGGGTGGCTCAGTGGGTTAAAGCCTCTGCTTTAGGCTCAGGTCATGATCCCAGGGTCCTGGGATCAAGCCCCACATCGGGCTCTCTGCTTGGCAGGAAGCCGGCTTCCTCCTCTCTCTCTCTCTGCCTGCCTCTCTGCCTCCTTGTGATCTCTGTCTGTCAAATAAATAAAAAAACAAACATTAAAAAAAAAAAGAAAAAGAAATATTAGGATGAATCTGGGAGACTTCTGATTAATCATCACAGTGATAATTTTCTAACTGCTTTATACCGAGAGCTCTCTGGATCAGCTGGGTTATGCTGCCATAACAACAATCCCTCAGTCTCTGCTCTGACACACTAGGTCTATTTCTTGTTGAATCAAAGCCTACTATGGGTCCAGGCACCTCTCTGAGATAACTATCGTCCATGTGTTGTCTTAGCATTCCAGACAGCTGTAAATGGAGAAACGTATTTCCACAATTACCACAACAGGGATAGAGAGCCCTAAAGGGTCTAACACCAACTAATTAGTCTGGCCCAGAAGTGACTCATGTCCAGCCACAACCCACTGCCCAGGAAGAGTCACATGACCTGCCCAATTGCAAGAGGAGTCAGGAAAAGAAATTTTCCCTTGAAGATGAACTAAATGCAGATGAACATTATAAGTCTACCATAGTCAGGATTCTACTTTTCAAAGGATCTGACATCTAATCATCCATTTGACCATGAAACTATTCCAATAAGGTAAATAGTGAAGTTATTTGAATCTGTTTACAGATGTGAAAATTGAGGTAACAAAGGTTTAAACAGCTTATCTAATTAGTAGTAAAATATAATTTAAATCGCTGTAGTAAGGATTGCCTCCCAGCTCCATGAGCTTTCTTTTCACAAGTCCATGCTGCTATCAACTTGGGGGGAAAAAAATCATTAGGATCAATGTAATTTGTGGTCATGGTATACATAAAATATGCCACAGAACAGAAAACTACATGATTTTCTAAGTACCTTATACAAAGGAAAGCCCTTTCAAATAGCTGGGATCAGTCCCTTCAGACATATTCTTGGCAATGACTAGCTGATGTCTAAAATAAAAGTCAAAAATGCTTAGGATGGAAGATCGGGGTTTTCCTAACAACACTTGAGGCTCCTTTCTCTACATCTGTCACTAAAGATTAGCCCTCAGAATAGCATTGTGTGAACCCCCTTTATGTTAAAGATGAGCTTTAAGTTTCAACATTCCCCAGAGTTCTAATTCGCAGGCTGCTGACAGCCCAGCTCTAACCGAGACCAGCCTTTACGACTTCTGTGTTAAACCTTATGGTACAATTTCCTTTTCTCAGATATGTGGGGTCTTGATAGGATTTCAGGATAGCAGGAAAGAGTTGTATTGGAGTTTTCCTTTATCACTACTTAATTTAGCAAGACAAAATGCTAACATTTTGCAAAAAGAAATGCATATCCAAGCCCTGGATTCCTAGATCAAAATGAAATATCACTTGGCATTGAGATAAAAGCATTACTTACAATAAGACTTCTCCAAAGATTGTACATTTAGGGGAAAAAAGAAGTTGGAGGAGTAATTAGCTATAAGCTTCTATTTTTTCTTTCCTTCCTTAAATTCCATACTGTAATGCTTAATTCAGAAATTGGTATGTGAGTTAAGTACTAAGCAAGAGCCTCAAATGGTATCAGGTCAACCCCTTGAAGCTCTTTTAACCGTTCTGTCCACAGCTTACCTTCCCTTTGCTTTACTAGGCTATCAGAGGGGAAAAGGAGGCAAAGGAATTTCCAAGGTTAAGACAAATGGCACATACCCAAATCTGACAGTAGTCAGCCAACTGCTATGCTGTTTGTTGGCTTTGGTATTAAAAACATTGGATGGGGAAGAGGGTGGTTGTGTTATGGACATTGGGGAGGGTATGTGCTATGGTGAGTGCTGTGAAGTGTGTAAAGCTGGCAATTCACAGACCTGTACCCCTGGGGCTAATAATACATTATATGTTAATAAAAACAAAAACAAAAAAAAAAGCATTGGAGGGGCGCCTGGGTGGTTCAGTGGGTTAAACCTCTGCCTTCAGCTCGGGTCATGATCCTGGGGTCCTGGAATCGAGCCCCACATTGGGCTCTCTGCTCAGCGGTCAGTCTACTTCCCCCTCTCTCTGCCTGCCTCTCTGCCGCCTACTTGTGATCTCTCTCTCTGTCAAATAAATACATAAAATCTTTAAAACAAACAAACAAACAAAAAATATTGGAATTGGGGCACCTGGGTGGCTCAGTCAGTTGAGCGGCCAACCCTTGATTTTGGCTGGGGTCATGGAGTTATGGTCTCAGGGTCAAGAGATGGAGCCCTGCATCAGGCACCATGCTCAGCAGGGAGTCTGCTTGATTTTCTCTCCCTCTGCCCCTTCCCCTACCATTGTCTGTGCTCTGAAATAAACAAATCTTTAAATTAAACAAAAGTAAAAATAAAACACTGGAGATAGGCAAGAACTTCCAGTCCAAAACTCTACCTCTTCTCAATACCTATGTAGCAAAACTACTGCCAAGAGTGAAGAGAACTTGGTCTCCTAAACAAGTGACCATGCAGTTCACTCCAGGAGACCCCTTCAATGCACTTTTTGTCCTAGTCAGAAAAAGCCTTCCCCGGAGATTCTAGCAAAGGCTTTCCAACATGTGTGTTAATGGAAAGAGCATGAGGAGATTTGGATTTTATTCCCAAATCAATTACCAGCTATTCCCACATCTATTTAAAAACCCAAACTAGGGGCACCTGGGTGGCTCAGTGGGTTAAAGCCTCTGCCTTTGGCTCAGGTCATGATCTTGGGGTCCTGGGATCGAGCCACGCATCAGACTTTCTGCTCAGCAGGAAACCTGCTTCTGCCTCTCTGCCTACTTGTGGTCTCTCTCTGTCAAATAAATAAATAAAATCTTTTAAAAAAAATTTTTTAAATAAATAAATAACCAAACTAGATATTATGGTGAGACTCACAGGGAATAGTACATATGAAACCAATTTACATTTTCAATAGAGCCTTACTGTTTGCAACACATTATACTTAATAGGGCTTCCTCGGGCTTACATGAAGAACCTGCACTTATGCCACCCATGTAGCCAGGACAGAAAATGTCACTGTCCAGCCCCAAATGTTATCTTTCTTCACCTCATCACAGAATTTCAGTTTAGAAGCTGACCTGGATATCCTTTTAATCTTATTGGCACACCGGCCTACTCCCCATGTTAATATACAAATCTTCAAGCAAAACCATCCAAGAGCAGTACTGAGTCCTGTGAAAACTTCTGCAGATTCCACATCCCTTCGGTAGGGGGACCTTATAATTTGTCATCCACACTGGGACACTTCTGGAAGTGAGAGAGGACTTTATAAGTAATGATACCAGGATACTATTTAAACTGGAACTATCCTTGTGAGCCACCCTCTTCACAAACCACATGAAAGACCTCAACCCAGGCAGCAGATGGAGGCCTGGAAGGCTATCTATAAAAGAAATCACATTTTCATTAACCTATTTTTTGATGCATTGGATTTTCTCCAATTAATTTTTCAGATGGTAGGTGCCCTCCGAGCTTTTAGTCCCCCCCCCCACCCCCAATACACCTTCTGCTCTTATTCAAAACAGTCAGTGACCAGGGCAAGAAAAAAAATCACCTGATGTTTCTACTTAAAGAAACTATTTGTTGACCTGTTGGTTTTTATTTTTTTTATTTTTATTTTTTAAAGATTGTATTTATTTGACAGAGAGAGAGAGAACACAAATAGGCAGAGAGGCAGGCAGAGAGAAGGGGAAGCAGGCTCCCCGTTGAGCAGAGAGCTTGACACGGGGCTCAATCCCAGGACCCTGAGATCATGACCTGAACCAAAGGCAGAGGCTTAACACACTAAGCCATCCAGGCGCCCCTGACCTGTTGGTTTTTAAAAGCACAGAAACTATACTGGATAGGAGATAACCTAGAACCAAACACTACTAACTGCTGTTCCCATCTGTTTTCAATGTTTCTGACTTTTAATTACACTAGTAATTCATGAATATTTTGTTCCTTTTAAAACATGAGACTATATGAAAAATTCAAGCGGTAATAATGGCCCAGGCACCTACTGATTTCCAGGCACTTAATATACATCATTCCAGATAAGCTTCGCACTAACCCTTGATGATAGTATTTTTATACATTACAAATAAAGAAGCCAAGGCTAAGAGACATGAAGTGATTTATATGAAAACTCCTAGTACTTTGATTCCAAAGTTCATTTCATTTATACCTTATTTTAAATATTCTATACATTTTCCTCCTTTTCCCTGCATAGTTTTTTCTTACTGTTTGACCTAATCATACTATGTATGCCATATTCTATGTTTATATGTACATTAATGTATTGATATAAACTTGTGAGGGCTGCTTCTCATTAAGAGCACCACAAGCATGATGAAGAGAAAACAATACACGATGTTTCCTCCCTCTCCTCCGTACCCAAGTCTACTCAGTCTCTCTCAGGGGTAACCACAGAGTGCCCTCTCCTATACCTCCTTTAAGACATCTAAGCAGGTGGGGCATATGTATCTGCTTACACTCCAGTCCTCTGTTCCCCTACACAACATGATTCCAAAAACCATCCATGCTCACTACTGCCAGTTCCTCTCCCCACGTTCCCTGGAACTCACCCCAGTCAGACTTTCATTCCTACCACTTCCACAAGACTGCACTTGTGAAGGTCACTGATGTCCTCCACCTTGTCAAGTCCCAAAGTCAATTCTAAGACCTCATTTTATTCAACTCTGAATAGCAACTGACATAGTGTATTGCACCCTCTATTCTTGAAATACTTTCTTCTCTTAGCTCCCAGGATGTCCCTGTCCCAGGTATCACCCTGCTTCTTTGCCCATTTCTTTTTGGTCTCCTTTGATGGTTCTTCCTCATCTTCCTGACTTCTAAATGTACGATAATCTAATCCTCAGTCTTCCTTCATTCTCCAACTCTATGTACTTCCTGGGTGATCTCATTAGGCCCATGTTTCACATGCCTTCTACATGCCAATGGGTCTCCAGCCCAGACTTCGTCCTTGAACTTCAGACGTGTAATGTTTAATGGAAATTATATAGCAAATCTCAAACTCAACATATCCAACCTGAACTCTTGATTCTCCCCCCCAAGTCTTCTCCATCCTACTAATGGCAACTTTTTTTCTTCTTATGTATCAGGAGTGCAAGGAGAGGGGTAAAAACTAAACAAAAGCACTGATGAGCCATTCTTAATTTCATTCTTTCTCTTACCCTACATCTAACCCAACAACAAGCCCTGCAGGTTCTAACTTCTAACCAGATCCTGAATCTATTTTCCCATTGCCTTCACCACTACCAAGTACTTTGGCCTGAATGATCACACAGCTTTTAACCTGGTCTCATTACTGCCCTTTACCTACACTCAATTCTCCATATGGCTACATAGCATACTTTTAAAAAGTTAAAGCAGATCATGCCATTACCGTTCTCAAAACCCCTAAATGATTTCTGTCACCCTCAGAGCAAAACCTAAAGTTCTCGCCACACACAGCAAAGCCTCACAGGGTCTCCACTGTCCTCATGTTCTCTCTCCTCCCTCATCCTCACTGTACCTTCCCTTACTTTCTACCAGCTCCCGACCATACTACCTTTGGTCTACCTCAAACAAGTCAAACCTATTCTTCTGGCTTACTATTCCATCTCAGTACTTATTCAAATATCAAGAATGTCCTTCCCCCTGACAGCCATCTGATGTGTTCCTTTACTTCATATTCCAGTCTTTGCTCAAATGTCATCTTTTGAAGAAGTTATTCCCACTCATGGTACTATATCTTATTCTACTCCCCGTCATGTTCTCTCTCCTTACACTGCTTTATTTTCTTCAAAGCATCTATTTCTACCTGACATAGTATATAACTATTGCCTTATAAGTCTCCAACCATAGAATGTAGACTCCTTAAGAGCAAGGATTTTGTTTTATTTGCTATTCTATACCTAATGTCTATTATGTATTCATAAAACAATCACTAAATAAGGGAAATACATGTGTATATTTTACATTAAGATGGAATATAATACATAATGTTCTAAAGCAGGCATTTCCACTAGTCAGATTGCAAAACCTCATAATTCATGGGCAGATAATTCATAGAATTCACCATCCTCATAAGGGTCTTCCCTCAATAGCAGGGAATACTTAAATCTAGACTCTGGTCTCCCCTAGCAAATATAAAAATTACCAAAAATGGTCAAACTTTCCAAAATAACTGCATCCTAGAATGAAGCTCAATAATGCTTATAGGAGAGGCACCTGGGTGGCTCAGTCAGTTAAGCATCTGCCTTTAGCTCAGGTCATGATCCTAGGGTCCCAGGATAGAGCCCCACATTGGGCACCCTGCTCAGCGGGAGGCTGCCTCTCCCCCCAGCTTTTGCGTGCATGCTTGCATGCGTGCTCTCTCTCTCTCATAAATAAAATCTTTTAAAAAAATGTTTACAGGAATACAAAAATATCCAGCACCTAAGAAGGTAAAATTCACAATGTCTGCAAATAAAGATTACAAGACATAAAAAGCAAGAGAACACATCATTCAGAACCACCCAGATTAGATGCAGATGTTAGAATTAACAGACAAGGACATTAAAACTATTTTAACTGCAGTCTAGCTCTACTTAAGTTTTTTAACAGAAAAAGAAAAATTTTAAATCCCAAATCAAACTTCTACAAAAGAAACTGCAACCTCTGAGATGAAAAACACATTGAATGCAATTAATGATTAAACATTCCAGACCAAAAGATTAGGAAACTTAACATAGCAATAAAAACTGTCCAAAATGAAACAAATTTAAAAAACAGAAAGAGTACCAGTGAACTACAAAGCAACTTTTTTGCCTAAGATACATATGATCAGAATTCTTTTAAGAGATAAGGGTAGGAGAAATAAAGAAATATGGCCTAAAAAATTTTCCAAATTTGATGAAAACAGTCAACTTGCAGATCTAAAACACTTAATAAACCCAGAGCATGAGAAACATGAATAAAACTATAGCAAGACACATAATTATATAACTCCTCAAAATCAGTAGTAAAAAAGAATATGTTAAAAACCAGTAGAGAAAAAAGACACATTATGTTCAGAGGAACAAAGATCAGGAGGACAGTGGATTTCTCACCAGGAACAATGCAAGTGAGAAGATGTCTGAACATCAAAGTACGGAAAGAGGAAAAAACCCATCAACTGAGAATTTTATGCCTAGTAAAAATACATCTCAAAAATAAGCTTTATTTGAAATAGCTTAAAATAGCTTGAAGACCTGCACTACAAAAACTGTCAAAGGAAGTCCTTCAAATCAAAGGACAAAGATACCAAGTGGAAGATGGATCTACACAAAGGAATGAAAAACACCAAAAATTCTAAGTACACAGATAAACACAGAAGACTGTTTCTTATTATTTAAGTCCCTTTAATAAATAAATGTCTGTTTAAACAAAAATCTTGTCAATATACTGTGGGGCTTCTTAGATACACAGAACTAAAATGTATGAAAAATAGCATTAAAGGCAGAGGAGAGGAGCAGAAATAAAAGTATTCTATTGTAAAGTTCTTATATTGTGAGTGAAGTGAAACAGTATCACTTTGAAGTAGACCAGAAGTTAAAGACGTGGAATATAAACTACAGCAACCACCCAAACAGATAAAGCTAATGGGCTTTAATAAGCTTTGATTTAGGGGCACCTGGGTGGCTCAGTGGGTTAAAGCCTCCACCTTTGGCTCAGGTCATGATCCCAGGGTGCTGGGATCGAGCCCCACATCAGGCTGTCTGCTCTGCAGGGAGCCTGCTTCCTCTTCTCTCTCTCTCTGCCTGCCTCTCTGCCTACTTGTGATCTCTGTTTGTCAAATAAATAAATTTTTTTTAAAAATCTTTAAAAAAAATAAGCTTTACAAAAAAAATAAATAAATAAAAAATTAAAAAAAATAAGCTTTGAGTTAGCTAATGAGCTAATAAAATTTATTTAGGTAACAAAGCAGCTAAAATGAAATCACTTTTTTAAAACCTCAATCCTAAAAGAAGCCAGAGAAATAGGAAAGGAAAACAAAAAAACAAAAAGGACCAATAAGAAAACAAACAGCAAGATGAAAGGCTTAAATTTTGCTATATCAATAATCACATTCAAGGGCACCTGGGTGGCTCAGTCAGTTAAGCATCTGACCCTTGAACTTAGCTTAGGTCTTGATCTCAGAGTCATAAGTTTATGCCCCATGTTGGGCTTCATGCTGGGTGTGGAGCCTACTTAAAAAATAATAATCACGGGGCGCCTGGGTGGCTCAGTGGTTAAAGCCTCTGCCTTCAGCTCAGGTCATGATCTCAGGGTCCTGGGATCGAGTCCCACATCGGGCTCTCTGCTCAGCAGGGAGCCTGCCTCCTCCTCTCTCTCTGCCTGCCTCTCTGCCTACTCGTGATCTGTCTGTCAAATAAATTAAAAAAAAAAATAAATAATAATAATAATAATAATCACATAGGCATATTCATTTTAAGCCATCTAACACCCCAAATTAAAGTCAAAGGTTGTCAGCTGGATAAGGACATACCCAAGCATATGCTGCTTACAAGAAACACACTTTAGATATAAAGACTTAAACAGATTAAAACCAAAATGATAGAAGATACAGCATGCTACTTAAAAAAAAAAAAAAAAAGCAACTGGAGTGACAATACCAGACAGTGTACATTTCACAGCAATATATTTTATATATTTATATTTCTAGGAATAAAAATAGCCATTTCATACAGTGATCATTAATCAAGAGGACAGAATAATCCTAAACATTTATAAATCTATTATCAGAACTTCAGAATACAAGAGAGGAAAAAAAAAAACCAACTCCTTGAACTATAAGAATTAGAGAAATCCGTAATTATAATTAGAGATTTCAATACCCCTCTCTCAACAATTGACCCAACAAATAGAAAATCGTTAAGAATCTACTATGACCTACTTGCCAATTATAGAATACTCTACCCATCAAAAGTGGAATACACTCTCTTCATATGCACATGGAACATTTAACAAGACAGAACCTATTCTGGGCTATAAATCAAATCTAAATAGATAAACAGTATTTCAAGTCCTAGTTCTCTAACTACATAGAATTAGAAATCAGCAATAAAGATCTCTGGAAACTCCCCAAATATTTGTAAACTAAAACATAAACCTCAACCATGGGGTCAAAGGTTAAAAATAAAATTAGAAAGTATTCTGAATTAAATGAAGATGAAAACAGAGTATGTGGGACTCCTAGAGAAAAATTTACAGCACTAAATGCCTAAATGCCAAATGCTTCAAGAAAGCCTCAAATCAATAGATGTTAGAAGAATGGGAGAATATTATGAACTTTATGGCAATAATTTCAGAATCACAGGTTAAAAGAAAAAAATTGTTGAAAGACACAAGTACTGAAGCTTACTCAAGAAGAATTAATAAACTTAATAGCTCTGTATCTATTCAAGAACTTGGATTTGTAGTTTAAAAACATTCCTACAAACAAAATACCCAGATGCATTCACTGGTGAAGCCACCAAATATTACTGAAAAATACAAATTCCTCCCAAGCGCTTCCAGAAAAATCAAGGAGAAAATACTTTTCAATTCACTCTGTGAAACATTATTCTGATACCAAAAGCAGAAAAGGACCTTATAAGAAAACTGCAAACCAACGTGGATAGATGCAAAAATTCCCTCATGGATAGATGCAAAAATTCTAAACAAAATGTTTGCAAATTGAACTTAATGTATAAGATAATACATCAAGACCACACAGGTTTTCTACAGGAATGCAAGATTGGTAAGAAAAAAGTCACCAGAAAAATAAAAGTCAACTTACTATATTAAGAAACTTTAAAAGAAAAACCATATGATTATCTCAAGAGACAGAAAAATCACTTGAAAAAACTCCAACATCTATTCCTGATAAGAGGGGGAAAAAAAAAAAAAAAACCTCAGCAAACTAGTAACAGAAGAACTTCCTGAATTTGACAGAGTATCCACAAGACACCTATAGTTAATATCACACTCAACAGAGAAACACTGCATACTCTCCTCTGTGATCAAGTACAAGAATGTCCCCTCTTATCTCTTCTATTCCACACTGTATAGAAGCATCTAGCCAGTAAACTAAGTCAATCTAAGAAATTAAAGGCATCCAGACAGAAGTAAAACTAATTTAATAGAGGATATCGTGACCATGTATGTAGAAAACTTAACAGAAGGCTCAATGAAGCTACTAGCATGAATAAATGATTTTAGTAAGGTTTTTTTGGGCACCTGGGTGGCTCAGTCTTTGGGCGTCGTGTCTGCCTTTGGCTCGGGTTGTGATCCCAGGGTCCCGGGATCAAGCCCTGCATCAGATCAGGCTCCCTGCTTGGTGGTGGGAGGCCTGCTTCTCTGTCTCCAACTCCCCCTGCTTGTGTTCCTGCTCTCGCTGTCTCTCTCTCTTTGTCAGATAAATAAATAAAATCTTTTTTAAAAAATTGTATATTTACATACCAGCAAATAATCAGTGACTTAAAATCTTTTTAATCACTTATAATATCATTCAAAATAAAAACCACTGAAGGATAAATCCGGCAAAAATGTGAAGGAATTCATTACTGAAAATAAAACATTACTGAAACAGAGAAAAGAAAACCTGAATGGAAGGTTACAGCCTTATTCACAGATTGGAAGGCAGATACTGTTAAATTGGCAATTCTCCCCTAACCAGTCTAAAGATTTAATGCTATCCAATCAAAATCACAAGAGGCTTTTTATAGAAAGTGAAAGGCTGATTCCAAAATTCATATGAAAATGCAAAAGAACCAGAGTAACAGAAACATCTATTTAATTTCAAATTACACAGTTAGGAGCAATCAAGTAAGGAAAGGCACACAGATCAATGAAACAGAATAGAGCTCAACAATAGACATCTATTAATATATGAACTGATTTTTGACAAATGTGTAATGGCCATTTAATGGAAAAAAAAATACTTTTAGCAAATAGTGCTGGGACAATTGGATGTGTATTTGCAAAAAGTTTAACTTTGAATCAAAACTTGCACCAGCTGAGAAAAATGAATCCACACAGATCACAGATCCAAATGCAAAATTTGAAGTTTTTAAACTGTGAGAAGCAGAAATAGGAGAAAATATTTGTGGCTTTAGGTTAAGATTTCTTAAGTGTGACACCTAAAGCAAGATCTGTTGGAAAAAAAAAAAAAAAGATAAAATTGATTTCATTAAAATTTAAAACTTCAGTTCTTTGAGAGAACTGAAAAAACTGAAAAAAACTGAAAAAAATCTAGTTAAATAGATTAACTGTTAGAATCAAAAGACATGCCACAGACTAGGAGAAAATATTTGCAAAGCATGTACCTGATAAAAGATTTGCATTCAGACTATATAAGGATACTCAAATAGATAATGAGGATACAGCCCCATTTTGTAAATGGACACATCAAAGACGATATACAAGTGGTACATTGCACATAAAGGATGCTCAACATTATTACTCAGGAAATATTAAGACCACAAAGAAATTAAATGGCTCACGTGCCATTAAGTGTTGGCAAGGATTCAGAGGAACTAGAACTCCCACCAGAAATGGAACTCTCATTTTGGTGGTGACATAAAATGGTATAACTCTTCCAAAAATAGCGTGGTAGTTTCTTAAACTTACAACTACCTTATGATCCATTCCTAAGAGGAAAGAAAATATACATCCCTACAAAGATTTATACATAATTGTTCATAGTAGCTTTACTAGTAACAGCCCAATGCCACAAACAACTCCAGTGTCCACCAACAGGTGAACGGATAGACAGACTGTGGAGTGACCACACAATGGAATGTTATTCACCAGTAAAACACATGAACTAATGATGTGAACAACATGCATGAATCTCAAAATAATTATGCTGAAAGAAGCCAGACAAAAATGAGTATAAAACTGTCCTCTTAACATAAAACTCTAGAAAATGCAAACTGGTCTACAGTGACAGAAGGCATTTCCCACCAGGGAAGGGGTACACAGAGAGGGGTAGGAGATTGGGATTATCAAAAAACACAAGAAAGCATTTAGGTGTGATGAATGTGTTCATTATCTTGATTACGGTGATGGCCTCACAGATACATACGTGTCAAAACTTAGCAAATTACACTTAAAATACATGCAGTCTGTTGTAGGTCAATTTTATCTATAAAAAAAAAAAAGAATGAAATTGCATATCTGAGGTTGCCCTTTTGTCAACCTAAGTTTCGGCCTCATTGCAAAAATTTTTCTGGAAGAGCATTTAGGAACAGACTGACATTGTTAAGCTTAATGCTCTGTGAAATAGTCTCAACTAATTGTTTCAAAGGCCTGTGGCAGCAGTTTTCTGAGCTCATATCAGATGACACTTTTTTTCTTTATGTAAACATAAGCTAATGTTGCCACTGGATACCAAACAATGCTTTTACTGCAGAAATCGCAGCCATATTCACACCCACGGCTGAGTATGTTCTTTCATCCGAAGAGGGCTGGAAACAATGCCCTTCATTCTGTGTGTCACGCCTGAAACTTTACATGGTCACTTCTGCAGGGAATCCTACAAGGGAGATGGCAGATCTGAATCACTAGTGGATTGGCTGTGGCAGGGGTGGAGGTGTACACACACGTGTGAGAAAGACAAAATGAAGGAGACACAGAGGGACATAAAAATGAAGACCTTGAGTCAAGTATCCAGAGCAGTGCTCCTCTTCTGGAACTTTCTGGCTTCAATCCAGCCATTTCTTCCCTACGGAAGAAAAATGTTGCTTGACATCTAAGTGACTCCATCTCTCCTCCATCTTCTAGTCCACTCTCTGGAATTCATCGAGCCCGCATCTCTCAGGTTTCGTTTATGGAACAAGTACACACAAACACAGAAATACCCGTGCATACTTGCTCATTTGAAGCCCAAATCCTTCCAAAAACAGTGCAAATGTTTCATTCTTTTCTTAGCAGAAGTTGTCAGAAACCTGTCTTACCGTGAAGACCTCTCTTTGTCACACTAAAATAATCCCATCTTACATTTGGTCTTTTTACATGAAACCAGTGCTTCCTAAATTCAGTCCATGCTGGTGACAACTTGGCTTTGACTAAAACAAAGAATCAACTCATTGGCAAAGATCAGGTCATTCTAAACACAAATGCACCGAGAATTAAAGCTGTGAGTTAAGTGCCTACAAGAATCTCCTGCAGCCTCTTACATGTGTTGTCACGTGAACCCTGAAATCATCTCATGCCATGGGGTTCCTGCCCTCAGGGATCTCTGAGAGCCCATCTCCTGAGCTCCTGAGGCCAAGATGGATTCAGAGTTCCCATAAAGTCTGAGGTGCTCTCAGGGCCCAGGAGCAAGCATTAGGGCCCCCATTAGCGCAAATGGCACCATTATACAAATCAGGAAAAGGAGCTCAACATGGGCAGAGGAGTCCTGTGTGTGCACATGGCTCGGTGAGAGGACAATATCTGAGAGCCTTTGAACAAAGCCTCCCTCTCTCCAGGCCAACACCGCCTCCTGCCAGATAGAGCAAGGGCTGGATTTTGGCCCCACTTAACCCTTTGGCTCAGTGCCTTTGTGCAGTGAACAACAGACACAACAGCTATCCTTGATGGTTTGCCAAGTACTCCCTAAGCCTTGGCATTTCCACGAGTTGCTATTCAATTTGTAAACCAGTGGCTGAATTTCTAGGGCTACTTGTGGTGTCTCCCCACCCAAACTGCTTTTAATTTCCAGCCTTTGGACTGTGCCATGGCTTCCATGGAGATGCAGAAGGGGAATACATTGGAGAAAAAAGAAGCATCGCCAGTTCCCTTGGTGGTTCCAGATTTCCTCTGGTTTTGGCTCATCACTGCTAGACCAGTCCGCATCACCTGCTACACTCAAGGCTGGCTCTGGCAGAAAAGCACCATTCAGGAAGATGGCTAAGTTCCCCTCAGCTGTGCTGATACTGGAAGCCGAGGAATTCGCCAAGTTTAGAGGTATGCGCTTTTGCCAATGGCCTGTGCTAATGAACATCAAGTCAAGATAAATTAGTGAAAGCAGCAGAACCGATAACAAGAGGTTCTATTGTTTAATTATATGTGTGCTGTCTGAAAACCCAACTCTGCCCTCCAAGATGAGAACATGGACAAGGGTTAGTTCAAGCCACAAGAGTGTGGATTAAAAATACCACAAAGAGGTGGGCAGCAGGAGGGCTCTGGGTTAGTGTGAGCTCAGACAGGAAGCAGATTTTTATTTGCTTTGCTTTTTACACTCCAAATTCTGGGTAACTCACAGCCCAGCCTACACAGTAGTTTTGAAAGGAGGATTCTAAATTGTTACTAAGTTCAATGATGGATTCATTTAGCCTTTCTCAATAGCTTACACAAACCCCTCCATTTTAAAGTCCATACACTAAGACAGATTAAGTTCATAAAGCCCTGTGGGAAAGGGTAGTGAGGAGGAACTGAACTTACCCAAGAAGACAATATACTGGCTGGTTAGCTCTAGTTGAAGCTAAGCCTCTACAGGGTCCTCTAGCCTCATCCAAAGGCCCACTGCCCATTGGTGACAGGGCAAGAGGTCTGGGGTAAAAAGCAAGGGTTCCTTATGCCCAATCCCTTTCAGACCATCCTTCTGTCTCAAGACCTGGCCTTTTTTCTGCTAAGGTCAAAGGACTCCAATCTGAGCCCCCACTTTTAAAAACAAAAACCAAAACCCACAGAGCTGTTTTTGAAGGCAAATTTCTAGAGAAATTAGCAGAGAAAATAATCCCTCTAAACTGGAAGCGGCCACTGGTATCAGCTCAGGTGTCAACGACAACTAATTAGCAGGACGGTGTGGAACACTGAGTTGAGCAGCATTCTGAGGACACACCTGGGCCCAAAGAAAAGGGACTACAACTCCTTAATAAAATATAGGATCCAGGGGTGCCTGGGTGGCTCAGTGTGTTAAAGCCTCTGCCTTCGGCTCAGGTCATGATCCCAGGATCCTGGGATCGAACCCCACATCAGGCTCTCTGCTCAGCAGGGAACCTGCTTCCTCCTCTCTCTCTGCCTGCCTCTCTGCCTACTTGTCATCTATCAAATAAATAAATAAAATATTTTTAAAAAAAGTACAGGATCCAGTTCAGCCTATCACCTACTCTGCCACACCCCAGCAGCCCCCAGCAGATAGAATCAATCTTTTCCTAACAGGAAATAAGTTGGTGTAAGTGGTCTTCTTCACAACAAAAATGTGAAACTCCTCATACTAAACATAATGAGGACAAACCTTTCATTCAGAACAATAGCACTGAAACAGTGGAGGGACAATGCCTACTGAGAACAGCTCTATGAGGCCTGCATGTAACTAGGAAGTAACTTCTGACCAAAGGCCCTGGCTATTTCATTAGGAACTATCACACTGCTGTGCCAATAAGCTTACAAGCGCTCGAACTCCAGCTGGGTAGTCAGGTGTGACCTCACCCTGAGTACTAGCTCTCTTTCCCATCTTTTGGAAAGTAAGGTTTTAAAAGTCCCTGGGTTTAACACCGTATTCCTCCTCAAGTTCAGCCACCACAAAAAGAGGCATTCATTCCTAGACTTAACATAGCTACTGACATCACACACACAGCTTTGGGGATCTCCGGGAAGCCTGAGATGGGCATGGTTGCATCCTGGTTATGAGGACTCACTTCATTATTCAGAGGTATGGCATTCAACCATCCTAGAGTTCTACTGGGTTCCAGACTTGGGGCGGGGAGGGACAGGGGTCTTGGAACATGAATTACTGGCATACTCTTACTGGCACCGGTATGTGATCCTCGCATGGGTCTCCAGGCTGTTCAGAGACACACTCTGATCTCTAAGGAAACAGATGTTTAAAAAGGGCTTCTGGGGGCGCCTGGGTGGCTCAGTGGGTTAAGCCTCTGCCTTCAGCTCAGGTCATGATCCCAGGGTCCTGGGATCAAGCCCCACATCGGGCTCTCTGCTCAGCAGGGAGCCTGTTTCCCACCACCCGCACCCCCCACCTGCCTGCCTCTCTGCCTACTTGTGATCTCTGTCTGTCAAATAAATAAATAAAATCTTTTTTAACAATAAATAAATAAATAGAAAGGGCTTCTGTCCCCTGTGAAGGGCTTTGTTTGACTTCCCTAGTCCCGTGAATAACAACACTTTTCTATAGATTTCACTAAAGGATAGACAGTACACCTCCAGGATCTCTGTACAACCAGCTGTATACAGAGGATGTTAATGGTCATTGGACATCAGGAAACATTTACTTAAGCAATTGTTCTGGCAGCTGGTCAGGAATTCAGGAGGCATTCTTCGCCACTGATCATCGCTGTGACAGTTCAATATATAGGAAAGGCATGAGAGCCTTGTGGATGTGCAGGACGTGGCAATGCATCCACGTCCCGTCAGCTCACGTCTGTCTTCAACTATTCACCATTGAGGCTGTGTGACTTTACAAAATCTGTGTATCTCTATATATATACTCACATGTATCTCTACATCTGTGTCTACAGAATAGATGTGTCAAAGTTCCTATGTACTCAAGAAGCCAACAAGTTTAACTTACAGAATCCATGCAAAAAGAAACCAAGCCCTTGCCTAACCCCCATTGGGCATGTGCAACACAACTCACACAGGGAAAATGGTTTTGACAACATGGCTCCAAATGAGTTTGTGAACGCAGAAGTTAGGGTAACCTCAGAAGATTTAAGTCTCCGGAGTTCACAATGAAATTCATAATGTGTCAACATCGATAGCTGATTACTAAGGAAATAACTCAGAAAGACCACTGGAGCCAGGCCTCTTAACTTCTAGGATTTTTCCACCACTCTAAGTTCACTCCCTCAAAAAAGCAAACAAAAGGCAAAGTTACAACAAGTGAGCAACTACTCACAGTTTTTATATGCAAATTCTTTAAAAGATACTGCCTCAAAGTAATAAAAAAAAAAAAAAGCAGTATTTGACTCAACGGCTTTTAAGAATTATACTCCCTTCTCCCTCCTCATTAAATAACTCTTGTGTCTGTGCATTAAAAATCATGTAGGGTACGTGACGGAATGACCAAATAGCCCAAGAAAAGTGCTGATGGTTAGATACAAGCACACTTGTATTTCTCACTGATGAATCAACAGCCACGGACTTTTCCTCAAGTCAGGAAAGCAACCTAATTTAAGAGGGTTGTTTTATTGCCTGCTCTAACTTGTATAAATCTCTGATGAGATCTAGTTCAAAAATTCTGCCTTCTCCCTTTTACGCTCATTCCCAGTTACATGTACGCTGTCTTCTAAAAGAAGGTACAAGGATTCTTGGACAAATCCCCACATCACAGGCCTGGGAACTATAGGCTCAACTGCTACCCAGCCCAGTCTAATAGGGTCCGGCACTCCCCAGACGAGGTAGTGCAACCTGGCTGGTCAGTTTAGCGAATCAACACAGGATGTGCGGTCAAAATTCCATCCGGATGGATCAACAGCCATTGCCTTCTACTGAGAAAGGAAAAGCCATCGAGTTATTTTTTTCTCATTTACTGGGAGTTTCATAGAAGCAGCAAATAATGTTTCACTCATTGTTTATCTGAAATTCAAGTGTAACTGGATGTCCTGTATTTTATCTGGCATCCCTTCCCCCCACCCTTGTGGATTTCCATGTTTGGCATGAAGAAAAGGACCTTCCCAACACCTTGCTGATCCTGCTACTTTTGCAAATGTAAAGTTGAAGACCGGTACCTAGGTGTCTATACCATGATCTCAAAGGCTTCATACCTGAAGGAGCCTCAAAGGGGCTTTGTCCTGCTCTTCCAGCGGGAGAGTTCTCTTCTGGGGGGAGCAGGGAGCCACCAGAGCAGCATGCCTCCAAGGCTTTCAGGCTTTCCTTCTGCAGTAACGCACAGCTATCAAAGCACTTCACAGATGGTGATAATAACAATTGTATGTTGCTATTTTTGAGCACCTGTTTACAAATTGCCAGAAACTGAAATTGGCAAGCATGTCTGATTGGCTCCCACTGAGGATGGAGATGTAGCTCCATTTTCGAGATCTGGCTCAAAAATACACCTATGAAATCTGGAGTTTTGAAGGTTCTATTCAAACTTAAAATTCTTTCCTTTGGGTAAAAAAGTAGCTGATCTTTTTAATCTTTGGTTCTAAAACATTCTGCTCATTCCCCTCTCCTCTTGATGGAAACTTTACCTACCTCCATTAATGAATAACTTAGCAGCAACTCAGTCTTTTCCCACCTGCAGAAAGTTTAGGAGAAAACAACAACAACAACAACAACAACACCTTAAGAAAAAAAAAAAATCAACCATCCAGAGATGGCTGAGAGGTTTAATTATTGCCTGGAAAGCAACACCTTTTCACAACATCTTTAAGACTAATTTTCATAATTACTTACTGATTGAAACTGGGACTTGCAACAAAGTAAACTCATTTCCATATTAATATTCGGTAATGATTAATGTAGCTCAGAGCCCAAGTTCAAGATGTGAAAGCAGGGAGTAAGTGGAAACAAAGAAATTCAACCCACGGGGTAAATCGGCTACTTCTCTCTCCAATGGTCTTCCATTCATTAACTGGCTTCCAATAAACTTGCTCTGTGATGACTCACCAAGAGGGACTTCAGGCAGTAACCCAAGACCTCCACAAACTTGTTGACTCCCTGCTTCCCCTTTTTCTCTCTCCCTGTCTCTCCCCTGCTTGTACTTGTTTCTGTATTTTCTCTTCCTCCCTCCCTCTTTCCCTCCCTCCATGCATAATCTCCTCCCCCATCCACCCCCATTCATCTGTCTGTCACACTGGTGTCCTTTATTGATCTATCCATTACTTTCTCACCCTCACTGTCACTTCGGCCCTCCCTCCCTTCCAGTCCCTTGACATCTCTTGCTTGGTCTTGTGCTCTCTCGCAGGGCCTGCATTTTTATTTTTGCTCTCAGTCTGAATCCAAGGTCTTGAACATCAAACAGAGAGCAATGATTACCCCGATTAGCGAAGAGCAAATAAGTCTTATTGTTCAAACCAAGTACATACAAATCACTGCTGAGCTTCACTAAACTCCCATTTGGGTGGAGGGGGAAAGAAGCCCAGCTAGACACACACACACACACACACACACACACACTAATTTACACTGCAAGAATGAAATGTCTTTATTTATCTGGGAGAATGCTATCACACAGGACTGCACACTATCCTTTTAAGAAGAGAGATGTCCTTTCAGCTTTTGTCTTTGTCTGACTTTACCACCTAGGGTGTCCTTGCTGTCCTCTTCCAAAACAGTATTTCTTAAACATTAAAAGTCACAGGAGCCAGAACTAGGACATAGACTTTGCTAATTCTTTATTGTTCTGATAGCTATTTTTGGAGTTGTGACTTGACACAAGCCCATTCCTCCTTAGAAGTCCTTTGACAAGAGGCTAAGCAACACCAAGCAACGGAACAACATGGTGATGATCTGAAGACCCCACATTACAATGAACAAGTTAGGCCTACGTACGGACAAGGATCAGGCGTGAAAATATAGGGATTGCAAATGGTGCTTGTGTTCTTATTGTCCATAAATGTCCCTTCATTTAAACGAAGTTTAAAGTAAAATCTAATTTTATTCATTCTTCTTTCCAAAGAAGAATCCATCTGAGACTTAATGAATGCTTTCAAGAATTTCAGTCTTACAGGAAATGCATAATTACTCTCCTGCTCTAATAGCTACCATATCCAGAACTTAATGCCCAAGTGGTTAACCCCAGAGGAGCATTCTCCTCTAACTATTCATTTCCATCTGCCTGGGGTTGAGGAGGTATTTTTCAGACAATCCTTTGGATATTTGGTTCAACAAATCTAATTATGATCTTTACATGTACAGTATGTCCTCAAGATTATATTATGTCCCTGGCATTCTAGAAATGAAGTTACAAAGCTTTTTTCCATTTTTTTCAAATGGGAGCCAGAGTCCAATCTTTCTCAGATCCAGAGGTCATTTACTTTTAGCGAAATCACATTCTGGTATTAAAATCTTCACAACAAACATTTAAAAAGGAAAAAAATAAGAGCTTTATTCTATGTACTATTTATTTATGTGTATTCATTCACACACAGGGACCAAAAATAATTAAATCTGGACCAAAAATTAAGTAGATAATTATTTTCTTATTTGCTGGGAGAAATCTCATCATTATATATGTTTATTTTACCCATTTATTGTTTCACCACTTTATATCAATTCCATGGTACCAAAGCCATATTCCATTAGATCAGATACCAACAATAACAACAAAAGTCAAGAAAATTCTTATTCCATTATAATTAGAAGGGCAAAGTTGATGCAAAGGAGTCCGAGTAACTGTTAAGAATCACAGATGAGGGGGTTCCTGGGTGGCTCAGTAGGTTAAACGTCTACCTTTGGCTCATGTCATGATACCAGGGATCCAGCCAGGCAGGCATCCTGCTTCCTCTCTCTCTTACCCTCCCCCCTCCTCCTGCTCTCACGCACTAGCTATCTCAAATAAAATCTTGAAAAAAAAAAAAAGCCACAGATGAAGCAGAAAATGCATCATCAAACCACTGACTCCCACTGGGAGTTAGTGGGAAAAAATAATTTAAAGTGACTGTCATAAATCAGGAAAAAAAAATTATTCACCCACAAGAGCTGAAGAAGTGCAGATTCCTAATACATACAAGAAAGCAAAGTCTTGAGGAAAGAGAAAAATCACAAATTCTAAGAGCCACAGATCACAAAATGCGATGTAAGAATACACATGTGGAAAGAGATTAAAGATATCCAGTTCGTGTCTAGATAATGAACGGTGAGCCATGTGTACCTCAAAATGTCAAATCCAAGGGAAAATACCTAACCTTGATATTTAAAGAGATGGCCTAAGAGCACTTAGAGAAAAAGTAGAGATCATCAGAAACCACCAGGGATTGTCCCAGAATAACAGGCAGTATATTACCTTTATTTCCTTCTTGAACACTGGTCCCAGTCTTATTCACAGAAATGCTGATAGGGTATCTTGACCCAGTCCATCACAAGATCCCATCTGACCAGGGCGTATTTTTGTCCCAGGCCTCAGCACCAACACACATTACTTCCAATTTGCTATGGCCATCGGGCCTCCTGCCTGTTTGGGGTCAGTTGCGTCTGGACCAATACAGACTACATCAAATATCTGCTAAAGTCTTTGAAGTCAGCTTCTACCACTTGCCTTGCATCCCTGACTTCTTCAATCTCTGCCAAAATGTAAATTCCCATTTCTGCATTCCAGAACTATTCTCCATCCTTGCTTTCTTTGGTAGCTATCTTCCTCAAAGCTTTCCACTGTACATTTTGGCACCCCTGTTTCCACATAAAATAGCCCTTTGGCATACATAAACTTGTATCAGAACACAGTTTCCACCTTCTGACTTAAACTGAAATCTGGCTCTTAGAGCTGTTGCTTATTTCCCCTACTGATGCTAGCTATCCTCTCCCCCAGGTCCTGAGCTATGTGAAGCATTCATTTGACTATAAGGGACAGAACCCCAGAACCCCATGATGGCAATGGCCTTTGGAGGTAAGACATTGCATTTCTCTCTCACACGAAAAGTTACTAGGGGTGGGCTTCACAAGGTCAGGAGGAGCCCAGGTTATTTCTTAACTTACTGCTGCACCACCCTCAGAAGTACCTTCTACCTCATGGAACAGGAGGACTGTCATTTCATAAAAGAGCAAGCACATGAAAGTTAGCCAGAAGAGAGAAGACTTCTAAAGAAGCTCTAGAACTACCGTAAGCGCCACTCCCACTTATATTCTATTGGTCAGAACTTAATCACATGGTCTTACCTAGTTACAAGGTAGGCTGGGAAATGTAGTCTTAATCTGAGCAGCTATGCTCTCAGCTAAAAATGATGATTGTCAAGGAAGAATAGATACAGGATTTTAACTCACAGTATCTGCCTCATGAATCCCAGATTTCAATGCCGCTTCCAGAACTGTACACCTGTCTTAGTTTATAAAGATCACCTAGTCACTTCCACATTGGTTCACGGTCTTCATGCCATCCCAAGCCCCAATGTCATCTGAGATGACTTTCACGCATACAGACAGCCTACTCAACACCCTAGGATCACAATTATTTGACCTCAATACCAACATTTTCACCTTCCCTCCAGTTCTGCTATCACTTTCTAATCATATACTAGACCTTAGCATGATCTTTGACACCTTAACTCAAACCTCCACACAAATCCCAACTTCCAGTCCTTCCAGCTTTCTTATTTTCCTCCTATACCATCATACATTAAAACAGCTAGATCCTGAAAGCTGCATTTTTCTCCAGTCTGACAGGCTTTCTCTCTATCCATCTCTTTCTTTCTTTCCTTCCTGCTCTTCTTCCCTCCCAACCTTGCCTCCCTCAACTACTCTGGACACCACACTTGCTCCCATGAACTAATCACCCAACTTTCCAAGCAAATCACCATCCTGAACCAATTGTTGCTAAACCAGTGGTTCTCAAAATTGGATTAAAATTGTCACATAGTCTTAAAACGGTCCTTTTATACTACTTTCTCCTGTATCAGATTACAACCTATGTCTTCTCTAGGTTTCCATTGCAGAAGTGGCACAATATGTGACTCACAGGAATCTCTAGTAAATGTTGGTTGGTTTATGGGTAAAATGATGGAAAGATGATTTGATGACAAGAATACAAAGTGGACTATAGTATACTTAGGTAGATTTGTCCCTATGTGAAACAAAGAATGCCAAGGGAAGCTTATAAAATGCATAGCTCAAGACATTATCCTTAGACTTGTCCTGCTAACAACATTAATGAGGCTATAGGTGGTATGATTATTAAAAATACCAAAAACTTGCAACCAAAAAAGAGAAATAAATGTAATATGCCAGAAACAAGATCCAAAGACTTTCAGTAAGACAGATGATGGTCAAAATCAATCTACCATAGATGGACAGTTTGGTACAGTCTTTTAAATCATTTATTCATTTGCTCACTTATTTATTCATATAAGGATAAAGCCCTTCATTTAGGTCCTTCATTTAGATCTGAAACCTCAACTTCACATGATGCAGAGATATAATGGAATCAACACAATTGTGTAAATGAAAATATACATAAGGATTTATGTTATTGCAACTGATGTTTGCTTGCTGAATGCAGGTCTTACAGCCTGTGGGTTTCAAAATGTCAATGCTGGTCATGTATCAGGCACTTAGTAGAAATCAGTAAATAATTACATGAATAAAGAAATTCTTGGTGTTTCTGTATCAAGTTTTAAAGATTTAACATGCCTTGCCTTGCCTTATATAAACAATATCATTGGGTCTCCTGAGTTATCTCCCCAATGGTCTGAGATAACCTTTGTTAAGAAACAGGATATTCCTTCAAAATAAAAGATTTCTGTAGTAGGACCACATATTTAAGTCTTACATAGAGAATTTTGTTATGTCTGGTTTAATATGAATAATCCTGCATGAAGAAGCTAAGAGTACTGACAGCATTGATAAAGATCATTTCCATTCCTAACATTCTGTGAATACCTGACCTCTGGCTTGAGCCAAAACAAAGCAGGTCTAAAATGGAAAGAAGTGATCCAGAAAGATGATTTAGCCATATTATTTAAGTGCAGAATGATTTCATTTTGCCATGTAAGTCATTAGGACCCAGTGGTCAGTTGGAAATTGAACCACTCTCCAAAGGTCAGTCCATTTGTTAAAAAGCCCACACAATTGCATATGAATCTATGTTATGTTAATGCCTTTGGCTACATTTAAGTTCTTTAAAGGATGGATTCCTGTAGCTCTGAAATATAAAGACTTTTTTCAAGATACACCTGTTATCATTAACTCAACATCTTGTGAGGACACAAAATCCTCACCACAGAAACAACGGGAATACATGCAAAGAGAACCAAAAATTCCCTGACCCCTTCAATAGACAAGTCAAGGCAGAGTCACAGATTGTAGGTTCCCAGAATAGGTCATCTCCATTCCTATCACACACTGTTGGGTGCATTTTGTAGAGGAAGAAAGAGGTAGACTAGGAGCACAAAGGGACTACTACTCTGGAGAAAGACCGGAAAAAGGAAGGAGAGAGGAAGCACCAGATTTTAAACTTTGCGCTTTGTGATACTTTGAAGCTCGTGGCACCACGAGTGCTCATTTTCTGAGACTCTTTTCCCCTCCCAGGGCTGGGAGGAAAGGAGTGCCATGTGTGGAGGGGAGTGCGGCCAAGAAAGCCCACTATTCACAAACCCAAACCAAACATCTTTCTCCTTGCCTTTCTATCAGGCAGAGGGCAAGTGAGGAGACGCCTTCCCATTTTCTAGATGCAGGTGCCTTTGACTTTATTGTCATCAAATGTATGTAAATATGGGCAGGCTGTTTTACATCGGGTAAGTGTTTATGTGTATGCGAGTGGGGAAGTATAGTCTAGAAACATGTCATTTTGGAAGGGAAAAAAAATGGGCTGCATTGCACTCTGGTTGGAACCCTTGAGCTAAGGTGCATCCATGCATGCACTGAAACAGCCCAGGCACTGCCCCTGAGAACAGCTTCCTGGCCATGTCCTGGATTTTGATAGAGTTGTTTTTAATGGACCTTTCTCCCGCTGCCTGCATTAAGAGAGACGCATGGAGAGCCTAACTTCCTCCTTGGCGGGGGGATCCCAGTCCTCACTGATGAGCCTTGTGAACAGAGCCACCTTCCTGTCCTCTCCCACAAGCCACTTTTCATTTTTCTTCCGGGACAAAAAAAAAAAAAAAAAATTGTAAATAGGCTAAAAAAATGCTTCCAATTAGAAAAAGACTTAAGAACACAGAAGTTACCAGATGGAATCCTCACTCTCCTCTTTGCTTCGCTTTGGCAATTCTCAGCATCAAAGCTCTTCTTAGGTTCCACAATTTTACAACTGCCCTGAACAAAGCTGATCCTTAAGGAGAACTAACTCCCCCCACACATACACAACCCAGTGCTGGCACACTCGAAACATCCCAGTTTCTAAGCCAGGTGCCTAGAGTTAACAAGCTATTTGAAAGGGCTCCACTTTTTTACAAGCAGAATTTGTCATTTAGCAAAACGTGTGTCCTTCAACATGAAGGATTACCAGAGTATCAAAAAGAACCACAGCCATAATTGCTTACAATGTATTAGATATCCAAAAAAAATCACAAATCTATACTGATACTCACAAAAAGGGTGAATAAGGAAAATTGTTTAAAGAAGGCCAGCAGCGGGACCCCTGGGTGGCTCAGTGGGTTAAAGCCTCTGCCTTCAGCTCAGGCTGTGATCCCGGGGTCCTGGGATTGAGCCCTGCATCGCAATGGGCTCTCTATCAGCAGGGAGCCTGCTTCCCTTCCTCTTTCTCTGCCTGCCTCTCTGCCTACTTGTGATCTCTGTCAAATAAATAAATAAAATCTTAAAAAAAAAAAAAGAAAAAAGAAGAAGGCCAGCAGCTCATTGTGGAAGCACCGAAAGAATTACAAAACCCCCATTTTGCAACACCAGCATAATAGCTTGAGGCAGGGATCAAAGGAAGCTCAAAAGCTTGGTTGAAAAGCTGTTAGGAAACAAGATATTTGCACTTTGCCAAAAACTACCCCACAAATTCTTACTAATTGCAAAGGAAAAAATGTACTTTTGCAGTAGAAAGATCTGGAAGTTCCACATCAGTAATACTGTGACAGTAGGACCTTCAGCAGTAGGCAACTCACAGCATCACCCACCACAGGGTTTGGGCAAAATGTCTCCTATAGTCCAAATGTTTGTGTCCCCAAAATTCCTATATTGAAATCCTAACTCTTAAGGTGTTAGCTATTAGGAGGTGGAGACTTTGGGATGAGGTTAAGTCAGGAGGGTGGAGCTAATCCCATGAACGAATTAGTGCCTTGTTGGAAAAAAAAAAAAAAAAAGGTTCCACAGAGCTCCCTAACTCCTTCCAGCATGTGAAGCTACAATGACAAGTCTGCAGACCAGAAGGGACCCTTACCCAGCCATGCTGGCTCTCTGACCCTGGACTTCCAGCCTCCAGACGAGGGAGAAAGAAATTCCTGTCTATAAAGCTACCCAGTCGAGGGGCACCTGGGTGGCTCAGTGGGTTGACCTCTGCCTTCAGCTCAGGTCATGGTCTCAGGGTCCTGGGATCGAGCCCCGCATTGGGCTCTCTGCTCAGCAGGTAGCCTGCTTCCCCCTCTCTCTCTGCCTACTTGTGATCTCTCTCTCTCTCTCTCTCTGTGTCAAATAAATAAATAAAATCTTAAAAAAAAAAAAAAAAGTCACCCAGTCGATGGAATTTTTGTTGTAACAGCCTGAATGGACGAAGATAATGTTTCACCTGAATTTATTCCCATTTCTAGACTTAAACTTCCAGTTTAAGGAAATACAGAAGATGAGAATACATACATAACACATGAGGAAACAATCAAGAAACCCATAAAGTATGCAAGACATACTCCAAGACAACTAGCCTAGACTCTCCAAAAAGTTAAAGAAGTTGATGTGCAGGATGTTCTAAGAGAGACAAAGGAGACATAACAAATGCAATGAATGAACCTTAATTAGATCCTACCGTTAAAAAAACAACAACAACAAAAAAACCCTCTAAAAGACATTTTTGAATAGGCAGGAAAATTTGAAAAGCATAATAAAACAATCACTGTTAATTTGCTTAGGTGTAGTATCATATTCAGGTAATGAAGGGAAAAGGTCCTTACTCTTAGAAGATGCTTTCTGAAATATTTAAGGATGAAGTGCTCTGATGTCTGAAACGTGAGAGAAGCAGGAACAGATAAAGAAAATGCTGCTATTGGGTGTAGCGTAGTGGCATGGTCCGGGGGAAGCTATTTCTTTTTGTCCTAACAGTTCTGCTGTGATACCCTACCCCACAAGCTGTGCTACTTTTTCCCATTCAAGGATGCTCTGTCCAGAGTTTCCAGACTCTAGCTGGGAGATAGGGCTGTCTGCCTCTGCTCCATGTGCAGGCATCTGGTTTCCTTCATGGAGGGCACACCCAGGTGCACCCAGGCAAGGAGAGAGAAAGCTGTTCCACACCCTGGATTCCTTATTTCCTACAGGCAATGAGGTAGAAAGGGAGGCCTGAATTACGGCCTTGCCCAGCCAGGTTCCGCTGACAAGCTCTTCCAACGGCCTAACTACATGGTAATTATTAACCACACAATGGAGTCCAGCCACCCTCGGCCTTTGGCTGGCACAAGGAAAATCCCAAATAATTTCCAGGAACAAAAACAACCACAGTTCTTGAGTACTTACTATGCACCAGACATAGTGTCTGACATGTACTACAGTGTATGGAATTCCAGATGTGATCAATCTTTCGCAAATTGTTACATACTACAATCAACTACTGACTGAAACACTCCTTGTAAGCCAAGGCTAAAAACTAATTTGTGATATTATTCACATTCAAGGAAGGGAGAGTCAGTTATCTTTGCTTTAAAAAAAAGGTAATTGGTACTGGGGGCAGAAGGAGGTTCACCCTTTCTCCCCTGAAAACCATTAATGCAAATCACCCCTCAAATTCTTGCCTGTTTAGGCATCCATAATCATTTATCATCAGAAAGAATGTATTACAATTAAAATCCCAGCTTGCTTCCTGATGTTCACCATAGCAATCAGAGCAAGAGAAGCAAAGATCTCTTACTGCACTGAGCTGTTCCTTCAGGCCATAGCGAATCTGGCCATGGCGATCCAGCCACTTGCCATTGCTCACGGCTCTTCCCACATTAGTGGCAGAACATTCAGAAGACTTTAAGGAGGTGTTTCTATCCTTAAAGTTACTGCAGAAAGTTACTAAGAGGGTAAAATTAAGTTTCAAATATGCCATGGGGATATAATAAAGAGGAAAAAAGACCTTCAAACCCCAAGGAAGCTAGGCAGGCGTCCGAATCTTGAAGGGCGGCGGCTGAATTACACGAACATGTACCCAAAAAGCACAGCAAACCCTCCAGCAGGTGATTGCCGCGCTTACGTCCATGGTCACTATGTAGAAGACAGTAACTTCCTCCCAGTAGGAAAACTACACCGGAATATCATACAGCGATTGGAACTGAAGAGTAGCAGAATATGCCACCCCAAAAGAGGACCACAGGCGTTCAGGACTTGCCACCAAAGTGGGCCACGTAGGGAGCAGGGCTCGAACAGCTTGAGCTGGAGGCACTTGAGAAATAGCAAACGTGGGGAGAGGCCAGCTCCGAACTCCTCAATCTGCCTAAAGACATATCCTCCATAAGTAGCTCAATTATCATAAATATCCTCCCAGGAGTTTCATCAACCTGGGAAGACAGACTCTTGTCACAGGAAAGATAACAGAAAGTCAACACCACACCCAGACTTTGTCACAAATGTCCTACTTCTCTTCTGTTCTTCTAAGGGCCCTTTATTTTGGCTTTCCTAAAAATCATTTGCTCTCCCCTAGGAGCCCTACATCCCACTCTTGTTTCCCTGAGAAGATGGTATTTAATCCTGAATTCTAAACTGCCTCAAGGAATTACTTTTCTTTCAGCGTCTCTCGTGTATACATGAGGTATACATGTTAATAAACTGTTTTTCTCTTGTTACTTTTTTTTTTTTAAGATTTTATTTATTTATTTGACAGAGAGAGACACAGCGAGAGAAGGAACACAAGCAGGGGGAGTGGGAGAGGGAGAAGCAGGCTTCCCACTGAGCAGGGAACCGGATGTGGGGCTCGATCCCTGAACCCCAGGATCATGCCCCAAACCATAGGCAGATTCCTTACAACTGAGCCACCCAGGCGCCCAGTTACTCTTTTATTAAAAGGTTCTCAGTCAAGAACTCAGAAGAGTAAGGGAAAAACTCTGTTTCCTCCCCTATAAAATAAATGGTCATCCCTAGAGGCCACAGCATGGCTAAATCTCATATAACGTTGACCAAAATAAGCCAGGCACAGAAAAAGTACATACTGTGACTATACAAAATAAGTACTTTATTTAAATTTTTTTTTAAAGATTTTATTTATTTATTTGACAGACAGAGATCACAAGCAGGCAGAGAGGCAGGCAGAGAGAGAGAAGGGGAAGCAGGCTCCCTGCCAAGCAGAGAGCCCGATGCGGGGCTTGATCCCAGGACCCCGAGATCATGACCTGAGCCAAAGGCAGAGGCTTTAACCCACTGAACCACCCAGGTGCCCCTATTTAAATATTTTTAATTTAAATATATTTCCAAGTATGTAGATATATAAATAAAATTCAAACCAAGTGAGAATAACTAATGCTGTTAGAATTTAAAATAGTAGTTATTTTTGGAAAGAGGACTAGGGAGTAGGAAGGGGTACAATGGGCAGGGAGTGTCTCTGCTCGATGGTAATACAGGGATGTTCAGTGTGTGAACATTCACTGAACTGCACTCTTCTCTGTGCACTCAGGTTATACTTCAATAAAAAGTTTAATTAAAAAATATGAAGACAAAACCACAATGCAGGATCACCTCACACTTGTTAAAAAGGCTATTATAAAAAGGACAAGAAATAACAAGTGTTGGCAGAGAAAAGGGAACCCTTGTGCCGTCCTGAGAAGGTAAATTGGTACAGCCACTATGGAAAACAGTATGGAGGTTCCTCAAAAGATTAAAAATATAACTACCTTCTGACCCAGCAAATCCACTGCTGAGTATTATCCAAAGAAAATGAAAACAGGAACTCAAAATGATATATACCATCCCATGTTCACTGCAGTATTATTTACAATGGCCAAGACAGAAAAACAACCTCAGTGTCCATCAACAGGTGAATGGGCAAACAGTATATATTTTTCATAAAACAATATTATTCAGCCATAAAAAAGAATGAAATCGTGCCATTTGCAACAACATGGATTGACCTTTAGGGCATTATGCTAAGTGAAACCAGTCAAACAAAAAACATATCATGACTTCATTTATATGTGGAATTTAAAAAACAAAAAACCAAGTTCACGGATATACAGAACAGATTTGTGGCTGTCAGGAGCAGGGGATGGGTGGTGGGGAAAATGAGTGAAGGGAGTTAAAAGGTACAAACATCTAGTTATAAAATATACAAATCATGGAGATGTAATATACAGCACGATGACTTTAAAAGTTTCTACCACAAGAAAAAAAATGTTGTGACTATATGTAGTGAATATTAATTAGACTTGTGATCATTTTGCAATCTATATGAGTATCAAACCATTTTGTTGCCCATTTAAAACTAATAGAATGTCATAGGTCAAGGAGATCTCCAAAAAATGTAAATAGGAAGACAATGGAACCTTCCCTTCACCGAGAGACAGGACTTCTGTAACACCTCCCCACCCCTCCACCACCCCAAGAGACTGTGGTAACATAGTCGTCCGCTTAAAGCAAGTGAGAGCTCAGGGCACTGAGGAGTCAACATCACAGTCTGTGTGTAAAGTGAAATTAGACGCAGTCCCTGCAATAGCCGTACAAATAACTCCACAGGCATTAGCAAGAATCGCTGGTGGCGGGGGTGGTAATTACAAAGGCCTTTGATCCTCTATTACATCTTCTATCTGGGATCTCAAAGAAGCCAGTGAACAAACAAGGCCCAGAGGCGGTCGGCAGAGGCAGCCATGTCTTCGTCTGTCTACAGTAGCAGACCTGGATCCTGCACCTTGGTCTGCTGGCAGCTGGACTCAGGAAGGGACTGGAGGTTACTAATGTCCTGATAGAAAAACATTCTGATTAAATCAAGACTCCACGGATGTTAACTTCAGTCTGGTCTTTTTAGATAGGAGCCCAGTCAGACAGCAAATGTATGTGTCCCCGGTTGGCATTTCTCCTAAGACACTGGATTCTAAAAAAGGAAGAACCAAGAATTTGAGAGAAAGGACACAGCCTGCTACTTCAGACCTCCTGATCCTATTTGAACTCCCTGCATCATGTTATGGGGTGAATGGTGTCGCCCCTCCACCCACCCCCCACCGCAAAATTTGTATGTTGAAGTCCTAACACCCAGTACTTCAGAATGTGACCTTATTTGGAAATAGAGTCCTTCTAGATGGGACTAGTTAAAATGAAGTTATTCTGGATTAAGGTGGGTCCTATTCCCATATGACTGGCATCCTTATAAAAAGGGAAAGTTTGGGCACAGACACATAGACACACACACACCACAGAGAACCTCATGTGAAGACTGGAATTACACTGCCACAGGAAGCACCATAAGCTGGGAAAGAGACCTGGAACAGATCCAAGTGCCTTCAAAGGGAACAGGGGCCTATGGACACCAACATCTCAAACTTCCAGCCTCCCAAGTGGGAGCAGACACGTTTCCGTTGTTTAAGCCACTTGGCTGTGTTAGTTTGTGATGAGAGCCCTAGCAAATGAATCCATCTCCTCAGCCAGCAGGCCTGGCCATGTCAGTTAACAGGGCAGTTCTAGCTTTATCTTGGAGAAGAAGAAACAAGTACAGAGAAATAAATGGATGGCTTTAAGACACAAAGCCCTCACTAGAATTCAGAAACCAAGAAAAAAATATCTGCTGCAAAAAGTTGTGAGAAGTCAAAGCATGAAAGAAATGACAAAATCTCCCTCCCTAGGAGCCTGCTAGCTCCTCTGAGATGGCTTAGGATGGTTCTGTCTAAAAGGTGGCTAGTTTGTCCTCAAGGGTGTCTCCCCATCCTACAAATCTCAGCCAACTCTAGCATACCTTCCCCCCAGACTCCTAATTCCCATTGCAGGAATGAATTACTTTTCAAGGGCCTAAATCTACTAAAAAGAATGTAGCTACTGAAAATGAGACAAGGGAAAAAAAGAATATGAATAGAAATGGCATTTTAATAAGTAATAACACTTTAAGGGAGGCTAGTTCAGACTCATTCTGAATGTAATACGGAAGTCATCTACAATCTCTTCCAAAAACATCTGTCTAGCGAAAACTTTGCATGATATTGTCCATTTCAAGTGTGGCCATAGAAAATAAAAATGAGCCTCTCCAAGCAGTTAGTGTTAGGGGTGGGTTTTATGAATTGATCTCTGGTATGTGCCAGCTATGGCGAAAGAACAAATTGTAGCAAACATCAGTAGTATCTGGATTAAATTTAGTATTTGCTACAATAATATGCTTAGAGTTAAATTTTATGAAATGGCAATCTACTCATGGAAGAAATACTGAGCACCTGTAAATGTCAGTCCAGAGCTGACAATCAGACCCAGGCATGGATGAAATGAGCCTAGCCTTGTCCTCACAGAGCTCAGCATGCAGTGCACAAAGTGGAGTTTGAAGGTACCCCACTCAGTGGTAATACTTCCTGGTCTTTAAAGGTGAAAATTTAGTAACAACTAGCTTAGAAATTTCTATTTGTTCTTCTGAATTTTAAAACTAGCCGACTCCCAGGACTACCTTTGAAATGAGCACCAAAGGCTCTAGGCTCCTCTCCGGTATAATGCATAGAGTATTGCCCTCCATGTGTGTGCCAGCCTTGGAAGAAGACCAAGGTCATCAATTTAATCCCCAAAAAGGACCATGGTAACTTCCACATTTCAAATCATTGGTTTACAGAAAGGAACTGTGGCCTCCAACACAGAGAGAGGATGGGGCAAAGCATTTCATGAACAGAGAGGGAAACAAAGGCCAATACAAATGAAGATCTGGTTACAGCAGGAAAAAGGCCTCTATCCAGGCATCATGGCACCTGGGGTGGGGGCTGGGAGTGCCTGGGGAGGGCAGCAACTCCCCCCTCTGTCTGGGATTCCCTCAGTCCTCCCAGTATGCTCTTTTGGCCCGACACAGTGGTACTAAGACATTTTCCAGTCAGCCCACCAGGCAAACTAGCAGTGTTCCCAGTCACATTCGTGTGAATTCTAGAATTTACCTTTCCTATTTAGGGAGGACAGAGCAGTTCAGAAGCAGCCTCTCAAACC
Source organism: Enhydra lutris kenyoni (assembly GCF_002288905.1). Taxonomy (NCBI): domain Eukaryota; kingdom Metazoa; phylum Chordata; class Mammalia; order Carnivora; family Mustelidae; genus Enhydra; species Enhydra lutris. The sequence continues at coordinate 82,398,901 of NW_019154085.1, forward strand.
AACAGCAGCGGTTTGCTTCAGGGAACAATGGCTCCGTGTCGGCCCCAGGCTACCCCTCTGGGACTTGAGGCCCATCCAACTCCCCTTCTTCCTCAGGGACACCAGATCACTTTTGGCAAATGACAAGCTGAAAGGTACAGGCCAGAGTGATTAACACCAGTTCTCCATTGTTAAATTTGCAATTTATCCACTAAAAAGATACCTAGCACTTGAAGAAAGGACAAAAACCTTAAAAGTCACTCCCTTCAAATCACTTAAAAACAGCCCTTTGAAGAGTTACTCCAGCAGACACCACTTCTTACTATGGATCACATGGTCTTTAAAAAAAAAATCAAAGTATTACAGAAATAAAATGTCCCTAATACAAAGGGAATTTTTTTTTAAGTTAATCAATTATGTCCAGATGGTTCTTTAAGCCACTCTAGAAACCCAAGCCCTCACCTTCCCAGGCTGCTGGGAAGTTGCCCCCACTCTCCAGAGCTTTCTGCAGACCATCCCTAGGTGCAGCTGATGCTCCCAGTGCATACCCAACACGATTTTTTGCCTTATTATTTCAAGATTGCAAGGGACTTTCTGGGAATTAAAGATGAGCTGTCAAGGCCTTCTGCGGCCTTTAGCAGGACACCAGTCACTAAGTTGGCCATAGCCATTCCTTCCAACCAGCGGCCTGGCGATCTATAGCCAGAGGCACAGGTTGTTCTCTCTACAAATTACAAATGCCTGCAGCACATATATGGGGTTGGAGTAGGGCTGCAAACTATGCACAGCCTGGGTTAGTAATGTTCTCACTTCTCCCTTTTAAGGGTTTCTTCCTCCTCCCTACATAAGTAACTTTAACCCCAGTATATTGTAAGCTTAGGCTACCTTTAAGGAATTCACAAAAATGCCTTGAACACCTCAGATTTTAAATGCTCATGGTAACATCTTCCACTGAATAAGGATACTCAAGTTTTCTGTCCATTTTCTACTCTTGGTCCTTTTTTTTTTTTAATTAGAGCTGGTGATTTGGGGGGCACCTGGGTGGCTCAGTCAGTTAAGTGGCCAATTCTTGATTCCAGCTCAGGTCATGGTCTCAGGGTTCTGGGATCAAGGTCTGCATTAGGCCCCGCACCCAGCATGGAGTCTGCCTAAGGATTCTTTCTTCCTCTCCCTCCTGCTCTGCCCCTCCACTACGCACAGGCACATGCATATGTGCGCTCTCAAACTCGTTCCCTAAATAAATCTTTAAAAAATAAAATTAGAGTGAGGATTTTTTATTCTACTTTTTCAGGTAGTACATCCTTAATATAGTATATTTATTAGATCCAGAACAATCTTTAAAAAAATTCCCATCTCATAATCAACACTGCTTCCTATCTTTTCCAAACAATCCTTATCCTGGTTCATACTTAATGTTGATCATAAATATTACAGTAGCTATAAAATGTCCATCCTATGGATGTAGAATTTACTTATCCCTCCCCTTTTGTTATTAACTCACTTTCCATTTTTATTATAAATCCCACATTAAAGAACATCTTTATGCCAAAGATTTTTTTTTTTTTTAATTTCAGACATTCCTTGAAAATAGATTTCTAGAGTTAGAATTTGTCCTGGTGTAATTATCCAAATGAGCAAATAATTTTAAAGTTGTCAATAATGGACTACCAAAAGGGTTCTCATGCATTGCAGGGTTAAATCCTGACATTTTACTTTCCCATATTCAGGAATATTCATTTACTTTCCCAAATTCCCATTTCCTAGAATCCCTTCCTCTCCTGGACTAGCCCCTCCTTTCAGCCTCCTGCTTCCTTATGCAAAACTGGCCCCGACCCTAGGCTTATCTGTCTCACCTAGAAGAGGGTCAGGCTTTGTTCTTACTTGCTTTTGTTTCTGCCCATTTTCACTCCTCCTCTAACTCTGCCACAATACTCCCCAAAAAGTATCTCATTAGCAATGGATACATATAAAATACAGGTATATCTCACCTGCTTTTTAGAATGTAAATCCTTTAGTGATTAGAAATATTTAATTATAAAAGATATAGTCTTATGATAATTTCTAATTTCCTTCTTGTGAATTTTTTTCTCAAGTTCCTGTGACTAGGAAGTTGACTAGGACACTCAGTCATAGTCAAATTGCACTAATTTACAGGTTCATCCTCATTTCAATAATTTCTGCCCACTATTTCCCCATTCACAAAGAACAAACAAGTTTCCTTCTTTCCTCTGTCAAAAGTTTGACAACTTTTTAAAAAGTTTGTCTTTTTTCAGAATCCCATAAACTATTTAACTCCACCACACTGAAATTAGCACAAACAAACACTTAATGGCTCAGATGCTCAGAAACATTGAGATGTAATCAAATGTACATAAACACTGCAAAACACAATATAAAAACCACAGCCAGAAACATATGTATCCATCAAAACACAAGTTGTCAACCTAAACCTGACTGGCTGTTTCTAGGTTTTTCTCTCTCCTGTTTACTACTACTTTACTCGGGACCTGCAGCCCCATAAGGGATTTCCAGCAAATGCCCAAGATTTAAGAACAATTCATGGGGGAAATGAGAGAAAGGGAGAGAAAGATTTTCAATTTCACAATCAAAATCACTAAGCTTATAGACCACCTAAATCTGTGCTGCAAATTAAGAAGAGATCACCATCATTTAACTTTAGCAACAGTTGTGAAGAATAACATGGGGAGAGCTCTACTAAGACCATCTCTCCCTCTCTCCATTTCACTTGGACCTCAGTCACTCTGCCACCTGAGGCCAATGATATGAAAAGGATACACAGCAGTGGCTTCTCAAACGTCCACGTGCCTCTGAATCTCCTGTGATCTATGGAAGGCTGATTCTGCTTTGGGGGCTGCGGGTAGCAGCTCCTGAGATCCCGCATTCCAGCAAGCTCCCAGGGGCTAGTTACTGCTGCTAGTCTGAGGACCACACTCTGGGAAGATTTCAGCATCTGGGAATTTTGTCATCACAAAAGTTCCCAAAATGCAGCTATAAATGATTAACTCCCTTTGTTTTTATGAAAGACAAAGTTCTTAAGAAAAAACAAGGTGTCTTTTCTTTAAAAGCTTAAACCCTGATGGGGCGCCTGGGTGGCTCAGTGGGTTAAGCCGCTGCCTTCAGCTCATGTCATGATCTCAGGGTCCTGGGATCGAGTCCCGCATCAGGCTCTCTGCTCAGCGGGGAGCCCGCTTCCCCCCGCCTCTCTCTCTGCCTGCCTCTCCGTCTACTTGTGATCTCTCTCTGTCAAATAAATAAATAAAATCTTAAAAAAAAAATTTGTATTTAAAAGCTTAAACCCTGAAAGATTCTGAAGTACATCAGAAACTGGTAACATGGGTTGCCTTGAGGAAGAAACTGGCCAACTGGAGGAGAGGAGCTGGAGAGTGTTTTGCAACTTTTAAATGTTGAACCAGGTGAGTGAATTACCTATTCAGAAAACAAACAGTATTTCAAATTTTTGAGGCATTTCATAGGATATTCTGGAAGTTCAATAAACATTAAATCAAATTAATCCCTTCCCAAGAAAGTAAGTGGGAGGCCCAGGAGACCACCTACCTTAAATAACTTAGCATCTTTCTTCAAAGAGGGAATATCCCTTAGTTCAACCAGCTGCTAGGACAATGCCAATACTACATTTTTATTATAACAAGATTTTTCAACCCAATCACTCTTCTCCAGCACTGGAAGGGCCCCATAGCATATGGTAATTCATAGTAGATTCAAAAAAGCTATGTGCACCCTAGTAACTTGGGTCCCACTGCTGGGAACAGGGAGCAAATGCAGAGAACTTCCGATCACCTCAATCTCTGGCCTGTAAATTTGATAATCGGGTCTATTCGCACTATCTTTGTTCCTACGAACATCATTCAAGTTGGCGTTTTAGATCTGTCTAGAAGAAACTGCAGCTGAAATCAGAAACCATAGGCAGGAAAGGGAGGGAATGTGTGTACCAGTGTGTGTGTGCTCCTGGGTGTGTCCTCACAGGAGTGACCCCATGGCTGACCTTTAGAGTAAACATTAACTCCTATGTCTGTTCTCATCTTAACCCATACTGACTCTGTCCCCGCCCGCACCCTCCCAGGCAGGGGCTCTGCAGAAAACACATTCTTCTGTAACCTGGTCACGACTCAGCTCTAGGATGCTCTGAAAGTGCGTGTAGCATTTGCAACTTCTAAAATTGATATTCATCCTTAAATGCTTGTCTGGGCTCCATTTTTTACCGCATCACCATAAAGCAGACCATCCCGCATTCTGCTGAGGCTTCCTTCCCTTGATGGCTCGTTTCCGCCCTCCTTCTCCACCCACGCAGCTGTCACCCCATGGGGATCTTTATCCCCCACCAGCTCCAGAGCCCCATCCTCTCGCTTTCAGGTCTAGCCTGTGCTTAGAACGGACTGGCTCAGCTGTGTGGGAGCAAGATGAATGGTCAGAGACAGACAAACCCATGTCCCGGCTCAGCCTCAAGGAGGAAGCCAACAGTCCAGCAGATGTGTCTGCAGAACCAAAGTCAACCATGCCTAATTCCAGTCTCCACGTCTGTTAGTTGACAAGGCAATGGTAGGGAGAGAACCAAGAAACACTGGAGTAAAGGAAGCTACAGCAGCACAGTAGCTCTTCCTAACTCTCTACAGAGCCCCCCAGGAGCCACAGATACAGCCCAGAACCAGCACTAACTCCCAGCAACACAGGCGTGGGCCTGGCGGGGAATATGTCGAGAACCGGGCACAGCGATGGACCCCGCCAAGAGGGCTGCGTTTCCAGCAGGAATGTCCATGCCAAGCAGGAAATGCAAGACACTCAGAATTATAGGCCAAAAATACATCGTGAGGGGTGTGGTGGGAGTGCCGTTCAGCTCACGTGGGTGTTCTCACCCAGGGCTCGAGCTTGCATGGCTGGTTTCTTCCCTGCCAGTCGGTGGGTGTGAGGGCCTCTGCCCACATCAGCAATGGATCAGGAACAGAGAGCCACCGAGCTGGGCTGCCGGTTAAAAGCAAGAGGAACTACAGCTGCACAGGGCTGGAGAAAGTAGTAACAGCTGCCGAAGGGCCATCCCCTCACTCCCAAGTCTGATGAGCCCCTCCCACATCACACCAGAAGCAATGGTAACTAGGCAGGCATTGCACCTAAAGCCATCACCCAGACCATTCTCCCTGCTTGTTCCTCTCTAGCCACTCTAAAGTGCCTTGAACAAGGCAGATGAGTTGCCAGCCTAGGACCTTTGTTCCCTCTGCCTAGAAGGCTCTTACCATAGGTGCCTTTACAGCTCTCTTCTCTCTCTTCCACTCTTCACTCAAATGCCTGTTAGCCTTCCCAGATCACCCTATTTAAAATTACAAATCCCCTCTACCAGCACCTCAGCACTCTTTCCTTCTCTTGTTTTATTTTTTTTAAGATTTTATTTATTTATTTGACGAGAGAGAGAGAGAGATCACAAGGGGGCAGAGAGGCAGGCAGAGGTGGGGGGTGGAGCAGGCTCCCCCCTGAGCAGAGAGCCCAATGTGGGGCTCAATCCCAGGACCCTGAGATCATGACCTGAGCTGAAGGCAGAGGCTTAACCACTGAGCCACCCAGGTGCCCTTATTTTTTTTGTAAGGGAGAATTGCGGGGAGAGGGAGAGAGAAAATGTTAAGCAGGACCCACATCCAACATAGAGCCCAGTCCCACAAACCTGAGATCATGACCTGAGCCAAAATCAAGAGTCAGACGCCCAACCGACTGAGCCCCCCAGGTGCCCCCTCTTTATTCTTCTTCCAAGCACTTACCACACTGATGTTCTGTACACTTTACCGACATATTGTTTATTGTCTCCTTCACCAGAAACATGTGTGCTGAGAGTCTAGGAAGACTTAAAGAACTTTCGAGAGAGAAAAGTGGTATTACAAGCCAAAACCACACATGCCCATTATGTCCTTCCTCACTTTACTCAGCCATTCCCAATTGTTAGATGTAGATTGAGAAACGTCCTTCAAGTTCTCCTTCACCTGCTTCTGCTTCCCTGGTATCCTCTTTCTCCAAGCTCCCATATCACTGTCTATTTATACAAAACTTTAATCCAATATCACCTGCCTCACTGGGCAACTGGGGGATAAGATGAGTGAGTTCAGGGTTAGAAAAGCTTCAAGATAGCGCTGGGCGCTGTTAATTATCCAGTAAATAATAGCCATTATCATCATCTAGCATATGTATCATGTCACATATACTGACCGAAGTCTTATTTCTACAGCTAGATGATAAGCAAACTGAGGGCAAAGATTTCATTCTGTATTTTGAAATCCCCCGGAGTACTTAACCTGGTTTTTAACAATTGTTTGCCAACTGGTTAAAACGAAGGATTTCCACTTTTAAAGATTTGTTTGAAACCCCTCCGAACCTCTATTTAAACAGTGATTCTAATCCTCTCCCTCCTCCAGGACTGACCGGGTAGGTAAATACAGCAAATCCTTGAAAATGGCATGTATAATAGGAACTTCGCTATTGCATGAATAGCAGAGCCAAAATACTAGATGAAAGATCAAACAAATATTGACTCAAAAGAATTTTCCCCAAGGCAACTGTTATAGTCTTATCTTGAATAGAATGTTTGCAGTTAATTAAGTATTGCTGTGCTCTCAGCAAAATCCCAGGCAGACCCAGCCAGACTGAGTTTTACATTCCCATCATCTTATCACTATTTACAAGTCCCTCTCCTCACACCCCCTCACCTAGCACTACTGCCAATGCTGTATGTGGGATTAAATGATAAGTAAATCATACACCTTTTATCCGTGGACAAAAGATAATGGAATTTCAGTCCCAAAGATTCCATTTACCTATCTCACAGCAAATACACTCTGTCTTTAGCCTCCCAGAAATCCATCAGGCTGCAACTATTACTACCTGTGGACGTCTTAAGAAATGTACGAAATAGACGGGTGTAGAGATGGGGCATTCACTGGCTTCACGGAACACGCCTGTCTACACCAAATAGGAGAGTTCACCAACCCTGAAGCCTGCCAGCAATCATGAGCTTCAAAATTCACCTCAGAATCATACTGTTCTGTGCGGGGAGTGGACTGATTGCTAGCTTAAACTGGGTTGTCTAAAATGTGGAGGAGGTCAATTACCACGGGTAGAAGCCAACAAAAATCATTCACAAAACTTCTTCCTTCCCTCCAGCCTTATTTATCAAGTGCTTTATGAGATGACATCATAGTTCCTCAATGGGACAGGCACCCTTCTAAGCACTGGGAATACAGAGGAAATAAACCCTACCATGCCCTCAGGAAAGTGATATGGGAGGGAGAGAGAGAAAAGAGGGGGTCAACAATAAGTAAAATGTATACAGTTGGTCCGTGAACTACAATGGGTTTGAACTTCTTGGGTCCACTCACATGTGGATTGTTTTCAATACAGTACAGCACTATACAGGTATTTTCTCTTGTGATTTTCTTGACCTTTTCTCTAGCTTACTTGACTGTAAGAATATAGTATATAATACATGTAACATACAAAATATGTGTGAATTGACTGTTTATGTTATCAGTAAAGCTTCTGGTCAACAGTAGGCTATTAGTTCGGTTGAGGGGAGGTCAGAAGTTATACATGGATTTTCAGCACAGGGCTTGTGGCTCCTAACCCCCATATTGTTCAAGAGTCAACCGTACCACATTAAATACTGATAAGTGCAAAGGAAGAGAGAACAACAACAACAACAACAAAATAGGGAAGCACAATATAAAATGTTATAGGGCCAGAAGGAGGGGTGAAATTACAGAGGGGTAGCCAAGAATAGTCTCAGTGAGAAGCTTATATTTGAATCTGAAAGGTGTGAGGAAGACAGCCTTGCGGAAGGATGGGGAAGAGCATTCAAGGCAGTATTAAATACAAAGGTCCTGTGGCAGATCATGGCTGGCGTGTTGAGGAAACAGCAAGGAAGCCAGTGTGGCTGGAGCCAGCATTCATGGGGATAGATTTAAGAAATAAAATCCGAGAGGAGCAGGTACTAAGATGTATGCTTCCAAAACATATACCTCTTTGTCAATCACAGAGAAAAGTCACCCATTTACCAAATTTTCATATACTCAAAATGCTGTAGTGGTTATTTTTCAAAAGAAAAAAAAAGGCATATCTCTATATTTTCAAGAGAACAACAAAAAGACAAAAAAAAAAAAAAAAAAAACAGCCAACATACAAAAGAAAAAGAAAAGAAAGCCAGCATATTTGCCTGGGGAAAAATCCCAAACTTCCATTAAGAAAAATGAAAACTGTCTGTGGCTTTGAGCTTAAGCTTCCATAGAACTGGGACCAACCATCACAATAGAGAACACAGTTTAGCACCACGGGCAACTGGATGAGCAACAATGTTATAAAAAGACATCATGCTGGTACAAAAGAATAACATGCAGAATTACAAGAGACAGGGCATTGAAATTTACCACAGGGACATTTCTGTAAATGTTGCAATGCCCCAAACGTCTGTGGCGAATTTGAATGCCAAGCTGGCTAATGCAATATCCAGACCACACATCCTTCCTGCCCAACCAGCTTCTCAACATGAATAAGATGCTATCAGCCAAGATCTGCAACACAGCAGGGTTTGGGGAGGTCCATTAAGCTCTGCAATCTTCCAATTCCACTCAGTCCTCATCAACCAGTTTCATGAATCATGTAAACAGGTTTCCTATGAACAAACACTCATAAATTCTAAACAGTTCAGTGCGGTGATTCCACTGATCTTCAGAACACAGGGTCTGTGTCACCAAAGACCAAGGCCAAAGACATGGACCACAGGGCCTACTCTGAACCCTGTGTAACAGAAAACAGCTATTATTAATGACTAGTCACAATCCCTCCCCATCAGGTTCTGTGAGGCCACGCCCACCTCTCCACCCACAAAATGGACAAACACTTGTTCCGAGACTATCCTTAGTTGTAAATTACCAGGAAGAGAATTGAAAGAAGTCAGTGGGACTAAAGTGATCTACAGAATAAAGGACTATAAGGAAAGAAGTGACTGAAACTTCAGAAAAGGATGGACCAGAGTAGCAAAAATGAGTGTTGCAGAAAGGTGATCTGGGACAGCGCACACTGGCAGAGAAGCAAGAGAATTTTTAGGGGTATTACTTAGCATTTTTAGAAACATACATTAAATCCCTATTAAGGGACGCCTGGGTGGCTCAGTTGGTTAAGCAGCTGCCTTCGGCTCAGGTCATGATCCCAGCATCCTGGGATCGAGTCCCACATCAGGCTCCTTGCTCATCAGGGAGCCTGCTTCTCCCTCTGCCTCTGCCTGCCATTCTGTCTGCCTGTGCTTGCTCTCTCTCCCTCTCTCTCTCTGACAAATAAATAAATAAAATCTTAAAAAAAAAAAAATCCCTATTAATGTTCTCTGAAAAGGGCAAAGTCTGAAATGTGGAAATACTTGTTTGTGACTTTAGCTTCTGAACTGGGTTCTTCAAAATGGTAAAGTACATCTGGTACTTTTAGAACAAGTAGACTTGGGGGGCACCAGGGTGGCTCAGTCGTTAATCATCTGCCTTTGGCTCAGGTCATGATCCCAGGGTTCTAGGATCGAGCCCTCCATCAGGCTCCCTGCTCAGCGGGAAGCCTGCTTCTCTCTCTCCCACTACCCTCTGCTTGTGTTCCCTCTCTCGCTGTGTCTCTCTCTATCAAATAAATAAATAAAATCTTTTTAAAAAAGCACAAGTAGACTTGGGGAAAGAGTCCATGGACAAAAAAAATGCAGTGAATACTTCACTTGACAGACTACATTCTGCATTATCAAGGGCAAACAAAGCATGGCAAAGATGTTACAGGGAAAAATGACAACCAGATGTCCCCTACCCTGCTTCCAACACTGAAGCCCATTATTCTACAGATGTTAAAAACCATAAGCCAAATTCCTCCCAAATGACCTAAAAAAGCAGAAATATGGACAAAGATTCATTCTATCTTGCATTTTCCCACTCTCAGCAAAGAGCCTAGGTAACAAAAACCTGTTTGCTTGCAGTGGTATTCCCCAATCATCTAGAAGTTTCTACCCAGTTGACCTAAGGGGAAAAAAGGATTTCCTCTTGGGATCATGAATCTAACCAGTCCCTCCTTTTCCCCTCCAGAAGACAACCTATTAGGCAAGTTGAGAGGAGGGTAGTCACTCACCCTTTAAAAGCAAAGATTTTTCTATCCACCAAGAAGTTTCTGATCAAAAAGGATTCATAAATAATATAAAATACGCCTTGCTGCTGAGTAGTCGATTTATCAAGTGCACAAGGAAGTTAATAAATTCTCCACTCTAACCATACAATAACTATTGGAAACACTAATGATTATACCAGAATTCTGTTTAAGTTATATAAAATTTTTTAAAAAATTAGGTGGAGAAACAGAACCTATAAGTAGCATGAGAACTAAAGACAGCAACTATCGCAGAAGATCCTCTAAAACCAAAGAAACAAAGACCATGTGAAATACTGCTTTATAATTCTACATAAAACCCAAATACCTGCTTACGTAGGATGATTTCTGTTCTCTGTTTTAAAGTTTTTTCCTGTTTTCTTGATTTTCCAAAAGGATAATAACAATGTCTACAATCAGGGGAAAAAAAAAAACTATGCAGTTTTAAAAACTGATGTACAGAAGCCAGACAGACGATGTAGGGCTCGAGCCCAGGGCCTGGGACCATGACCTGAGCTGAAGGCAGATTCTTAATCATCTGAACCACCCAGGTGCCTGAAAGAGCAAATTTTAAAAAGACATTCAAATTATTAAAGTGTTAAAGAACTAAGATGTTTATTAAGGTTCAGAACGTATAAACAGAAAATGTGATCAGGAAAAAGCATTCACCACTGAGTAAGCTACCTTTCACAGTTCAACAATTTATACATTCTATACCAGCGCTTCTCATACTTGAGCACGTCTTCTGTTCAAGTTCTTATGCCACCTCGAGGGTGTGTTAAAACACAGATGATGTGGTCTGAGAAGGTGCACTTCTAACAAGCTCTCAGGTGATACAGTGCTACCGACATGCAGACCTCACTTTGAGCAGCCACGTTTGAAGCCACGGGAAGTGAGTAGACTCTAGCCTGTGTTCTCCCAGGAAGCATTCCCCGCTCATTCTAGACAGGGCAAAAGAGCAAATGAACTCAGAATTCCACCTCCTTTCCAAGTTCTAAAGCAAAGGCACAGGATCCTCTCTCTTGTCAATCCTTGGTTATTAAACAGTTGTTATGTTCTTTAAAAGGGGGGTGTCAATTAAGACAATCAGGATTGCAGGACCTAATGAGTTTGCTGGAGCATCCAATGGAACCAGCCTCTGGCAGACAGTCTCTGAACGCCCTAGAATTCACAAAACACCGATCTCTTGGTGACAGTTTTCAACCACATCATTTCTACAATGATTTTGTCAGATGCCTAGGAATAGGAGGCAACCCACAAATTCAGAATCTATCACTCATAAGGACACAAAACAAGGCAAACCTGCCCTCCATGAGCTTACCTAGGGCATCCAGGTGACTCTGAGAACACCGGTGCACAGGCCAAGGGGGGAACTTGAAAGGAGTCAGAACAGAGCCTGCCCTTTTACTCCCAACTTCATACTTGCCACCTCCTCAGGATCCATCAGGAGCTAACAGCAAAAGCAACGCTCACAAACTCCATGCTGCCACAGTAAGAGACGGCAACGCCTGAGAAATGACTCAGGCCCACACCCAATATCCTCCACATTGACAGCCCATCAAAGCGGTGGAGGGTGACAGTGCGGACTCCTTTCACCCTAAGGAAGAAGGCACCTGGCTGAGAGGCCTCCAAGTTCTATGCAGCGAGAACCTCAGCAAGAAACTGACTTAATTAACCATGCAGGGGAGCACAGAGGATTCCCACCAGCCTCCACGTTCCCCAAACACCAACATTGCCATTTATCCCCCCATGCTGTCATTTCCTGCCCGCAGTGAACTAATTACACACAGTGGGAATTCTGGAGCTGCTGGTTCTAATGTTTATCTGCTGTTAACTTGTTGTGTGACCTCAAAGATATTTCTCTAGTGCCTTTATTTCCTCTGCTATAAAAACAAGATAAGGGAATGACGTGCTTGACAAAGCACCCTCACAGAATACTATAGTCATCACTACCCTAGAGCTCTCAGGGATGGTAATTAACATGTCTCTTTTACGAAGGCCTTCAGTAAATATGCTGACATGCTATGGAAAGTTGTGAAAAGCCTGGGATCTCAATTGCTATTTCCTCTTCTGCTAAGACAGGTTTTGGTGACAGATGCTACCTATAAAATTATTGGTAAAAATAGTATTGAATGTGCTTCTTTGTAAATCACTGTTTCATTCACTGAGATGTATTTTTCCAGAATCATAGCTCTAACGACAGACCATGGCTTCACAAGTAGAAGAGATACTAGGAAAACCACCTTGAGTGATATTTCCATAGCCTTAACATCCAGCACCAAAGACTTAGTTAAGTAAATTTGGGCTGTTCTTCCTTTCCAATGAAATAATTTGCTACCGCTGAAAACCATGTTTTAGAAGGTTAATTACTCTAAGCATGTGAGAAAAGCTGGTTACAAAATATTCTGTAGCTAAAACAATCAGTATAATCTGATTTTGTAAATCTATCCGTGCATAAAAAATACTCAATAAATTATATTTTACATCTATTAGGTCCCCAGTCCTTTTCTTAAGTATTTGAGTAAGCTATGTATACAAGTTATAACACATATTAATCACTTATGTGTCACAAATTTAATGCAAATTTTCCCAGTCCATTGTCTCTTCATTTATACTTAAGTTCTAAGTTTTTATATATTCAAGTCTATTTGTTTTTTCTTCACTGGTTGCTTCTCTTGCAGTAAAGCCATGAAAATTGTCATTTCTATGCAGACCTAATAAATATTTTCTGCTAGTTTTTCTATAATTTGATTTGCAATATTCAGCTCTCTGTAGAGTGTATTCGTAAGACATGGTATGTTTGGTGGCGTCGAAAGTGATATCTTCTTATGTGAAAAGCATTTATTAAATAATCTATTAAGTAATTCTTCCTCATTGACTTATTTTGAAAACGTTAGCACATTGGCATTAGATGTAGTTAGGAAGTTATTCCAGTTCATTTTTTAAATAAAAAGTATAAAAACCTCAAAGCAAAAACCCAAATATACATAGTAGTCTCATAAGAAATCTCAGTAAGAGATTATAAACAAATCAAATGATCAAGCCACTTTGCCCTCATTTCAGGCATCAGTCAGCTAAGCAATAACTCCTACTTAAAATCAATTCTTCCCATTCAGTAGAAGGCTTTGAGAATGTATTCGGAGAGCATATAAGTATATGGTGGCTAACTCACCAATTGCTGTTTGGCCTCCCTGCTTACTTGGGGATGGGCAACTTCCTGGGCGGCAAGCAATATTATTCCAAACCCAATAATGGCCCTTGGCCTGAAAACACTAAAAAGAAGTTGAAGAATTCATTGCTTAATTTAGTCAAGATTTAGAACTGTCATTTTCACTCTATTGATTTTTCCTCCAGATATATTAGAAACCTACCATACACAATATGTACTATATAAATTTAGACTTGTTCTTTCCATTTCTAATGTCTGCATCTTCCCATTCCCATTAAGATATAAGCTCCTGGAAAGCAAAGGCTGTGCTTGTTAGGGAAGGAAGGAAGAAATGACAGACAGACGGACAGACGGACAGGCACATTTGCTGAGCCTTGCCCACAACAGACACCCAGGAAAGCCTGCCAACAAATCAACATTTAAGCAGTTCTGCCATAAACGATGCTTAAAGAAAAAAAATTATCTAAACATACGTACACACACACACACACACACACATATGTATATGTGTATGTGTGTGTACATATGTGTGTGTACATATGTATATGTGTATGTGTGTGTACATATGTGTGTGTACATATGTATATGTGTATGTGTGTGTACATATGTACAAACACTAAATGTTTTCATCTGAATTCATCTCTCCTACTACGTAACATGGACAGATTTTTGCCATCAACTCACACCCTGAAGCACAAGACATGATGATCTTTCTGTTCATTTGCATAGCTACGACTCATCATTATCCAGCCTTATTTTTTTGACTCAGCAAAATAGAATTGCACCATTATGATCTCAGCATGTCTGTTCTTGCAGTGACTATTTTGAATTGTGCCTTCTAGAAGCAACCACTTCAAGAAAAGAAAAAAAAAAGTGTAACTTCCAAAGTATACACTTGGCTTGGTTTTCAAACCTGAGCTTTTCTGGGTTCACTTGCCTGTTGTTTTTCCACATAGAGAAGGACTGAGAGGTTCCTCTGGAGCAAGGCAGCTGATGAGAGAACTCAGCCTTGTAACCTCTGTTTGTAATCCTTTCCGCCCACAAATGGACAAGTTCTCTAGGCACTATCATCATTATTGTCATCGTCAGTGCTACAATTTACTGAGCACTTTATATATGTCCGTCACACTGCTAAATGTTTCACTTGTTATTCCCATTACCAGAAAATTCTGGAATATACCTCCAGCCGCTATCTTAAAAAACTGCCCAACTTAATATTATACTTAAGTGTAATTTTAGAAATCTTGCTTAATTTTTTAATCTAAGAAATGACTAGCATATTGAGAAGTTTGTTATTTAATTTCATAATATACTTGGATTCTCACACATAAAACAGAGAAGTCTAACCTATAAGAACATCTCCCTGTCCCTGCTTCTCTCTTTTCTGTTTGAGAAGAATGGATGCGTTTGTCGTGCAGCAAAAGGAGGCCCAGGAGGAGCAAGAGAGATTATCTTACAAGTTGGCAAAGCAGCTGTATTTGACTCCTCCCACCCCTGTCCCCATCCTGCTCCTGAGGAGCCGGGAGAACAAGGTAGAGTTACGCACCCATAAATACTAACCAGGCTGCCTCTCCCAACATTCGCCTAGGGGTTTCCACTGAAGAGGCAGGCACACCTCCCAGGAGGTTCCCAGGGAATGGAAAGCAAATGTCAGGGAACCCAGGAAAAGATACAATTCCTTCCACTGTATCAAGAGAGATATCTAAAAACACATATAAACAAACACACAGTTTATTCTTGGGCTTACACTGTAAGTCTTATCATAGCTGTTCACATCTGCCACAAACCATGTTCAAGAAGAGCACTGCTGCCTGGGGAAGTCTGAGAGAGGCAGCAAGCATTCCTCTGCTCCTCTGCACCCTTTCTGGTGGGTTTCATGAGAGAATATTATCATCTCCATTTCATTCCACAGAGTCCACAGTCAAACCCACACCAATACACTTACCCCTAAAAGATGCGGACTCCTCCGATGACTCAGGACAAAGAACGCATTCGCAAGGCCTGGAGGTGGGCATTGGGACAAGCGCAGCAATGTCACTAATTGAAGCCAGGCCCCCAGGGTTCAGATTTGCCCACGTTGAGTGTTAACTCTGCCCCTCATGGAGCTCCCTCGTGGGACTTGCAATTGTAGGAGGCACCAAAGCGGCCCCTGGGGCCTCAGGCTGTTGGCCCCAATCCTTCAGCCCTCCCCGTGTTCATACCCTTCGCCAAGTGCCCTTGCAGCTCGATCAAATCATCCCTTGCCTCTGGATTTGAGGCTCGGCCTGGGAATGGCTTTGGCTGGAAGGAATCTAGGCAGTAAGAAGCCTTGCAGGTTTCCTTCTACCCCTTCTGGCTCTGCCACGGCCTTGGGAAGGGCCGCCCCAAGTAGCTGCTGCCCTCAGCTTGGATCCCACCTGAGGCAGAGGAAAACCCAACCTGCACCGCCAGCTGGGTCCCAGCTGGAAACACGGCTGCTCAGTCAAGCCCAGTGGATTCCAGCCAAACCCCAGAGCCGACCGCAACTGCAAGAGCCTTAATAAGTAATTGCTGTTCTGAGCCACTGGGTTCTAGAGTATTTTTTATCTGGCGTTATTACGGAACAGCTAACTGATACACGGTCTAAGGAGACTGCTCGTGGAAGGCACAATAGGCCGCATCCCAAAAAAAATGAAAACTAAATTTTAACAAGTGCTTCCTATGCACCCATTTTTGTAAGAGCTTTAGGTAAATTTATTTACTTATTCATTCCTCACAAGAACCCTTGAAGACAGATAGGATTTTCATCCCTATTTTAAAAAGATGAGGCAACAGAGACACAGTTAAGTAACCTACCCACAGCGGGAGGGTGGTAAAGCAGGAGTGAACCCCCGTCACCAGTCACTGGCATCCAGAGCCCTTGCCTATAACTGCCACGCTGAACAGCCTGGCAAACCCTCCTGTCCCAAGCTGCCTCAAATCTGTGGCCTCTCAAACCCTGGGGTGAAATCCAAACTGACAAGTATACTGGTAAAATATTCCAGGTCCTTCACAGCCTGGTCCCAGCTTATGCCATCCGGGCTCCTGCTCTCTCTCCCCCTCACTCTTCCCTCAAGGTCTGCCCCAAGCACACTGAGCCCCTACACTTCACCAAACTCCCCAACTCCCTCGCACCTTGGCCCCACCACTTCCTCTGCCCAGAATGCCCTCCCTGTCCTTTCTGACCACCTCAAGGTCATCCTCTAGGACACAGGTCCCGGGTTCCTCCTGCAGAAACTACTTCCTGTCCCCAGCCAAGGGCACATGGTTGGTCATCCTGACTGTTCTCCCAACTTCCAGGACCTTTTCCAAAAAAGCACGGACCACTTTGCACTATTACCATCAACTTAGCCCTTTCCACAGCCTGGCCATGAGCACCTTAAAGGCAAGGCCTAGGTCGTACTTACCTCTGTGAGCTCAGTATGTAACAAGGTACCCAGTTTCATCTTGGGAACTCAATAAAAGCTGACTAAATTAAAAAGCTGGCAAAAGGAGCAGTGACACGAGGGAGAAATTGATACGGAGACAGGAGGTTTAAGTTTTCATTTCTAAATAGCAAGTCTTCATTTCTAATAAACATTAATTAAACTGCCTAACACCCCTGGGTCTCCAGCTATATGTTCTTCAATTAAAATAGTTCTTTCATGACGGCTTCCTCTGCCAAATCTTTCCTCCCAGGCTTATGTGTTCACCAGAGCGACTCAGGACAAGTAACAAAAGGCACAATATTTGCTTGAAACAGAGGGGAAATTGAAGGCTAACTCCCTCAATATTCACTCCTGGCAACACAAAAGTACACGCGCTCTGACTTCCAAAGAGATGGAGGGAAGTTGGTGGCAGAGGAAGGCACATTCTTAAGGAGTGAAAGTAAAAGACTCCCAAGACAGGGCACAGAGAGGGGATGACTTGATGTGGGGAGAAAAGGCTTATTTAATCCGAACCAGCAAGTGGTCCCTGGGAGAGCCCAGCTCTCAGAATTGCAACTTGCCGCTGACAAGATGATTATTCCTTAGCCTCAGGGGCACCCAGTAAAAGTTCAGGGCTGGGCAACTCGACAGCCCCTGTGGAGAGCAGACAAGGGCCACAAGATGGACATGACGGCTGTCCTCAAAATCACAGGTCTCCCAGACCATGTGCAGGAGCCAGACCCGAATCTTGGAGCCGCAGGGCATCTCTATCAATAGGGGTGACGTGGTCTGCTCCTGGAGCCTGAGGCTGAAATCCTATAGGCACAGACCCCTTTCCCCACCGCAGCTTTGCTGTCCCTGAAGAGCGGTGTTTCTGTTGCTGGCGTCTCCTGAGAAAGGTGGGAGACGCCCAAGTAATGGGTGTGTCCAGATCCCTGCCACAGGCACCTGGGACTGGATGTCAGAGTTACAGATGCCTGGAATGCAAGAACCAGAAGATCTTTGAGATCAGACCATTAGGAGTTTTCAGACATTTTCTAGGGACCACGTGGTGGTTTAAGCAACAGCTTCCAAAAGCATAAATATGAGAGGGGAAACTGAGGCTGCTCTCTTTGGGAAGCAGGGGCCAGGAACCCCAACTCTTGGTGCAGGGACAGCCTCTGGGATGACTTGGTGAAGGCTTGGGGATTTGGGTTGGGCATCACAGGCATAGGCCAAATCCACCTCCTGCAATATAGAAGCCACGGTTCAGAGGGGTGAGGTGATCTCATCCAAGGTCACAAACTGAAGGCAGAAGGACTAAGAACAGAACTCAGGTCCAAATACCAGTCCAAACAACAAACACTAAATGTTTTCATCTGAATTCATCTCTCCTACTACGTAACATGGACAGATTTTTGCCATCAACTCACACCCTGAAGCACAAGACATGATGATCTTTCTGTTCATTTGCATAGCTACGACTCATCATTATCCAGCCTTATTTTTTTGACTCAGCAAAATAGAATTGCACCATTATGATCTCAGCATGTCTGTTCTTGCAGTGACTATTTTGAATTGTGCCTTCTAGAAGCAACCACTTCAAGAAAAGAAAAAAAAAAGTGTAACTTCCAAAGTATACACTTGGCTTGGTTTTCAAACCTGAGCTTTTCTGGGTTCACTTGCCTGTTGTTTTTCCACATAGAGAAGGACTGAGAGGTTCCTCTGGAGCAAGGCAGCTGATGAGAGAACTCAGCCTTGTAACCTCTGTTTGTAATCCTTTCCGCCCACAAATGGACAAGTTCTCTAGGCACTATCATCATTATTGTCATCGTCAGTGCTACAATTTACTGAGCACTTTATATATGTCCGTCACACTGCTAAATGTTTCACTTGTTATTCCCATTACCAGAAAATTCTGGAATATACCTCCAGCCGCTATCTTAAAAAACTGCCCAACTTAATATTATACTTAAGTGTAATTTTAGAAATCTTGCTTAATTTTTTAATCTAAGAAATGACTAGCATATTGAGAAGTTTGTTATTTAATTTCATAATATACTTGGATTCTCACACATAAAACAGAGAAGTCTAACCTATAAGAACATCTCCCTGTCCCTGCTTCTCTCTTTTCTGTTTGAGAAGAATGGATGCGTTTGTCGTGCAGCAAAAGGAGGCCCAGGAGGAGCAAGAGAGATTATCTTACAAGTTGGCAAAGCAGCTGTATTTGACTCCTCCCACCCCTGTCCCCATCCTGCTCCTGAGGAGCCGGGAGAACAAGGTAGAGTTACGCACCCATAAATACTAACCAGGCTGCCTCTCCCAACATTCGCCTAGGGGTTTCCACTGAAGAGGCAGGCACACCTCCCAGGAGGTTCCCAGGGAATGGAAAGCAAATGTCAGGGAACCCAGGAAAAGATACAATTCCTTCCACTGTATCAAGAGAGATATCTAAAAACACATATAAACAAACACACAGTTTATTCTTGGGCTTACACTGTAAGTCTTATCATAGCTGTTCACATCTGCCACAAACCATGTTCAAGAAGAGCACTGCTGCCTGGGGAAGTCTGAGAGAGGCAGCAAGCATTCCTCTGCTCCTCTGCACCCTTTCTGGTGGGTTTCATGAGAGAATATTATCATCTCCATTTCATTCCACAGAGTCCACAGTCAAACCCACACCAATACACTTACCCCTAAAAGATGCGGACTCCTCCGATGACTCAGGACAAAGAACGCATTCGCAAGGCCTGGAGGTGGGCATTGGGACAAGCGCAGCAATGTCACTAATTGAAGCCAGGCCCCCAGGGTTCAGATTTGCCCACGTTGAGTGTTAACTCTGCCCCTCATGGAGCTCCCTCGTGGGACTTGCAATTGTAGGAGGCACCAAAGCGGCCCCTGGGGCCTCAGGCTGTTGGCCCCAATCCTTCAGCCCTCCCCGTGTTCATACCCTTCGCCAAGTGCCCTTGCAGCTCGATCAAATCATCCCTTGCCTCTGGATTTGAGGCTCGGCCTGGGAATGGCTTTGGCTGGAAGGAATCTAGGCAGTAAGAAGCCTTGCAGGTTTCCTTCTACCCCTTCTGGCTCTGCCACGGCCTTGGGAAGGGCCGCCCCAAGTAGCTGCTGCCCTCAGCTTGGATCCCACCTGAGGCAGAGGAAAACCCAACCTGCACCGCCAGCTGGGTCCCAGCTGGAAACACGGCTGCTCAGTCAAGCCCAGTGGATTCCAGCCAAACCCCAGAGCCGACCGCAACTGCAAGAGCCTTAATAAGTAATTGCTGTTCTGAGCCACTGGGTTCTAGAGTATTTTTTATCTGGCGTTATTACGGAACAGCTAACTGATACACGGTCTAAGGAGACTGCTCGTGGAAGGCACAATAGGCCGCATCCCAAAAAAAATGAAAACTAAATTTTAACAAGTGCTTCCTATGCACCCATTTTTGTAAGAGCTTTAGGTAAATTTATTTACTTATTCATTCCTCACAAGAACCCTTGAAGACAGATAGGATTTTCATCCCTATTTTAAAAAGATGAGGCAACAGAGACACAGTTAAGTAACCTACCCACAGCGGGAGGGTGGTAAAGCAGGAGTGAACCCCCGTCACCAGTCACTGGCATCCAGAGCCCTTGCCTATAACTGCCACGCTGAACAGCCTGGCAAACCCTCCTGTCCCAAGCTGCCTCAAATCTGTGGCCTCTCAAACCCTGGGGTGAAATCCAAACTGACAAGTATACTGGTAAAATATTCCAGGTCCTTCACAGCCTGGTCCCAGCTTATGCCATCCGGGCTCCTGCTCTCTCTCCCCCTCACTCTTCCCTCAAGGTCTGCCCCAAGCACACTGAGCCCCTACACTTCACCAAACTCCCCAACTCCCTCGCACCTTGGCCCCACCACTTCCTCTGCCCAGAATGCCCTCCCTGTCCTTTCTGACCACCTCAAGGTCATCCTCTAGGACACAGGTCCCGGGTTCCTCCTGCAGAAACTACTTCCTGTCCCCAGCCAAGGGCACATGGTTGGTCATCCTGACTGTTCTCCCAACTTCCAGGACCTTTTCCAAAAAAGCACGGACCACTTTGCACTATTACCATCAACTTAGCCCTTTCCACAGCCTGGCCATGAGCACCTTAAAGGCAAGGCCTAGGTCGTACTTACCTCTGTGAGCTCAGTATGTAACAAGGTACCCAGTTTCATCTTGGGAACTCAATAAAAGCTGACTAAATTAAAAAGCTGGCAAAAGGAGCAGTGACACGAGGGAGAAATTGATACGGAGACAGGAGGTTTAAGTTTTCATTTCTAAATAGCAAGTCTTCATTTCTAATAAACATTAATTAAACTGCCTAACACCCCTGGGTCTCCAGCTATATGTTCTTCAATTAAAATAGTTCTTTCATGACGGCTTCCTCTGCCAAATCTTTCCTCCCAGGCTTATGTGTTCACCAGAGCGACTCAGGACAAGTAACAAAAGGCACAATATTTGCTTGAAACAGAGGGGAAATTGAAGGCTAACTCCCTCAATATTCACTCCTGGCAACACAAAAGTACACGCGCTCTGACTTCCAAAGAGATGGAGGGAAGTTGGTGGCAGAGGAAGGCACATTCTTAAGGAGTGAAAGTAAAAGACTCCCAAGACAGGGCACAGAGAGGGGATGACTTGATGTGGGGAGAAAAGGCTTATTTAATCCGAACCAGCAAGTGGTCCCTGGGAGAGCCCAGCTCTCAGAATTGCAACTTGCCGCTGACAAGATGATTATTCCTTAGCCTCAGGGGCACCCAGTAAAAGTTCAGGGCTGGGCAACTCGACAGCCCCTGTGGAGAGCAGACAAGGGCCACAAGATGGACATGACGGCTGTCCTCAAAATCACAGGTCTCCCAGACCATGTGCAGGAGCCAGACCCGAATCTTGGAGCCGCAGGGCATCTCTATCAATAGGGGTGACGTGGTCTGCTCCTGGAGCCTGAGGCTGAAATCCTATAGGCACAGACCCCTTTCCCCACCGCAGCTTTGCTGTCCCTGAAGAGCGGTGTTTCTGTTGCTGGCGTCTCCTGAGAAAGGTGGGAGACGCCCAAGTAATGGGTGTGTCCAGATCCCTGCCACAGGCACCTGGGACTGGATGTCAGAGTTACAGATGCCTGGAATGCAAGAACCAGAAGATCTTTGAGATCAGACCATTAGGAGTTTTCAGACATTTTCTAGGGACCACGTGGTGGTTTAAGCAACAGCTTCCAAAAGCATAAATATGAGAGGGGAAACTGAGGCTGCTCTCTTTGGGAAGCAGGGGCCAGGAACCCCAACTCTTGGTGCAGGGACAGCCTCTGGGATGACTTGGTGAAGGCTTGGGGATTTGGGTTGGGCATCACAGGCATAGGCCAAATCCACCTCCTGCAATATAGAAGCCACGGTTCAGAGGGGTGAGGTGATCTCATCCAAGGTCACACAAACTGAAGGCAGAAGGACTAAGAACAGAACTCAGGTCCTAAATACCAGTCCAAACACTCATTCCTCTACACAGTGCCACTCCCCTTTCTAGAAGGGGCCCTCTACACCCAACCTTCCCTCTTCCCCATTAGCAAGTCCCAGAGCCACCCTAGCGCTCAGACTGAGGTAAAGGGTAACTTGATGACAGTATGTTTTACGGGTGCATTTATCACACACACCAGGGAAAGCTCTGCCCTAAACACCCATCCATCCCCTCCTCCCCTCCCCACCCCAATCTGGCCTCCAACAGGGACGAATCCTCAGAGGCTTTTCCATGACCTGGAACCTTCTCAGGACCTGTTGCCACCCGCTCTCCTTTTCTGCTGTATTCCCTCAGCACTGAATCAAATGACTGCCTGCGATGCTGTGACGCTTCAATCGGCTACATTTGTCCCTACACTGTTTGCGTCTGGCTTTAGAATGCCGTTTGCAACACTTTCTAATTTCACTTTAGAAGCCTGCAAGGAGAGAGGCCAACATGTAATCGTAGGGACTGGAGGGGGCTGTACAAAGCGCTTACAAGGCACAAATAGAGTAGTTATTTTCCTATTTCCCTTCTGATTGAATGGGCTGCTGTATCGTACGCAGTAAACAGTGTGAACCAGAAAGCAGCTCTGCATCCTTATCTCAGCCCCTCACATAATCAAAAGAAAAAAATGCATTGTAATAAAAAAGAAAAAAGGAAACGAGAACTTCATATTTGTTTGAAAGTTAATTAAACTTGAAAGGTTTGT
Organism: Enhydra lutris kenyoni; assembly: GCF_002288905.1. Classification (NCBI taxonomy): domain Eukaryota; kingdom Metazoa; phylum Chordata; class Mammalia; order Carnivora; family Mustelidae; genus Enhydra; species Enhydra lutris. Next base: position 82,421,815 of record NW_019154085.1, read on the forward strand.
GGAGTTGATTCATTTTCTTTTGTAGCTTAAGACAATAAGGTTTGCATTCCATTTTACCAGTGGAATGATAAAAAGTAACCTGATGTTATTTTAATTGTAATAATAAATAATAAAGCTGGAATAAAAGGTTTATTTTTAAAGAGCAAAATAAAAATGGAAGCATATGTACCATGCAATTCAGACGTGACTTATAAAATAAAAACTGTAAAACTTTGTTAAGGTGTGTGCCTATTTCACCGCTTTTGCTAATACCACTTTCATTCTTTTCCGGAAAGATGACTTCAGAGCAAGCATACAGGTAGGACTTTATATGCATCCTAGTGAATCTCCTGAACTGACAAGATTAAAAGGGAATAGGCTCTTTACAAAGAAAATTCAAAGTACAATGAAACAGAGCAGGAGGCCCCCTGCAAGCTTTCTGGGTAACAGCGGTATGGAGCTGGGTAATGTCCCCATCCTTCTCAGGTCCATGTCATAGGACCCACAGAAAGGACAAAGCCAAGTAGTCTTCACAGTCAAGAGAAAACAGACTCCTTGATGAGTCATACTGAGAGGGGCACTGAGGCTGGTGTGATACTACCAGACACAACAAATGGAGCCAAGAAGTGGGCTAAACATAGATTACCTCCCTAGAGAAAACGTTGTATGACGGTGTGTGTGTGTGTGTGTGTGTGTGTGTGTGTGTGATAAAACATTTCAGAGAAAGAAGAACTGCCGATGAGAGAGAAGAGCAACTGCTGAACAAGGTAAGAGGTTACTCCTATTGAAAAATGTGGAGCTGCATAAGAGGATTTCCAAGCCTCCAGTCCTAAAATTCCTTGATTCTATGGAGTCCAGTCCTAAAATTCCTTGATTCTATGGAGTGAAAAACTGAATGTTCCATCATCAAACTGAGACCTAAAAACCCCAAGGGGGAAACCCACATCTCTTACCTGTTTCCTTCTGACAGGTTACCCTGCATGGGAACCACTTGCCAGAATATTTAACATCCTTTTTTCTATCTGTCTACCCTGACACTTCTCTGGGAGCACGCTGATGACAAAGTGTGTGTTGAATTCATCTTTGTGATCCCAGCACAGTACCTGAAGCATATACTGGGCAGCCAAATATGGAAAGGCAGAATGAAAAACTAGTAGGGAAAATTTAAGTTTTATTTTTAAGTAATGAAGGCTTATACCCTAGAAAGCATTAATCAAAGTTCTTGGCACCTAGATGTCACATAAGTAGATTCTTCAATTAAAATACTTTTTTCGGGGCGCCTGGGTGGCTCAGTGGGTTAGGCCACTGCCTTCGGCTCAGGTCATGATCTCGGGGTCCTGGGATCGAGTCCCACATCGGGCTCTCTGCTCAGTGGGGAGCCTGCTTCCCTCTCTCTCTCTGCCTGCCTCTCTGTCTACTTGTGATCTCTGTCTGTCAAATAAATAAATAAAATCTTTAAAAATAAATAAATAAAATAAAATACTTTTTTCTGGGGCACCTGGGTGGCTCAGTGGGTTAAAGCCTCTGCCTTCAACTCAGGTCATGAGCCCAAGGTCCTGGGATCAAGCCCCGCATCGGGCTCTCTGCTCTGCGGGGAGCCTGCTTCCTCCTTTCTCTCTGCCTGCCTCTCTGCCTACTTGTGATCTCTGCCTGTCAAATAAATAAATAAAATCTTTAAAAAAAAATTTTTTTAAATACTTTTTCCCCCTACTAACTATGAGGCCAAACCTTCAAATGCACAGGCAAAAGGGAATTTTTGTTTGTTCCTTCCCTAGGAGAAACCAATCAGCAACTCCTGCTCCATTACTCAGATTCTTAGAGTATAAAAGAGGTCACCAAAAAGTATCATAAATAATATTGGCCACCTTGTTAATCCAGAACTTAACATAAGAACAAGAATGTCTGAGCTTACCACTTCTAGTCAATGTTATATTGTTGGTTCTAGCCAAGACAATCGGGCAAGAAAAAGAAATTAAAAGCATCAGTATTGGAAAGAAGTAAAATTATCTCTCTTTGCAGATGATATTATCTTCTCTAGAAAATCCAAATGAATTTACTAAAACACTATTAGAGCTAGTCACCAGGTTCAGCAAGGTTTCAGGATACCTGATCAAAACATGAGAATCGACTGCATTTTTATGTGCTATACATAAGCATACACAACAAACAACTTAAAAATGAAATTAAGACAATTGCACCAGAAAAATTAAATGCTCAGTAATAAAGTTAACAAAAGAAATACAAGGCTTACCAAACACCACTAAAAGAAATTAAAGAAGACCTAAACAACTGGGAAAATATTCCATGTTCATTATTAAAAAACTTAATATTGTTAAAATGGCAATAATCTTCAAACTGATCTATAGATTAATGTAATCCTTATCAAATCCCAGCTGGCTTTTTGCAGAATTAACAAACTAATCTTAAAATTCATATGAAAATATAAAGGACCCAGAATAGGCAAAAGAAGACCAAGTTGGAAAACTTATACTTTCCAATAACAAAACTGGTACAAAGCAAGATTAATCAAGATTGTGTGATACTGGCATAAGGACAGACCTATAGATCAATAGAATATAATTGAGAATACAGAAAGAAATTATATATTTATGGTCAGCTGATTTTTGACAAGTTATGACAATCAGGGGAAAGAATACTCTTCAACAAATGTTGCCAGGACAACTGGATAGCTACATGCAAAAGAATAAATTTGGATCTCTAACTCACACCATACATAAAGATGAACTCAAAATAGATCAAATATCTAAATGGAAGAGCTAAAACTGTAAAACTCTTAGAAGAAAATACAGGTGTAAACCTTTGTAATTTTGGATTAAGCTATGGTTTCTTAAGTATGGCATCAAAAGCACAAGTGAAAAAAGAAAAAAAAAATAAATAGGATGTTACCAAAACTAAGACTTTTGTATTTCAAAGGATACTCTCAAGGGAATGAAAAGAAAACCTATAGAATGAGAAAACATATTTGCATATCATATATCTGATAAGGGTCTAATACCCAGAATATATAAAGAATTCTTACAACTTTACAATAAAAAGACAAACAACCTGATTTCAAATTGGTAAAGGATCTTAGTAAACATTTCTCCAAAGAAGATATACAAATGGGCAATAAGCACATGAAAGAGACTCAACACCATAACTTATTAGGAAAATGCAAACTGGAACCACAAAGACATACCACTTCATACCCACTAAGATGGCCATAAGCATAAAGACAGATAATAAAAGTGTTGGTGAGGATGTGGAGAAATTGGAACCCTCACAACATTGCTGGTAGGAATGTAAAATGGTACAGCAGCTTTGGAAACAGTGTGGCAGTTCCTCAAAAAACTAAAGAGAATAACCGCACAATCCAGCAACTCCACACGTAGGTATATACCTTCAGAGACCTGAAAACACAAGTGCATACAAAAACTTGAACATGGTTGTTCACAGAAGCATTATTCACAATAGTCCAAAAAATGGAAACTACCCAAACCTCCATGAAGATGAACAGATTAACAGAATGGGCTATATCCATACTACAGAGTATTTTTCAGCCGTGAAAAATAATGAAGGACTGATTTATGCTATAACCTGAAAAACATTATTAACCTTAAAATCTTGTTTAAGTATTAAGTAAAAGAAGGTAGACACAAAAGGTCACATACTGAATGATTCCATTTATACGAAATGTCCAGAACAGGCAAATCCAAAGAAAGTAAATTCATGGCTGCTAGGGGCCGAGAGAAGGAGGCAACAGGGAATGATTACTAATAAATATGAGATTTCTTTGCAAAGTTTTGAAAACATTTTGGAATTACATAATAATGATGATAATTCATAACTTAGGGAACATACTAAAAACTACTGAATTGCATATTTTAACAGTATAAATTTTACGGCATGCGTGTTTATCTCAATTTAAAGATAACAATTATGGTGAGATACTTGTACACTGCTGGTGAAAATGTTCATTGGCAGAACAGTTTTGGAATCAGGGATCCAGTTTGCTCCCATAATTCAAATTCTAAGAATCTAACTAATTATTAATACCACCACTTCAGTTTTAAAGATTGCTTGCCATGTAGTTTATAAGATCGGAATATTGGAAATACCCTGAAGGTGCACACATGGCTCCCCAGTGCAAACTGGTGAGTGCCTTTGATTCTGGCAGCACCGGGGCTGGTCCACATGGACTCCCTTGCTGAGCCGACACCTCTGAGTCCCCTGAGCTGGGAGTAGTGAAGAGATTGGGCCAGCCCCAGGCAAGAACACTACAGACTCCTACTGCTCTTACCCCAAATGCAGCGGTTTTTTCAAAAACAAACCTTTCTCAGATTGTTACATGCCTCTGATAGATTACCAGAGTGACAGAAACGCTGTTTCTGGGGGTGCCTGGGTGGCTTAGTTGGTTAAGTGTCTGACATCCGGCTCAGGTCATGATCTCAGTGTCTGGGGTTGGGTTTGAGCCAGGAACCAGGCTCTCTGCTCAGCGGGGAGCCTGCTTCTCCCTCACCCTCTGCCACTCCCCCTGCTTGTGTGCATTCTCTGCTCCCCTCCTTCTCTCTCTGACAAATAAATAATAAAAAATAAATAAAAGCCTAGGTGATAAAATAGATTAGTTCATGTCTTCTGAAAGCAACACAGAAATATAAATCTAGAGCCTAAAAGTATTAATTATTTTAAGTATTTATGCCACTTCTAGAAATCCTATTCTAAGGAAATAATTGTGGATCTGCTCAGAGATTTAGCTCCAAGGAGGTACATGACAAAGTTGTTTATAATAGCAAAAAGCCTAGTTCAAATGAAACGTGCAAGATACAGCCTCATGATGAAATATACTAGCCATTAAAACTAATGTTGCACAGGAGAATACGGCAACATGGAAAATGATTATAAAGGTTAAGCTAAAAAATAGTTTTAATACAGGGGTGCCTGGGTGGCTCAGTGGGTTAAGCCTCTGCCTTCGGCTCAGGTCATGGTCTTGGGGTCCTGGGATCGAGCCCCAAGTCGGGCTCTCTGCTCAGCAGGGAGCCTGCTTCCCCCTGTCTCTCTGCCTGCCTCTCTGCCTACTTGTGATCTCTCTCTCTCTGTCGAATAAATAAAATCTTTTAAAAAAAATAGTTTTAGTACAGAGTGAAAGGTATCATTTCATTTTTATAAATACATATACATAACATTCACACACATATAAAGACATGCATGCTTAGAAAAAATGAGAATGGTTCAAACAGCGACTATCTCTGAGTGGTGAGAAAAGATCTGATTGGTGGGGCAATCTATTATTTTCCACATTTTCTATAATGAACATGTATCACCCTGGTAATAAGGAAAAAGCAATAGCTACTCTTTCTAAAAAGGTGAAATCAGGGGCGCCTGGGTGACTCAGTCATTAAGCATCTGCCTTTGGCTCAGGTCACAACCCCAGGGTCCTGGGATCAAGCCCTGCATCTGGCTCCCTGCTTGGTGGGGGGCCTGCTTCTCCCTCTCCCACTCTCCCTGCTTGTGTTCCCTCTCTCACTATGTCTGTCTCTGTCAAATAAATAAAATAAAATCTTAAAAAAAAAAGGTGAAATCATATAGTTTAATATAGGATGTCTCTGTACTTAGAATTTGAAATAAAGTTATCACATGGTTGAGTATTTTTACATTTAGCTCTGGGCTTCCTGGCTGCCAAGGCAAAAAGAGAAATAGGAAGAATTATCTAGATCTGTACTATTTTATTTCTCAGTTCTTCCCAGAAGATAAACTATCATTCTGGCACTAGATGCTAAGAGAAGCACGTGTGCACTGCTTCTCCATAATACGAATAGCCACCCTGTAGCGCAGTGCAGCAGGTGCTGACCCATAGCCCTCACTTCTGTTCCCTTACTGTTACTGTTTAAGAACTGTAGTCCCCACCCTTTGCTAAAGGATAACTAACACACACACAGTGCCTTTTTCATAACGTACTAGCATCCCTATTTTTCACCACAGTTAAGATAGTCCCCAAATGGCGCCTGGGTGGCTCAGAGGGTTAAGTCTCTGACTTTGGCTCAGGTCATGATCTCAGGGTCTTAGGATCGAGCCCTGCATCAGGCTCTCTGCTCAGCAGGGAGCCTGCTTCCTCCTCTCTCTCTGCCTGTCTCTCTGCCTACTTGTGATCTCTGTCTGTCAAATAAATAAATAAAATCTTAAAAAAAAAAAAAAGACAGTCCCCAAATGAATGTTTCCAGTAGACACTGATGATGTTAATATCTGGCTTTTATGCCACATCTTGATGGTGTCACCTTTTTACTCTGAACAAGGATCCTCAGAAGATGGTCCCATAGATGAAGTTGATCTTGAAGAGTGGTAGATGTAGCATAGTTTGAGAATGTATTTCTTTTTTTTTTTTTTAATTAAATTAAATTTATTTATCTGACATAGAGAAAGAGAGAGCACAAGCAGCAGGAACGGCAGGCAGAGGGAGAAACAGGCTCCTCGCTGAGCAGGGAAGCTGATGCAGGGCTCAATCCCAGGACCCTGGGATCATGACAGGAGTCAAAGTCTTAACCAACTGAACCACCCAGGCACCTGGAGAATGTACATTTCTTAATAATACATCTGCGTAAGAGTCTTGGATAAGAGAAAGCAGAGAAAAAGTTAGGTCAGTGGCTATGGACAGTCACTCTAAAACTTGACAGAGGTCACAAAGAGGCACTTTCCGACCTGGCACTAAAGCTACCAGCCCTGAAACTGCTGGAAAGCTGAACCTTGCTATGACAAGAAGTAGCTTCCAGAAATACACACAAACCATATTAGTCAGAGTCAGAGCCTCTGAAGGCCGAGATGAAGGGTAGGGATAAAGGGAGCTGTACCTATGACCTTCTGTGGATGTCAATCCCTGCTACAGAAATAATTTAAATTAGATTTTCTTCTGTATCTTACCTGCAGTTTCTTTCAGATCCCATGGATCCAAGCCACTCCCAGAGACAGCAGAGATTCTGCAGAGCCTGGGAGATGCTAAAATAGCTTACTTGTCCCTCCAAATCCCCCCACCCCAAAACACCTTTCGCTCCATGTGTCTGATGCTTCAAGGCTGGAACCAAGTCTTTCCTGACCACCTATGTGGCCTTCCTTTCCTCCGTGACTTCTGAGAGCACTCACCCACCACACGACTCACTGACACGCGCCACACATGTCATATGACCCCAGTCAGGTTGTAGACTGTAAAATATTAGGCATCTCACCGAGCACCTACCACAGTGTCTTATGCGTGAGTACTGAGGTGACAGGTTCAACTAAATTACCCAGTTTGTCTATTTCCCAAAGTAAATACATGGCGATCAAGCCCTGTGTTGGTAAGAAAATAAGGTTGATAGCACAATTGTCAGCAAGGCAATAATGCTAAAAGGCCAAAGTTTACTTGACCAGGAATGTAGTTTTTTAAATTTATTTCAACAGACTAATTTTGTTGGTGTGATCACTACGGACAGGAAGAATGAAATATTTTTCCTGACCTCAAAGGAGTTCACAGTCTTTCAGAAAATAAAGATGCACACATAGCTAATTAGGATAATGCATTATTAATATGGAAAAAGTGGGAGGACACATAACAATTACAAAGCCATCAACAACATTCCTCAAGAGATGGCTGCAATTTACATCCCACTGAAATTGGGCCACATGACTAGAATAGTGTCTAGAAAAAGACAAGGAACCCTCCCTTTCTCTACTCTGAACAGATGTGCCCCCCTGAGGAGCCCTGGTTTCTGAACTCAGCCACTGATTTGCAGAGGACACCACACAGTGCAGCCCAACTAATGCGTGACACTGGCCAGAGCAGGGGGTTAGCTGAAACACAGCTGAAGGAAGCAGCATCATACCGAGGACAGCAAAGCTGAGGTACCAGGAGAGCTGTCTTGAAACCTTTGGGAATGAGAGCTTGTCTAGTGAAAGATGGGCTGCAGAAGCACTTCCCATACTGAAAAAAATAAATAAATAAATAACCCACTGGCGGGTCATGAAATCAATTTAGAAGTACAAGACTTAACGGTAAATGCTATTTCATAAAATGCCTGTCGTGGATATGAATGTGTGTGTATGCATGTATGTGTACAAGTGAACACATACTGGATCATGAAAACAGATGTTTACAAAACAGTCTGCAAGGCTGTGGATCAGGCAAATTATTTGGGAGATTATAGAAGGATTTATTTCAATTCAATAGAAGGAAAACACCTCTAACAAGGAAAACGATCTCACACTGAGGTTTACTGTTTTGAGTGGCAGAGAGTTTCCAGCCCCTGAAACACTTCAAGCAGCGCTAAAGCCATAGACTGCCATGAGGATATTCATTAAGCAGAGAGTTAAATGAGAAGAACTCTGTTTCCTCCCCATTCTATGAGACTATCAATCTATATCACAGGCAATTAACTATCATTGAAGGCACAATTAGGAGAAAATAATCTGATGGAGTCACAAGGGCAAATGCATACAGCCTGAAATTTTATTTGGTTGCTTATGCTGGAAGAGCCTCTCTGTGAAAGAAGAAGTTGTAGGGGATACTTAGACCGCAATTCTCAACCTAGATATACATGAGAATTACCTGGGGAGCACTTAAAAGATATCCATGCTTGGATCCCAACATGTATCAGTTAAAACACTGGGACTAAAAATTTGTATTTTGTTTAATGCTCTTCAGGCCGGAGTTGAGAACCACTGATTTATAGGTATAAAATGTATAAATGAGGGGCACCTGGGTGGCTCAGTGGGCTAAAGCCTCTGCTTTCAGCTCAGGTCATGATCTCAGGGTCCTGGGATCGAGCCCCACATCGGGCTCTCTGCTCAGCAGGGAGCCTGCTTCCTCCTCTCTCTCTCTGCCTGCCTCTCTGCTTACTTGTGCTCTCTGTCTGTCAAATAAATAAATAAAATCTTTAAAAAAATGTATAAATGGGGGCGCCTGGGTGGCTCAGTGGGTTAAGCCGCTGCCTTCGGCTCAGGTCATGATCCCAGGTCCTGGGTTCGAGCCCCGCATCGGGCTTTCTGCTCAGCGGGGAGCCTGCTTCCTCCTCTCTCTCTGCCTACTTGTGATTTCTCTCTGTCAAATAAATAAATAAAAATCTTTAAAAAAAAAATGTATAAATGACACTCTATAAAACACAGAGGGAAGGGAAACAGCCCCAGGATTTATATAAACATCATAAAAAGGGTTAGAAAGCATCATATCAAGGCTTTTGATTTCTGCTCAGGGTGCAGAGAGCTGAAGAGAGCATCACTCCCATGCTCACAACAAATAAAGAACCAGATAAATGGCAAGTCCAGAACATTCTTGAATCCACTGGAAAGCTGAGGTCATAGGGAAATAAACTAGCCCCAAATCTAAGGAGAAGCAGATGCCTACAGGAAGAGAGAAAACAAGTACTTGTTTACCTGAGGTTGATGCACCTGGACACCGGGTAATAGGCATCAAGTAACAAACAACAACAGAATACTGCTGGAAAAGTTGACAGAGCTTGGAGCCAGACCACTTGGAGGTACAGCACAAAAGGAAAACCTAAGGCTGACACTGAGACAGACATTAGGAAAACCCCTCTGGCCAACCAGCTCCAAACTCAGACTATCACAAGAGGAATTTGAAGTGTATGGTGCAATGAGAATAACCATACCAACAACAAACCTCAAATCCAGTTCAAATCCTGATTAGAGTGATCAACCCCACACTAAAGGTCTAGCAGAAATAGAAAGGCACTACCATTTCCAGACATAAAAACCATTATCTCAGTCTCTCAGGTCCTACACAAGATGTCCAGTGCTCAACAAAACACACAGGGCATACAAAAAGCAAGAAAGAAAGAAGACTCCCAAGAAAGGGCAACAAACTGAACCAAACTCCGATATAAAACAGATGTTGAAGGTATCAGACACTAAATTTTAAATAACCGTAATTAATTGTAAAAGGCCCTAACAGAAAGAATGGACAACATGAAAGATTAAATGCTTAATTTTACCAGACAGATAGGACTTGTAAGGGAGAATAAAATGAAAAAAACTTGAAAGGCTAAACACAGTAACAGAAATGGAGACAGCTTTTAACATTCTTCCACAGATTTGACACAGCCAAGAAAAGAGTCAGTGAACTTGACAGGTCAACAGAATTGCCCACACTAAAACAAGAAACAATAAAAAGAAGAATGAAACAAAACAAAGTGTTCAACAGCTCTGGAATAAATCAAATGTTCTAAACTAGGTGTAATCAAATTACAGAAGGAGAGAAGAAAATGGAGCAGAGGAAATATCTGAAGAAATAATTGTTGAGAATTTTCTAAAATTAATGACAGACAACAAACCACAGATCCAAGAAGCTCAAGAACATCAAGCAGGATGTGCAAGAATGTACATATATGTACACGTGTGTAGGCACACACGCACATGCACACAGAGGTACAGCATATTAAAACAGCTGAAACCAAAGGCAAAAAGAATCTTTAAAAAAAAAAAAAAGATTTTATTTATTTATTTGACAGAGATCACAAGTAGGCAGAGAGGTAGGCGGGGGGCTGGGGGACAGGCTCCCCGCTGAACAGAGAGCCCAGTGCAGGGCTCGATCCCAGGACCCTGAGATCATGACCTGAGCCGAAGGCAGAGGCTTAACCCACTGAGCCACCCAGGTGCCCCAATAAAAAGAATCTTGAATGTAGTGATAGAAAAATAAAACACTAAATATAAAAGAAGATAAGGATTGTAGAAGATATCTTGTCAGTAGCATGCAAGTAAGAAGTCAATAAAGCAGTGTCTTTTTTTTAAAAGATTTTATTTCTTCGACAGACAGAGATCACAAGTAGGCAGAGTGGCAGGCAGAGAGAGAGGAGGAAGCAGACTCCCCGCTGAGCAGAGAGCCCGATATGGGGCTCGATCCCAGGACCCTGGGACCATGACCCGAGCCAAAGGCAGAGGCTTTAACCCACTGAGCCACCCAGGCGCCCCAATAAAGCAGTGTCTTTAAGGTGCTGAAAGAAAAAATAAACTGTCAACCCAAAATTCTAGACCCAGTGAAATAAATTTCAAAAACAAAGGAGAGGGGCGCCTGGGTGGCTCAACAGCTAGCAAAATGGCAGATTTTAATTAAGTTTAACAGCATAGTAAATGTGAATAGTCTAACACACTGAAAAATAGATATTGTCAGATAGGTGAAAAATGTAAGACTCTGAGGTCTACAAGAAACCTGCTTTAAATATACAGACACAGACAGGCTAGAAGTAAAAGAAAAGTAAAAGATACAGGAAACAAACACTAAATTAAGGAAGCTGGAGTAACTATATTATGAACACCCAAAGCAGTAGAACCCAGAACAAGGAATACTAACAAGGAAAAAGAGGAATAGCACATAATAATAAAAGGATCAGTTCTCCAAAAGGACATAACAGTCCTGAATGTGCATGTACCTAAAACAGGTGATCAAAATACATGAAGCAAAAAGTGATAGAACAAAAATAGAAGAAATAGAAATATAAAAATAGAGAAATAGAAAAAATCCACATTTATAGTTGGAGACTCCACCATGCCTCTCTGTTATTGATAAAATAAATGGACAGAAAATCAGGACAGAGAAGACCTAAAATTTCCAGAACATTCTACCCAAAAATAGCAGAATACACATCCTTTTCAAGTACACATTGAACACTCACCAAGACAGACCATATTCTGGGGCATAAAACAAAGGTTAGCAAATTTAAAAGGACAGAAGTCATGCAAATTATATTGTGAGACAATAACAGAATTAAATTAGAAATCAGTAACAGTAAGACTTCTGGAGAATTCCCAAATAGTTAAAAATCAAATGATATACAGTCAAATAACATGTGGATTAAGAGGAATTCTCTTAATATTCTTAAATATTTTAATTTTAAATAAGTGAAAATGCAAATACACATAACAGAATTGTGGAATGCAGCTAAAGCAGTGGTTAGAGGGAAATGTATAGCACTACACGCTTACATTAAAACAGAAGAAAAAGATCAGTAAAATGAGCTATTAAGAAAACAACATAATTAATTAATTAATTAATTAAACCCAAAGTAAGGAGAAGGAAGTATTAAAGAAAAGAGCAGAAAGCAATAAAATTGAAAATAGAAAAACAGACAATGAAACCAAATATCTGGATCTTTGAAAAGATCAATAAAATTAATAACCTTCTAGATAGAATAAGAAAAATATCGAAGACACAAATTACCAGTATCAGGGATGAAAGGAGAAAATCACTATAGATTCCATGGACATTAAGTGGATGATAGGAGAAGACCACAAAAAATTCTATCTCCATATATTTGACAATTTACGTGAAGTAGAACAATTCCTTAAAAAATACAAACTACCCAAACTTATCAAGAAATAGGCAACCTTAAGTGCACCTATACCTATTAAATCTGTAGCTAAAAACCTACCAAAGAAAACTCTAGGCCTATATAGTTTCATTAATGAATTCTACCAAACACTAAAGTAAGAAATAATACCAATCCTGCACAGCCTCTTCCAAAAATACATCACAACCAAGTGAAATTATCCCAGAGATACAAGATTGGTTCAATGTGTGAAAATCAATCAGTATAATTTGCTGTATTAAATATGAAGAAAAAAATCACATTATCTTGTCAACAGATGGAGAAAAAGCATTCAACAAAATTCAAAATTGATCCAGAATAAAAACTCTCAGTAAACTCAGAATACAATGGAAATTTTTTAACTTCATAGGGCATCTAGCCTCAGTTAACATCATACTTAATAGTGAAAAATTGATTATTTCTCCCCCATGACAACAAACAACGCAAGAATGTTCTCTCTCACCACTTCTATTTAACATTATACTGGAATTCTTAGCCGGTGCAGTAATTAATAAATAAATAAATAAAAGGCATCCACACCGGGAAGGAAGAAATAACACTATCTTTATTTACCAATGACATGATTGTGTAGAAAATCCAAAGAATCTACAAATAAGCCCCCTAGAATAAGTGATTTTAGGAAGGTAACCAAATATAATGTCAATATATAAAAACCAATTCCAGAGGTGCCTGGGTGAACTCAGTTGAGTTGAGTAACTGACTCTTAATTTTGGCTCAGGTTGTGACCTCAGAGTTGTGGGGTAGAGCCCCACACTGGGCTCCACACTCAGTGGGGAATCTGCTTGAGATTCTCTCTCTCTCCCTCTGTCCCCCTACTCGCTCTCTTTTTCAGTCTCTCTCTTTAAAATAAATAAATAAAGGGAATAAAAATATAAGGCACAGCCTGAGAGGAATTCAGGCAAAACACGTTTCTGACAAAGAACTTACATCCAAGTTAGGTAAAGAACTCTCAAAACTCAACAATAAGAAAACAAACAACCCAATAAAAATAGGCAATCAAAATTACCACCGCATAACATTTAAAAGCTTTAAATTTTTATTTGAATTTGTATATTTTTTCCAGTCCATTAAGAGTCTAAACAAAACTCCTCACCAATTTTTTTTTGGACCATATCATTTGACCCAGAACTAGCCTTTTGATCTCTGTCAACCTTTGATATAGTTTATATTGACCTAAAAAAAAAGAAACTATTAGTTTTCATTGAACTCAGGAGATAAATTTTGTAGAAGCCCTTCATAAAGAGACTAATTTTCCCATCAAATAAAATTGGCTCTTTAAACACACAAACAAAAAAGTTATAACTTTCTGAGGCATAAAAATTTATTTTCTCGGGGTGCCTGGGTGGCTCAGCGGGTTAAAGCCTCTGCCTTCGGCTCGGGTCATGATCCCAGGGTCCTGGGATTGAGCCCCGCATTGGGCTCTCTGCTTGGCGGGGAGCCTGTTTCCCTCTCTCTCTCTCTCTGCCTACTTGTAGTCTGTGTCTGTCAAATAAATAAATAAAATCTTTAAAAAAAATTATTTTCTCACCTGAGCATGAATCACATTTTTAATCACCATACTTCCTCCTTCTCCCTGATACCAAAACTAAACAATTCTAGAACCCAATGATGAAAGAAATGACTCTTATTTTCCCTTTGCTCATATTTCTTCACTTATTTCTCACCACCTGGTACCACGTTTTGTAAGTCACTATAAATCATGTTTGGGAACAATGTGAAGTATAACAAAGAAACAAAGAGATTCTGTGTGAAAGAAATCTTTTAAAATCAAGTTATTCAACATATAACCCTCTTCTTCCAAGTGAATGTCTTTTCCTCCCGAATATCATGCCGGCTTGGGCCATTCTTCTCTGCTGGAAACCAGAGAAAGAATAAACCTTGAAGATTTCCAGCACTATGCCCAGCTTGTTTCCAACTATTGCACTCTTTTCTGACCCTGTTTTATTTTTTAGAGTCTTTTTTTAAATTTGAGTATGTCTGACACATAATGTAACATTACTTTCAGATATACACCAGACTGATTCAACAAGCCTATATGTTACACTATGCTCACCACAAATCCCGTGGCCCCCACCATACAAAGCCATTACAATACGGTTGACTATATTCCCTATGTTGTATGTTTCATCCCCATGACTTATTCATGCCATAACTGGAAGCCGGTATCTTCTACTCCCCTTCAGCCATTCTGCCCACCCTTCCACCACCCCCCCTCTGACGATAACTTATTTCTCTTTTAGTACTTCTCTTCAACTGAAATATGAGACAAAACATAAATAAATAGGTTCCCTTCTAGTAGATTGTAAGTGCGATGAGCAGAAAGATTTGTCTTTCTTGTGTACTCTTTTACCCTCAGCACCCAAAACAGGGTCTGGCACACCGTAGATGCTCAATAAATATTTGTGAACCAATGACTTCCCAAGACATCTCTCCCTCCCCATTCCTTCATGTTTTTCCAGTGATCCTGAACATCCCATAACAGCACTGCTGATGGAAAATATGCTGCCCTCCACTCCCTCCTCTCAGGATTAGTGACCAAGTCTTTTTGCCAATTTCTGTGCCAACGAGATATGGACGATGGACAACTTGTTGCCCAATCTAACTCCAAATGTCCACCAACATCTGCCATATCAGATGGAAACAAAAAGCAGCACTCCCTTCACACTTCCAATGAAAACAGGCTAAATGCTTTAAAAGCAATAAGCAGTTGAGGCCGGTTTCCTACCAAAACAACTACAGACAATTCGCCCACTGATTTACTACCAGGACAACTGTTTTCTTGCCCAGGATCTCCCACTAACTGCATCTTCACCAAGTCCCAGCCTGTTAGTTTGAAGACAGGTAACAATACTGAAATGAAGCCATGATTTGGAACAAGCGAGTGTTCTCAACGGGAAGCACAGGAGATGGTGGAGGGGAGGTGCTGGGGACTGAGACACAGACCAGAACCAGCTGTGAGGCTTTTTCAAACTATACGCGTCCCCCCAACCCCAACTCCTCCACCCTAACCCACTCCTACCGAATCATCACCATAGAGTAAGCCACTGTTGCTGTTGCCAACGGGAATATGAAAAACTCAGAAAAAAATGTTTAAGTGTAAGTTCTTTGAAGAATGGGACCAAGATTTATGCTTCTTAGCAATAGCCAGAATGATATCTCGCACTGGGTACTCTATGTTAGAGTCGAGTCTCTACCTGTGTCTCTGCCGGTGTCTCCTGCCTCACTCTTCTCTGCCCTCAGCCACACCCTGTACTTCTATTGTCCTGCACTTCTCCCGACTGCCCGTACAGGCCAGCCCTTTCACCATCTGTCCCTGCCTGTGGGAAAAACCATGGACTGACTGCCTACCTAACAGCCTGAGAGGCCATCTCCCTTCCTCCCTTGCTAGCAGAACTACAGCTTTGTTCAGATAAGGGGCATCAGTGTGTGGAAGCTGAGTCCCTCTCTCAGCTCCAGAAGATGGCATGGATAAAACAATCATAGCCTACCTTCTTCTCCTTCACCAGTGACTGGTTTAGGGTGGGCATGTGACCATTCTGGCCAATGACCTAGGGAACATCTGGGAAATCTTGTCCTTTGTTTTCTAGACAAACACCGTCCCTCCCTTCTGTTTTGGAAGTTATCGCCCGCAGCCATGATGGAGCCATAGTCAACCTGTGGCAGAGCAGGGAAAAGCAAGCGAATCCAACCAAGAGGGCTGTGACCACCGTGAACCACTTCCTGCAGACTTCTTAAGTGAGACAGTAAAGTAACCTAAATCACATAACTTACAACAGCAAGCACTGATTGCCCACCACAATGGCCTGGGAAGTCCCTCCAGCTTTTTCTCCTCAAGCAGCCCTACTATCTCCAATTTTGAACACCACTACAGTCTCCTTGGGAAGTCTTCACTCTATGCCAGACAGTTAAACGGTCCCAAGCACTGTTATCCGCACATCTGCCTTTCCCACCAGACTGTGAGCTTCTCCAAAGAAGCATCTTTCACCCTTGGCAGAGGCCCTGGCATACTGAAATTAACACTCAGTTTGAGCTTAGCGTAAGTGACTCCACTTTGGTCCTCTTGAATGAATGATCAACAAAACAAGGAATGGAAGGATGAACACACAGGATGCTTTCCATGCCTTGGATAAAGACTTGATGACTGACAGACTGAATATGGCACCCAGGCTGTCTACACTCTACTATAGACTTCGTTTGGGTGGTGATGAGCAAAGGCAGAGATAGTGCAATGGACATGTACTATTTTTATCTGCCCAGAACTCAGACTTCTCACTGGGAACTGCCCCTCTCCAGCCAGCAGCTGAACTGGAGCTGAACAAATCCCCAGGCACTGGTGACACCTAGGTAAAGTATTCACTCTTTTTGTGAATATCCGTATCACTCTTACCACCACTCCCTATGCACAGAGATGACTTGGCCCAGCTTTGGTCTAGCCTATCAGTAAGACTTGGTGTAAGGACAAAAAAGCTGGAAGAAGAGAGAGACTCTACCCCCCAATCCCCCACCCCAAGGAGCGGATAAACCTGAAGTCGCCAGTGCTATTTATCACCTCATATTAAAAACCAGTCATCACAGAAGGCGAAAAGAATTAAGACATGTATGAGAGAGAATGATCCCTGCAACCTCATGTGAGCCCCTGGATGTAGCCAAGCCTGAAGCTAAAACCCTCAGCCTTTTTCATTTCTGTGACCCAATTTCCATATTACATCAGGCAATTTTCAAGTGACCAACACCCAACTCAAAAGAATTCTGACAAACACAGTTGATAATGATGAAAGCAGGCTGATAACACCTCTATCTGCACCTTTCGATCCACTGCCTCTAGGATGGCAACAGGAAGTAAAAGAGCCTGAAAGTAGCCTAGCAGTGAATAACTCAGAGTGATTAAAGAAAAAGAAAGAAAGAAAGAAAGAAATGCCACCCCCAAAACACATACACACACACACACACGCACACACACACACACAACACCCCACCGCCACCACACTAGGGTTTCACCCTAAAGGAGGGTACTCTAAGCCTCCTGGATCCCCCTTCTGTTCAGAAATGTGCGGAGACCTCTGGGAGGCATAAAGTGTTACACTATCACATAGGGGAAAAATGGAGAGAACCTTCACCAAGCTTCGTGCCATGCACTTTGTGAACATGAGATAACTTAAAGCTATTTTAATGACTATAATACCCATTTTGCCTTTGAGGAAACTGAGCATTAGCGAAGTGAAGCAAGTTGCTCAAACTCACATAGCTAGTAACTGGAATTTAAAGAGCACTCTAGACCTTTTCCTTCTCTCTTGGATGGCTGGGTCCTGGGAGATGGAGGCACTCCACCTCCACCCTCATCTCCACAACGCCCCAGGGCACACAGACCTGCAGTCTTCCCACCTAAGGCCCCTAGAGTCAGAGCAGCCGAGCGTACTCAGCGCCCAAGGAACAAACTAACCCGGGCGCGTAGGTCCTTTAATCACCACCACCACCAAAAGTAAAGAGCCGGGCAGAGCAGCGGCAGGACGCGGGCCCGTGTGCGGCGCCGCAGAGAGAGAGGCGGGAGCTCCTCTGGGCTCCTCCGCTGCCCGAACCCCCGCCGCAGCTCCGGCTCTCCCCAGCAACCCGGGCCCCCGCCTCTCCGCTCCCCACCAGCGCCACGCAAACGCTCGGCGGTGCCCTGGCGGAGCAGGAGACCCTCCGCCGCCCCCCGCCCCGTCCAGGTGTTCCCAGCTGTTAGCCCCCCCGGCGGCTTCGGGACCCCCGCCCCTCCACGGCACCGCGGCCCTCCACGGCCCCGCCACAGCCGCGCGGTTCCGCACGTCCCCCGCGCGGGGTCCTCCGGCCCCGGCCGACCACCGCCCCCAGCTGGCCGCGGCCTCCCCGCTCACCTGCGCCGCCCGCGCTCGCGGGGCCTCTCGGCACCCCAGCCTGGCTCCCGGCCTCGGCTCCGAGCGCCCCCGCCGGGGGCCGGCGTTGGCTCCGGCCGCGCGGGGCGGGGCGGGGCGCGGCTCCTCCCCGCCTGAGCCACCTGGGGCGCCCGCGAGGGGCTCGGCCGGGACAGGTGGGCCCCGCCCGGGAGCGAGCCGCCCGGGGCTCAGGCTCCTCTGGGAACCTCAGGGATCTTCCGCCGGTTGAAGGGAGGCCTGGGCGACCTCATGTTAGGTGACAACCGGGTCGCTTAGTGCCTGCGAGGCGGCAGGGAGCCACGGCCCGGTCTGTTTCCAGCCTGACCCGCTCAGGAAATGGAACCCAGAGCGTGAGGCTGACCGGACCAAGCGACCAAGCCAGTGCGAAGAGTGGAAGCCAACCCCTTTATTTGGGGGATGTACAAACCGAGAACCCAGAACTGAGACCCTCAGGTTGGGGCACAGTGACTTAGTTCAGAACTGTAAGAACTCAGGCCTTTTCTGACCATCCCATACTAAACCATCTGCACCTCACCCACGGGGGCTCAGATGACGTCCAACCCTTCCGTAAAATAACATTAAGCTATAAATAAGATCATTTCAGGTAATGATATCCTCCCTCAAGAGGGGAGGAATCTCCTCTGTCCACTGTTAAATAACCAAAGACTTGAACAAATCCAAGACAGTGCATGTGCTCAGTGAATACTTGGTGCACAAAATGAGGCGTGGCCCGGTCTTCTGAGTCCAGCCTTCTGCTGGTCCTAACAGGCCAGAATTGTCCCAGCATCTCTCCTACTTTCAGTGAGAACCCAGAGTCAAGAGGCCAGGCTTCCAAGCCACCACCTATCCTTTCTGTACCACTTGCCTCCCCTCCCACTGCCTGCCAGGCAGCTGGCTTGAGGGAGTCCACACCCCCTGGACATCTTTGTAAACTGTGAAGCAAATCTTTTAATTTCTGAAGATGTCCCAGGCAGGGTTACTCAGAAATATAATGCTGTCCTGCCAGCTTTGCACTTGTGGAAACAGCTGAGAGTTTGTAACACTGACCCAGGAACCCCCAGCTAGTAGCAGAGCTAAGCCTCAGGCATTTGTGGTGATGGTGGGTCCTGTAGCCAGGAAGCCTTGAGTGGGGATAGAACTACGGAAAGGGGGCTTGGGTTTGGTCCTCTGCTGAGATCTCTAATTGGTGGTCTCTCCAGGCCTCTCAGAGGGCAAGTGTGAAATGAGACACTCACACTTACTGAGGCCCTGACTGTTTAAAAAAAAAAAAAAAAAAGTGTGGGGCACCTGGTTGGCTACGTCAGTAGAACATAGGACCCTTGATCTTGGTGTTGTGAGTTGTTTGAGCCCCACGTTTAGTATGGAGGTTATGCTAAATAAATAAATAAATTCCATTTAAACAAACAAAAGGTATCAGAATAGGATACAAAGAGTGTGGTGTATTTTTTCCACTGGGCAAATGAATGGCCTTAACACACACATACACACACACACACACACACAATGATGTGTGTTGCTGCTACTCACACATTAATATCAAGATTCATTAAAGAAACCCATTCTAAGCACACTACAGGAAACACGGCACAACTTTAAAGTTGCATGGAGAACATTCCTGCTTAGAACTATTTCAGTTTACTTCTCTATTAAATCTCAAAGCCATAATTAGATGCTGTCTGTTAAGGTGAGGTCAGGGCCAAGTGGTCTGCTCCACCCATACCCCCAACAATAGGCTTAACATTCTTAGGGCCTGGACCCCCCCCCCCGCCCCCGCCCCTGATCCTGCTTCATCAGTGAGTCTGGTGCAAATGGGTGTTTAAGTGGTGGTAGGGCTTGGTTAGTTGCTTCACACTGGGCAAGGCCAGCCTGGTAAAACGTTACAGAAAATGCCCCACCTAGGTGTGCCCTACTCCAGCTGTATTCCCCTATGCGGTAGGTGGGGAGGCTGGTGTCCCAGGGTGGGGCTGTGAAGGGTCCTGCGGTTGGGACAGCCACTTGCATCAGCACATGGGACTAGGCTTGGGAGCCCCTGCAGTTCTCACCCACACAAAGTGGGCCCGGCCTTTCCTGTGTACTGGTTTCACTCAGAGGAGCGCGTGTCCCGTGATTGAAGATCTTCCCACTAGGTGTGTGATCTTGGCCAGGCCAGTCTGGTCAGGGATGCCACCCAAACGGGCCTGGGAATGATCATCAGGAAGGCATAAATTCTGCCCGGGCGTCCCTCATTCTCTCTCGCCTTCTCTCTCTCTCTCTCTCTCCCTCTCTACATTCTCTCCTCTCCCCCACCCGACCCAGGGCTTGCTGAGTAGCCCTGGGCAAGTTCCCTAATTGTCTAATTGTGTGTTTCTCCCACTTTGAAAACCTGCAGGCATGAAATCAGAGAAGATCTCAGCTGGAAGTTCTTGGGTTGAAAGGAGGATCTGAAATAAGAAGGTCTGATACCATTGTAAGGTTAAGTGAAAGAATGCAGTTAAAGTGCTTGAGCACAGAGCCAGCACAAAGCACCTGCTCAGTAAACAGGCCTTGTACTTCCTTTAATGTGGCTCAGACTGACAGTGCAAAGGGAGCCAGCTAATATCTGGTGACACAGTTAAGTGCTGAAAGTAGGACAAAACCGCTGATAGACTTCTAAAGGGTCTAGAATTAATTAATCCTTGCCAATGACCATGCATGTTACCATTCTCTGCCAGTCCCTAGGCAAATGATACCTGAACTAGGAAATCTTCTGTTTCTTCTCTATCTGTGGTCCTCTGATAGCGCAGTGAAAGAGAAAGCATCCAAAAAATAACCAAAAAATTTCTGGGCCTTGAGATATTATTTACCTTTTTCTCCCTACCTTTACCTTCTCAGTGTGTGCCCCCAATACTATACATCATTTTCTGAGCACATTTTTTCAATGAAAAAATATACATGAAGTGCCTAGGATAGTTCCTGGCACATAGTTGTTGCTCAGTTAACTATAACACGCACAGGAGAGATGTAGGAGAGTGGTGAGCAATAGAAAGAAAGAGCCATGAATTCAGGTAGGCAAATATGATAATGACTTTATTAGGTCACCCAGAATTTTAAGTTCACTTGCTTTGTTTTCAGGTGGGCTTGGGTTCAAATCCAGTCACCACTTAAACAGGTATGTTAATCTCTCTATGCCCCAGTTCACTCGTCTATAAAATGAAGATAGTACTAGTATATCATAGGAGCTGGCAGGCATACTTAGAACAACCTTTAGTGAGTTGCTACTTTAGCCCAGGCACAGTTCTAACTGCTTCGTGTCTCTTCTGAGAGCTGACTTCGGGGTATTATATCTTAACCCAGATCCATAGACCCTGGAACTGGATTCAGCACTCTGTGTCTACATACATTTTTGCGAATGAGAGCATCCACAGCTTTCCTTAAATTTGCAAATAGGTCTGGGTCTCAAAACTGGTTAGGAATCACTGCCTTCAAGCCTTAGCAAAGAGTCTTACAGGTGGAAGGCTTGTCAGAGGTGGTGCAGACCACTGCTCCCAGACACCTGTGAGGAGGGGGAATCACTGGGGATGCCTGCTCGAGACGCAGGTCACTGTGCCTGAGAATTCCGAGTCAGGACAGCGGAGTGGTTTTTTGTTTTTTTTGTTTTTTTTTTTTTTTTTAGATTTTTTTAATTTATTCATTCGACAGAGAGAGATCACAAGTAGGCAGAGAGGCAGGCAGAGAGAGAGAGGAGGAAGCAGGCTCCTCACCAAGGAGAGAGCCTGATGCGGGGCTCGATCCCAGGACCCTGGGATCATGACTTGAGCTGAAGGCAGAGGCTTTAACCCTCTGAGCCACCCAGGCGCCCCCAGCGGGGTGGTTTTGAATAAGAGTGCTACTCACCTACAGGCAAGCCTAGGAAACTGATCTCATCCAACTTCTCATTTCTCGGGTGCAGAAATCAGCCTGGGTACCCGTTCAGTTTGAAGCAGCTTCCACCTCACAACCACGGACCAGCCTCCCTTCCCTCTGAGTCAAGCCCTCACCTCCCCTGAACAAGAGAAGGGAAATGCTCCTCTCTCCACAGCCCAGGTTCCCGTGAGCAGCACTCTAAGTACAACAGAAGACTTTTTTCCCCAAGCTTATTTTTTTCTCCTTATTTATTTAATTGAAGCCCAGGTAACACACAGTGTGACCCTAGTTTCGGGTGTACCACATAGTGAATCCACAAGTCTATACATTAAGCTGTACTCATGAGGGGCGCAAACATCTCAGTGCACAACTATCCCAATCCCATTAATGTGCATATTGCCACATCCTATTCATTCCATATTAATTCCTATTCATTCCATAACTGGAAGCCTGTACCTCCCCTTCCCCTTCACCTATTTTGAAACCAGCCTTCTATTTTGAGGGGAAAAAAAAATGTGCAGCCACCTCTGTGTTAGCCCTTTAAATCTCAAGGAGGCCTAGACCTTTCTTGCCAGAACTGCTCCCCCAGGACCCGCCCCCTCCACACACCCCACTGTATGCCGCTTTACTATTTGAACAGCTGAGGCTATTCAGTGAACACTTTCAAGTGACATCCTACAAAAATGTAGACGCTTTGTTCCACTTCCTACAGCCACAGGCTAATTAGGCACTGAACAGGGAACTTCAGTCTGGTGCCATTTAGTTGTATGAGGCCCATGGTGGGAACCACGTCTTTCCTGGTGGATCTTGGCAAGAAATGAGTCTGAAGCAAAAAAAAAAAAAAAAGAAGAAGAAGAGGCAGCTGTGGCAGGCAGCAAGGATGGTTATCAATGTTACATTTCAGGCACATCCAAAAATGTGGGCTCAAGAATGATCAGACAAAATCCGGAACCTTTTCTTTTCAGTTGGTGAAATTCTCTCCGTGCTTACCAAGGGCAGCCAAGGATACATGGGTGTTCCTGGAGTTTTTGAGGTTCATCAATCACAGAATCCTAACATAGCAGAAAGTTGAAATAACCTCCCCGAAGCAGGTTGGGCATACCTCTCACATACAAGGCCAGCACGCAAAATTTCCTGGGTGGCAAACTGTAGAAGCTGCATTTCCCTGAGAAGAAGACTATAAAATGATGAGGGTGGCCCCTTCAGGCCTGTGCTTGACCTTGAAGCTGGGCAGCAAATCAGTTTTTCCATACTTATTCCTCAGTACTATTCCTTACACTCTCAAGGCCCACCAATCAGTGTGAATCTGCTTGGCTTTCTTTAACACATCAGCTGGGGATTGCTTGCCCTCTTTCAGTTGGGTTTCAGAGCAAGCACTGAAACATGGACTATAAAGTCATGGGTCTGCTTACAAAATTGCTGGCTACAAAAATGTCCAAATGTCTTTGGTGTTGTATTTCTGAACCCAGGAAAGAAGTTCTTGATTATTCCAAATTTACTTCTTACTTTTGAAGATAACACAAACATATTGATCCTCTTTTTAATTTGCTAGGTCAGTGAGGAAATGGAATACCAACATGGAGAAAATTCCTTGTGTAGAATCAGAGTGCAGTTACCACTAACATACCAAGAAAATCTTCCTCAGGACCTTTGCACTTACTATCCCTTCTGCTAGGAACTGTCTCCAGATCTTTGTATGCTGGCTCCCTTAGTCACCCTCAGGGAGGCCTTCCCTGACTACTTCATTCAAAGCAGACACAAGACACTTGCTGTCACAGCACCCTGTTTTATTCCCTTCATAGCACTTAAACATATTAAATTATATTAAAAAGTGGTGTTCAGTAGTTCATAATTTGCCTGTAAGAGAATAAAGACCCTGTCTTGTCTTATTCGCCACTTTTCTCCAGTTTTGAAAACAATGCTGTGTTCAAAGCAGGTGCTCGAATATTTCTGGAAAGAATGAATGAATGCTAACATTTTGGCAGAAGACTTTGAGTTCATCACATGGAGATTTCAACTGTTCCTATATGTATGTGGCTTAGGTCTGTGAATAAGCTCTGGTCAGTGAGTGAAACGTGATTTTAACCTAGTCTCTCTATGCTCCTTGGTAACCACATAACCCAGGGAAACTTAGCCTCCTGGTTAGGAAAATAGACTCTCAAGATAGTTCCACCACTCCCTAGCTCTGTGATGTTGGGCACTTAAACCTCTCCATACCGCAGTTTCTTCATCTGTATATGGGGAGAATAACAGTACCACTCTCACCCATAACTTGTGAAAAGATTCCAGAATACGCTTGAAGAACTAGCTGCTGCATGAGCCATGCATAGTACTAGAGGCTTTCAGTTAGTACAGGGAAGGGTGGGAACTACCGGAACTCTGTTGTATAAACTGCGGGAGTTCACTCTTGATCACCAGCTTCCTGGCATACAGCCTGAGGCTTGTCACAGGAGTTGCAATGGCAGTGGGTGCCTCTCTGACATCATTGCACCGGTAGGTCTGACACAGTTCTGATGGTTGGTGATCTCCAGGTAGAGCAGGTGCACCAGGCTCCCGCTCTCTGTGGGTATGGTGGGGGGGGGGGTCAATTAACCTTGCCAGGTGGACACAGGTGATTCCTAATGTCTCTTGCAGCCTTCCTTTCTACTCCTAGTACTGGTGATGTACACTTTATTTCTTCCAAGAACTCCCCAATTTATTGGCTTAATATAGTAAAGTGAAAGCCACTTTAAAAGGCACTTTGGGGGCACCTGGGTGGCTTGACCGATTGGCTCGGTCATGATCCTGGAGTCACAGGATAGAGCCCCGTGTTGGGCTCCCTGCTCAGTGGGGAGCCTGCTTCCCCCCATCCCCTCCCCTCTCTCATGCTCTTGCTCTCTCTCAAATAAGTAAATAAATAAATAAATAAATGAAATCTTTAAAAAAAAAAAAATAAAAGACACTATTGACTTACAAGTCACAGGGGAAATCAGGAATGAGAAAATTGAGATGGGCAAACAGAGGACTGTAATAGAAGGAATGTGGGCTTTAGAGCCAAAACTAACCATGTAACCTTAGGTGACTTCACCGGTTGGATTTCGGTTTTCTCTTAGGTTTATGGCCTGAACAAAGACAAGCAGAAAGCAGAGGTCATGACCCCCAGTCATGTGCTTAGGAGCAGCTGACGCACATGCCGTAGACGACAGAATGGCCCACGCAGCACAGCGAGTACCTGCCCCCCGTGTGGGAACAGGGGCAGAGCTTTCAGATGCCAGGCTCTTCCTAGCAGAGGCAGCAGACGGCTTGCTTCCAGATGCTGGCAGAAGCTGAGTGTGCTTTTGTGTTCTGGCTCTGCTAAGTGACTCCTTGAGTGCCTTTCGTCTCACTTTGGGGAGCTTGTTAAGCTCCGATAAAGATGCTGCTGGAATGTAGGCTTTCAGAAATCATTTCAGTGATTTCTGAGATGCAGAGTGGACTTGATTCATGAGGCAGTGTCAGGACCTCGAGTGCAGAACACGCACAGGAGCCCGGGGTGTGAACCGTCCCCAGGCACAGAGATGGACACCAGCCCCAAACCCTCCTCACTGCCATTACTGAGAGGGTATGAAGTGTTCCATCCCAGTGAAATAGCCTAAGAGCAGCTCTTCCCCCAAAAGGAAGGAGGCGGGAAAGTGTGGGAAAGGAAGAACCCTAGACGGAGGGCTACAAGGAGGTCTGACTCACTGAGTGGATCAGATGATTCCCAGGGTCTCCTACACTAAGTAGCAGCAGTGATGGGTAAAGGCCTCCCTGGGGTCCAAGGTAAAAATACCTACTCCCAGGAAGTTTTTGATAATAACTATGAAGAACAATACAACAGGCCCCCAAAGGAGTCACTTAACCCTAAGTGCAAACCGACACTTAATTACAGTTTCAGCTCTCCCGGAAATGGACTCTTTAAAGCGGTCAGCTGGGAATCACCTAGTCAGCACTAGGTCGGTTATCGGCCCAGCAGACCCCTGCCATCCCCTGAAGGAAAGCGACCTTGCCAGAACTAGTCTGCTTTCTGCCTCTTTGTTCCCACTCCCTTCTGCCCATAAGTCTTCCATTCTGTACCACTCCTCGGAGCTCCTGTCTGCTAGATTCATGTTGCCCAATTCATGAATCACTGAATAAAGCCAGTAAGACCTTTAAAATGTACTCCATTGAATTTTGTCTTTTAACACAGCAATCTCTTCGATTTAAGTAGCACTTTCCTTAGAATGCTTGCACACAATTTCTCGTCTGATCCTCCAACCAAATGTGAAGAGTAGAGAGAGGTGGGCTGAACGTCTCCGTAATTCAGGTATGGGGATGAGTTCACTGACATGCTGCACAGCTCAACAACGTCACCGTTGGTCAGTGCGCAGTAGAGCGGGATCCAGGTCCCAAGTCCCTCGTTATTTCCGTTTGGAATTACTGAACAGTGCCATTGCTTATTGGTCCGGGGTATTTCGCCTTTGCGCGCATGTCCCAGAAGGGGGCGCTGCAGGGCAGCAAAGAGGCCAGGCTGGTGATGGGGTCCGCAGGTCAGCAGCCTACCTGCCAGAAGGAGGTAGCCACCCGTGACCTAGACGAATCCGCCACCAGCCTCCCGCCCCAGCTCTACAGTAACCCATCAGAAGCACCCGCAGACGGGAGAGGCACAGGTAAATGGAGTCTGTGGTAAAGCAGGGTGGGGGTTGCTCACAAGAGAACCCCACTTGTATGGTTTCTGCTCCTTTCTGTAGTTGGACCTGCAGATGCATGTGTGGTATGGTTGGCATGTGTACTTCTTCTAAACTTAAGGCATTAAAAGGAGACTCTATTAATCATCCTGACAAGGCTGGAGGTGAGGGAAGGGCAGCTCCTCTCAGCAGTCTCCTCCAAGGCCTCACAGAGACCCGGGGAGGGGGAACCCACCCAGTGCCCCTCAGACCTCCCATTTAGAGCTGGACCAGATGGGGCAAGAGAACCCTGCTTTACTGGGAGCTGACACAGCAGAGGACAAATGTTATATATTTTAAAATGCAACTAGAGAGCATTAATGTCCTAAAGAGAAAGAAAAAAAAAAGTCAACATGAGTGAAGTTAAATTCTTACAGCAACCTGTACGGAACCGCCAGGAGTGACTGCAGCCTTCTAAGTGGAAGAAAGATCAAGACATGGAAGAAAGATCCTGACAGCCGCTGGGGCACAGACTTCCTTTAGGAGGTGCACTGTCAGGCACCCCTGCTGTGGGGCATCCTCTTTCATTATTGTTTTGATTCTTTCCTAGATGCATCTGACTGCTTAACATAATTCAAATAACAAGGAATTCTTGGATTCCTCTGAGAGGAGAAAACAGAAAAGTTGCAAAGGTGTAAGACTTTGCATAAATTCTTTGTAAAAGGATTTTTGCGGCTAGTTGCTGGTATTGCCACACACACACACACACACACACACACACACACACACACACAGAGCACAGACCTCGGGACCAGACTGCCTGGGTTTCGATCCTGACTCCTCGCAGCTGTGAGGCCTTGGGCAAGTGACCAAGCCTCTCTGTGCCTGTTTCCTGCCCACTAAAGTGGAGATACCGGTGCCTACCTCGTGGGGTTATTAGGAGGATTAGATGGATTAATACATGTAAAGCACTTAAAACAGTAGCTGGCACACAGCCAGAACAGTCTCTGGCATTCACTGGCTCTTTCCTGCAGCTTTCTGAGCATTTTGAGGTTCTGGGGCTGTCGCATGGCGTCCAGAGCTAGTTTGCCAATTGCTGCATACGTTCTGAAGGAGTAAAATAGGACTTGAGGTACAGTTTTTGAAGAGTTGTCCTCTGAGAATCATGCGAGTCTGGTCATGGGGAGGGGTGAGAGTTTGGAGGGGCGCCCAAACAGAGCCCTTGGTGCTGGGGAAGCAAAGCAGATGGAGAATTCCAGACTGTGCCATCCACAGTGCCGTAAGAGGAAAGATCCACAGGAATTCCCTCCAAGTCTTTGACTATTCTGAGCCCAACTAACCACACAGAAATTGGGGAGTTCTTTGCAGACTGGACGAGGAAACAGGAATCGCCAAAGGGAGAGTAAAAACCCCATGGCTCGGGATACCTTTGGTCAAATGAGCCCACATTTTCACTTGATGTGTCACCTGGAGATGCCTCCTACTTCTGTTCCATTTACTATGTTCAGAAGACAAATCACAAGATGTAGTCTGTCACAATGCCACAGTTAAACCCACCAAGACACACGTCATCTGTAATTACCTTTGCAGGCTATGGCTCCAGCTCCACATTCTCCCACAGATGTTCATGGGCTCTGTACTTCCTAGGCATAGCCCAAGCATCAGAGCTCCATGGAATGGGAAACGTTGAGAAAGACTTGCAGTAACCCAGGGAACAGTGGGTGTCTGTGCAGTCCTCCTGCATCACAGAACCCCTGCTTTCTGGGACCTGTGGGGTCATTTCCCACTGATGCTGAAATTCACTTTGCCATTGGGTTCCTTTGGAGGACTTCCTTCTCATCTTAAATACACAGCTTCAGCCTAAATATTATCCACATCTAAAGTTTTACTACACAAGTCACCTTTAACAACTCTGATATCTGGGGGCACCTGGGTGGCTCAGTGGGTTAAAGCCTCTGCCTTCGGCTCAGGTCATGATCCCAGGGTCCTAGGATTGAGCCCCGCATCGGGCTCTCTGCTCAGTGGGGAGCCTGCTTCCACCTCTCTCTCTCTCTGCCTGCCTCTCAGCCTACTTGTGATCTCTGTCAAATAAATAAATAAAATCTTTAAAAAAAAAAAAAAAAACTCTGATATCTGGAAAAAGGCCTCCTCTGAGTTCTTTGGAGACTCACAATTTCAAGCAAGATGGATAAGACATCATAAAAGCACATCATCTGCCATGCCCTCAATTCCACTTACCAAACGTTTACCTGGCATCCATCCTTCCCGTTTTTAATTGATTAAAGCAGTTTACTGTCTGGCTCTCACGCAACATTAAGCAAACCACGAATGAGGGTATTTCTCATACACAATGCCTGTGTGGCCACAGGGTTCCAGTGACCCGAGCTATAGAAGTCTCCTTGCTCGGAGCAGAACTAATCATCCTGCAGCCTGCCTTTCATTATTCTCCAAAGGCTTCACATTCCAACGTCCTCTCCTAAGATCTCAGACCTATACGTTAATACTCTCGGTAGGTTAAACAGGAACACAAACATGCCAACCCTTCTCAAAAGATACCAATAATCTTCCAACATTCAACATGGACAGGACTCCAACACATTAGAAGAAGAAAGTCACTACGCTAAAGTATTATTGGAATAAGTGCCTTACTCGGACAAGAAGAAATTCAGCTATTACCCTGGTCTGCTGACCTTCATCTCAACCTTACCTTAGAAAAAAAGTTTAAGACACTTATTTATATCAGTTGCTCTCATTTCAGTGCTGAAGGAACAAATGTCACATTTTCTGGTTCCTCACTAAAAAATAAATAAAAACAGATATTCGAGCCAAGGGGGAGGCAGGAAGGTTAAGGCTGACTTTACTCATGCTTTGAGGCTGAGTGGCTGTCTACTGAAATGAACTCTTCTTTTCAGGTCAACAATGGTTCTACCTGACACTGGCCTTGAGGCCTTCAATGAGAATGCCTTTAGGATGACTCAAGAAAAAACAGACCAGACAAAGTTTAACTCAGTTTTATTTTCCACTTTTAGTATTTTTCAAATTATACAACATGCAGTCTGCCAGAGTATCCATACATCTTCATTTTAGAACCTAGAGGATAACCAAAATTTTCCACGGGCCAGGGGAGGGTTACTTCCAGATCTTTTGTTACATGTACTATATATTACAGCATCATTATCTGGTATAAATGGCCATTTTCCCCCTCAAACCACCAAAACAAGTTTGTCCACAATTTTTTTTTAATGAAAGCTACTGTACAGATACATAAAGCCCAGAGAACACACCTCTGCAGTACACATTACATACTTTACAAACTAGACATGTATAATCCTACAGAATGCCCTATTCCCCTTATAGCTGCACATGATGAAAAAAGTCTTTAAAACTGGTACACGAGATGTAAATGTGTAAGCAGACTTCATGGAGCAAGGCTTCCTTTGGCAGTTACCTGGCCCTTGTTCAATACTTTAAGAAAGGCTAAATTGTTAGTGTTATATAAAACCATTCTAGACTATGATGGTTCCTTTAGCTCACGAAAGATATTAAGGGTGAGACAATGAAGTGAAATCCTCCCCCTGCCCCCTTCCAGTGAAAAAATTCCCCAATATGTCATATAGCCAGACTCTAAATGTCTTCTGCCCTGCTTTAAAAAAAAAAAAAAAAAAAAAAAAATACATAAATACACGTCCAAGAGGGGACTGTTAAGACTTTTATTGGCTTTCAGTTATTCCTCTAGGAAAAGAGGACTGATAATTCCCCCATGAGTCTTGGTCATGGCTCGGTCTGGCCTTAGACAGAAATATCACTCCTTCATGTGAAGTGAGGGCATCAAAAGTCACTAGATGCTACATTCTAGACAAAGATTTTTATTTCTTCGTTTATCCCAATATTTCTATAAATTCTAATTTTTGTAATCACATGATACTATTTCCTTTAAGTCTTACTCCACACTTATTCTCCCTAGTACCTGCCAAACAAGCAAACTGTACAGCATTTGAAGAGATGATGCATTTGTACAGAATTCTCTAGTAACTGACCAAAACACATTTGGCATTAATATATTTTAGTCTCCAAACATATATCTTTTTCTTAAGTTTTAAAATCACTCTATGAATTGATAATACAGTCAATGAAGGAATATACTACATTATAAAAATGCAATTGGTTAAGTTGAATCCAACCATGAACATTGATATTCCAAACAGCATTTCTCTAATTTAATAATCCACCATCCTGCAGGTAGAGATTATTTGTATAAATCATCTGGCTATTCCCTTATAGCATCAAAAAGTAAACTTTCAAGAAGTAGCATGAGATACAAAATTATTCACAGAGGAGAAACACACATTCTCTCTCTCTCTCTCTCTCCCACAAAAAATAAGCATACAATCAAAAATATAATCATAGGCTCAGTCACTCAGAAGTGTGGGTTTTATAGTTAGAGTACAAATGTAAAGGAGTAAGAATTTTTTTAAAATGAAAAAGTTGCATAAATGTGGCTTTTTAAAAAGTGGCCTATAGAGGACATGGTCCTGGTCTTAGTTTATCATATAAAGTAATATTTAGGGATCCACTTGAATATGCTATATAATCCATTCCAATCATCCGCCTTTTAGTCAAGTGCAGGAAAGTTAGTTTTGAGGTCCTACAAAGATTGAAGCTAGGTGAACTGACTGGCTGATCAGCAAGTAGCATAATTATCTTTTAGGGACATCAAAGCCAACTTTCTCTGTGAATAAAAGTCATGTGAATTTTGTGAGTTCCTTGTGGAGATCAAGAAATATGTTACGACAAGTGAAACGTGTGGGTCTTTTTGAAACATGAAAGGGCCAAGCAACTCTTTAGAAATAGAAAAGGGGTGCCCAGGGAAAAGTTACTTTGGGGAGATTTTAAAACAATCTAATAACAAGAGAGCCCCAAAAAAGAATTATTGCCCTTTGTTCAATTTCTGCACATAATAGTTGCATAATAGACAATAGCGGTGTGACAACTATTAACTGGCAATCCTCTCCAAGACCAATGTTTTAGCTTCTAAAATCAGAGCCAAACATATTCACAGCAAGATGATAATCTATGCCATAAGTTATTACCTGATACAGTTGGCAAAACCTGCCCTACAAGGACCCTTCTACCAGACTGCAAATCACCATGGAGCAATTGTATTGGGCAAGTACTGGCAATTTATGAAAACCAAAAGAAGAATTTTTAAAGTGTAAATGAATGCAAAATCATCAACTTTGCAAAATAAATATTTCAGTAGAATTGATCTTCTTTCTCCTTACTCCCCTCCCCACCAAAACAAAACACATATAAACAAAGTGCAACGTTTAACAAATAAATTAAGTCAAAGCAGCTTTGCTGTGTCGGGTTAATTTTATACAAGAAAAGTGTGGAAATTGATTCAGAATCCTCAGTGCTTTACACACACACACGCACACACACTCACTCTCTAACTACAACTCACACAGTGAAGAGAAAGCTCGAGGTCTCCCTGGCCTACACTTCGTTCCAGTGGGGACAGCAGCAGGGACAGTGCCCGCTCCCTCAGCTTGGGCAGGCACCGAGATGGGATGGGTGCTTTCACGGACATTGGACTGGTTGTCACGGACTTAACCTCAAATTTGTCAAAACTAGTAGCAGCACACAAGACCAAGTTAATTGAATCCTTGTCAGCTTCCCTGAAGACTTTCCTACTTGGAAATCAATCCTTTTAAAATCCTTAGCTGGAAGAAAGAGTTGATTCAGCTTTTAAATTTGTATGTTGAAAAAAACCCAATAGTTAAATGTAAAAAAAAAAAAAAAAAAAAATCCATCCATACTGATTTCTTCACATTCTTGCCAAGATGAAATCTATCTGATGCCGAAGAGATTAGTCAAATAAACATTCAGCAATGAAGGGTTAAAATAACAACTTATTCATAGGCACAAAAAGTTGTCAGTCACTCCCCAGCCCCAGGGTTTCCTTTTCGGACGGACGGTTGGAATTGATCCTGGATTTCACTGGGTGGTACCCCCTCCAGGCTTAAGATGGTTCCCTCTGGTGAGCGGCAAGAGGCCATCCCCAGCGTGCCTGCTCGGGTAGGATCAGGGAGGAGGACCCCGGGAGGGGCGGGTCGCCCCAATCCCAATCATCCAACTTCGCAGCATTTTCAACACTTCTGAAGGAAGGCTGTTCAAACTGGGCTGGCTGAGACTAGTCGCTGCAGGTTTAGTAGCTAGCAGCTCTGGTGGATTCGATGACTTTTTGCATTTACCTAGATGTGTTTGAGTGAACAAATTCTACGTTGCTACTGTCAGATTGTTTTTCTGCCTCGGAAAAATTTGCTTTGCATGTTAACAGGTACCCTACGAAAAGGTGTCTTTTACAGCTCCAAAGATGTGACGGGGGTATTCAAAATGCTTCTTTGGGGTAATTTGTTTCGGAAAAGTGTTCAGAATGAAAATTTTGAACCTTGTAGCAGCACTTTTTTTGTTCCCTAAAAATATAAAGGAATGTGTTTTGCAGGAAACCAGACAGTTGCAACGGAGCATGACCCCCTGCCTCCATGGCACTTGGTTGCTACTCCCCCTCCCAATGCACCCCCAAACCCCTCCAACACCTCCCAGGGAATGGCAACCCGTCCCAGGGAATGGCACGTTAGAGCATTTGCTGGGATGGCAGACTGCGGAGGAAGGAGGCTCCAGGATGGCCCAGAGACCACCCAACGGCCTAGGCCCTGGCATTCATTCCCAGGATTGAGTGGATCTTCTGGAATTGGCCCCTTCAGGTTTCTCAGGAAGCGAGAAGTCCAAGCACACGTCTGTACACAAGAGATTCTACACAGCTCAAATATCTGAAACCGGTGTACTGCAGATGGCTGGGGTAAGCACGTGTAAAAGAAAATGGAAACCGTGTAGGAGGGGAAACAAAAAATAAAGGAATTGGTGATTAACGAAGTCCTGGACATGCTATGTAGGGAGCCGTTATCTGTTGAGAGAGAACCAGAGAGAGAACACGGGAATTAGAGGACATAGTGGAATTTCACTCCTCAGAAAAGTGTTTCGATATTTGGAGTATCTGCCGTGATCAGATATTTAGGGAAACGTTCTAGGTATTTAGACCGGAGCTGTCAAATAGAAAGACCACCTGAGCCACATATTTAATTTAAATTTTCAAGTGGCCACATTAAAAGTAGAAAGAAACAAGTAAAATTAATTTCAGTAATATATTTTATTTAACACAAATTCAATATATTGTCCTTTCCACAGGGGATCAGTACAATGTGTTGAGAAATCTTACATTACACTGTCACTATGGGGCTCTTTCAGTCTTTCTCCCACAGTGTTTGCAACGTGGTGTAGGTTTTATACTTTTGGCACATTTCAATGTGGACTTGGCCACATCTTGAGTGCTCAGTAGCCACACATGGCTGGTGGCTATCGTGGTGGACAGCACAGCCTCCTACTTACTGCTTCTGCCCTGACAACACTCTCTTCCAAAAATCTGTATCTATCGACACTGGTGGTATTCAGAGAAACACCACGCATTTTCTCATTCCTCAGATGGACTCGAACACCACTGGCACTTGCCAGGGGTTTTGAGGGAGGTCCCACATGGCCCTAACCCAGAAAAGAGGTTCCTAGTCGTGACTGAAAGGTAGGACTCCCCTTTATGGGCTGATGAAGTTACTCAGAGGGTGTCCCCTTGATTTCACCCCACTTCCCACCAGAGGTCTGTCCCATCTTACTCAGGTCTGCAGAATAAAAGTCTGGGCTAGTCCTGACTTAGAGGCCAGCCCTGAGTGGTCTCTGTCACCTTCGGACCAACTCCAGTAAAACCCCTTTTCAGGAAGGAACCAAGAGGTTCAGCTTCCCAACAGCTGGGAGCCCTGGGTCTGTCAGTGGTTTTCCTATATGTTTTGGGCAGAACTCACAGGGTTTTGCGGTGGGGAGGGAGCGACAGCAGGGGTGTGCTGAGCCTCATCCTCGAGAGACCTGGGCAATGCCCAGCACAGAAAAGCCCATGTGCTTTTCTTTTTTTTTTTTTTTTTTTTAACAAACCCTTGTGTCGAGGGCTGACTTTCAATAGATCGCAGCGAGGGAGCTGCTCTGCTACTTACGAAACCCCGACCCAGAAGCAGGTTGTCTACGAATGGTTTATCGTCTACAAATGGTTTAGCCCATGTGCTCTTCTGATTTTAAAAGGAACTCCATAACCTGACACACTGTGCTTTCTGTTTTTGCCTCTAGAAGGCTTAGATTCCCATTCAGGGCTCAGCTGTGGTAAACACCCAGCTCAGATTCCTTCATGCTCTCTCCCCCGCTAATGTGTTTTTCTTCACTCTCCCAACTCGTGTGTTATAATATTGTAAGCAACCTCATGTACTTTATATAAGTAAGCAGGATGTAAATTATAAATAAATAGAAAAAATTCAGGGTGTGGAAAGGGGTTATAAAAGTAGATAAAGAGCAAAATCAGTTGGGGGGGAAAGAGAAGGAAAAAAAAATTCTTTATTACAATACCCCCTCCTCCCAGACACAAAAATAAAAAACTCAGAGAGCTCATTTGGTAAGTACCATCTCTTGCTCCAATGGTGTAACTACTCAGAGGAATAAAGCTGCTCAATCAAAAATGGCTTAACCAACCTTATATGTTAATAGTCATGTCATTTTTAGATGTCAGAGAGAGAGATTTGTCTATGGGAAGAGCATCTTTAATGTTTAGCCTCTTTGGTAAGATTTTGTGCTTATTATTAGGACAAGAAATGAAAACTCCAAAAGCCTGGTCATAGTGGTCATCTAAATCATTTTGAGCTGAAAACCAAGCGGGATGCTTCCTGAATATCCCCATTCAAATTCCCATTTCGCTTTCCTTACAGGTTCAATTTCTCCAAGCACACTATCTCATGATCACTTACGGGTCACCCTGGTCCGATGGGATGGTCTTCCTACGTGCCCGGGGGCAGGGAGGTACGAGCACATGTCTTAAATTGCAGGGTTAGGGCTTACTGGGATGACGGCAGGCACCTCTTGCTGACAGAGCCTCGTGCTAGACACACACTCAATGGGTGGCCTCAGCAATGCCCGTGGACTGTGAAGTCACACGATTCCCACCAGCGGGCCTTTCATTCAGATCCCCCACCCCTCCATGTGCAAGAGTCAGCACGTCTGGCTAACAGTACGGAAGAAACAAGGGGCCCCGGAGGACACCCAGCCTGCTTAGTCACCTCAAGGAGGGCGAGAGAAGACAGAGGACAGGCTGCCGAAAGGAAAAACACAGGGAGTCCACCAATAAATCGTCCTTTAATCTCAAGAGCTTGTTCCTCTTCATCCTGAGTTACAGATCTTTCCAGCCGGTCTGCCGATGCAGTCTTCCCAGCAGGCCCAAGAAAGGAGTCGGCTGAGATACTCCCATCCATCCCCCAACTATCTGAATG
This sequence comes from Enhydra lutris kenyoni, assembly GCF_002288905.1. NCBI lineage: Eukaryota > Metazoa > Chordata > Mammalia > Carnivora > Mustelidae > Enhydra > Enhydra lutris. The sequence goes on from NW_019154085.1 coordinate 82,457,970, forward strand.
TGCATCTCTTCTGATAAATTCAGGAGAGAAAATGGACAGAATGTATAAAGGTAAATGGCTTAGCTCCTGCAGAAACCACTTCTGACTGCTCTGATCACCAAGAGCGGCCAACCTGGAGAGGCTGGCAAACCTCGAGAAGACTGACAACCCAGCTCTGTTGACCCTCTTGGGTGGGTTGGAGTTGTTACTCTCCGGAAAGCACAGTACTGGCCCGAGTGACCCGCTAGGAGGCCGTCCCTGGGCCTCTGCCAAATTGGAGATGGTAATTCAGAGTGGCAACGTGTGACCAGGCTTAGAAGGAAATAAAATCACCTTTCTTTAGAAGGGGTGAGAAGGCGGAAGAAAGAAGCGAATTATACAAGGGTTTTGTTTTGCAAGAAGTATTCAGAGATTTCCCCCCAACTTCAGCCTTTGCAATTGCTCGCAAGCAGATTTATGCTTAATCCAAATAGTACATAGTTTTACCTTTTCTCTTGCATTTCTACCGTTCAGTGCCCACATTGTAAGAATGGCCAACTGTACTCGATGTACCACTCACTGCTGGAGAGAAGTGGGTTTATCTCCCAGGAGCTTAGTGCAGTCTGCTGTGTGGGGGAGAATCGTTCTTCCTTCCAGGTCCTCATGATTGCTCCCTTTATGCACACAATGCTGGTTTCCAAGTCCCATGCCACAGTGCCCGCGTGCACTTCCTTCTGCCCCCTCTCCGAGTCTTGCTTTGTCTGTGCTGCTTAGGTCTGCCCCTGTGACTACTGTAACATTGGCCGATACTTGGGTGGCCCTCATTTCTCCTAGAACTTTCCCCTCTACTTTCACATCTCTCATCCAATTCTCAGAAGAAGCTTGTGATGAAGGAAGTGCTATGGGGGTACTTGGGTGGCTCAGCTGGTTAAGCATCTGACTTCATGATCTCAGGCTCCCTGCTCAGCAGGGAGTCTGCTGCTCTCTCTCCCTCTGCCCCTCCCCCAACTCATGCACACTAGCACGTATGGGCTCTCAAAGAAATAAAATCTTAAGAGAGAGAGAGAGAGAGAGAGAGAGAAGGTGCTATGATCATAACTTCTCCACACCTAAGAATTCTGTCTGGAGTGACAAGGCTGGGTTTTCTTCAACTAAAATAAGACACCGCAACCAAGAGAATGCAGAAGCAGACACGAGAATCCAAGGTCATCGTCCACTAAGCCAAATATTAAAAAGCTTTGCAAAACTGCAAAGCAATTGCCATTCTCCATTTTGTTTTGGAAAATAATTACGTTTCATTAAAAGTGGCATTTGTGTTAACAGTAGTGATACTTGAAATTTTTTTGCTTCAATTTATATCAATAACATAAACCATATCAAGAGATACAGTCCAGGAATATAAAATCTCTTTGATGTCAGTACTTTTATTTAAGACTACAAGGGGTCTTAAGGCCAGGAACCTTGGGAACTGCTGCACAGGGGATCAGAGTTCAGGGTCTACCACAGACAAGATGTGTGATCCTGACAGTTCACTTGGCCTCTTTGTAAAATGTAAGATGGCGTAACGTCAACATGGGCCAACGCCGGGTGCCTGCTCCTGCCAGGAATCTGCCTAAGCTCTCTGTGTATTAATGCACTGAATCCTCACAGCCACCCCGTAAGTAAGTACGGTCATTTGACACATTTTACAGAGGACAGGGAGGCACAGAGAGATGAAGTAACTTACCTAGGACATGGCCAAGCTGGGATTCAACTCCAGGCAGCCCAGCTCCATATCCTGAACCCACAGTCCCTCAGCTATGTACCCTGATTGTAACAGACCCCCCCTGCAGAGAGGGGACTCACATTCTTGTGACTCAATCATTTCATTGCTAGGATTTCCCAACAGCAGTAGCAAGTCGGACAGCCCAGCGGCTCAGGAGTAGATTACCGGTGTGGCTTAAAGATCCCACATGGCTTGCTGTGAAGACAGCTTCCTGACTTCACTACTTTGGAGGATTAAATCTGAAAACAGCTTCATGCCCACCCTTCACGTAGGGAGTGAACCCATCTCTGCTGTGGGCACAAGGCAACTCGTACATTTTAGGTATATGTGATATTTTTTATTTGTGCTTAAGTGGGTATCATCGCCGAGAGAATGGTCAAGGTGAAGCCCAGCAATGATGTAAGACGGTTTGGATCCAGGTACTCAGGACAGAGAGGAGAGCAACAAGAAGGAAAGACAGATTTAGAAAAGCAAATAGAGTATAAATGAGAAAGTGCCAACCTGAACGTCAGGGTAAACTAAGGACTAAGGTCAAGGGCTACCTTTTTGTTCTAGCAGTCAAAGGCTTCAAAAGAAAATTCTATTCTGCCTGAGGTAGAGGAAAACAATGAAGGGGGGGCGGCGGGGCAGGCGTGCGGGTGTTGAGAGATGAACTTCCTAGTTCAAAGACAGAAGAGCTAGAGGCCTATGTGGACCTCAAGTTTAGGGCTTTAGCTGAAGGTAGTAAATGTGGGGAAATGGCCAGGGACATTCAGTCAAATAAATCTGAGGTTTAAGTATTAGCCTAGAAAATACTGGACTTCCTATCTCTAAAGGTACATTTGGAATTTCCCCTTTTCGGTATAGCTTCCTGTGACAATACCTTTTTTTTTTTTTTTTTAAGATTTTACTTATTTGACAGAGAGAGAGAAAACACAAGCAAGAGGAGCTGTAGGCAAAGGGAGAGGGAGAGAGCCTGATGTAGGACCCCAGGATCATGACCTGAGCTGAAGGCAGACACTTAATCCAATGAGCCACCCAGGTGCCCCTGTGACAGACGTCAGAGTAGGAAACCATTCGTGCATTCCAAATGTCTGGGCCAAGCCTGAAGAACCTGACTGTGACTGGCACACCGGCAACATGGGGTCCAGGATTTTAGGGCCTTAGTCACAGATGACCATTGTGGCAGCAAAAGGGAACAGTCGTGAAAGCCTGGAGATCTGTGTTCTGTGTCTGCTTCCAGCACACAACTTAAGAATGTAAAGATAGTACTTTTACTAACAACTGATGGATCTATTCACAATAAAGGCCTTAAAGTGTAAAACCCGAAGAGGACAGAGCCATCCGAAAGTGGCTGTCACACAAATCAGAGATACGAGGTCAGAACAGTACACCTGGTCTGCTTTGATGGCTCTTTGTACGCACTCACCCTTGCGAACCTGCTGTAAATTGCAGACATGCTTTTCCAGGGCTGCATGAAATCACAGTCTAAAAACATGGGACTGCGTCTCCGTGAGAGCCCTCATGAGTCCCTGCTGGCTCTACCACTGTGATTTTACCCAATATTTTATCAAAGTTTACTGAAACTTTATATATTATAAAGATTTTATTTATTTATTTGACAGAGATCACAAGTAGGCAGAGAGGCAGGCAGAGAGAGGGGAAGGGGAGCAGGCTCCCTGCTGAGCAGAGAGCCCGATGCAGGGCTCGATCCCAGGACCCTGGGATCATGACCTGAGCCGAAGGCAGAGGCCTTAACCCACTGAGCCACCCAGGTGCCCCGAAACTTTATATTTTTAAAAGGCTTTATTTATTTACTTATTTGAGATGACAGGGCGAGGGGGAGGGGAGCAGAGCAGAGGGAGAGGAACAAACAGGCTCCATGCTGAGCACAGAGCCTGACACTGGGCTTGACCCCATGACCCCGAGATCATAACCTGAGCCAAAACCGAGTTAGACGCTCAACGAACTGAGCTCCCCAGGCGCCCCAAAACTTCATAGGCTGTGATTTCTAGACTTAATATATGTGGTTTTTTAATAAAAGTACAGTCCTCAAAATAACAGAGTCTTTATCTACACCAACAAAGTGAGTGGCATTCTGGGCCTTTCGTTCATTTCACAGTATTTTCAATTTTATGTTTTTCTTTCCACAAAAATCTGAAGCATTAATCTATGCATATTCTAGGGGCGCCTGGGCAGCTCAGTTGGTTAAGTGAGTAAGCATTCGCCTCTAGATTTTAGTGGGTCATGACCTCAGGGTTGTGAGATCGAACCCTGTGTCAAACTCCACGCTCAGCAGGGAGTCTGCTTCTCACTTGCTCCCTCTTCCTCTCCTGCCCACACTTTCTCTCAAATAAATAAAATCTTTTTTAAAAATATGTGGGTATTCTAGATTATCTAGCTGACTACCTTACAACCAAGCGTTTCCATGCAACTTTAGCCCCACACATGCTTTATGCTACGACCAAGTGGACGCTACTGCTCACAGCTTAAATATCCTCCAGCTAAAGCTGGACGCGAGGGGACAATGATGTGTTCCAGCCACAAGACAGCAAAATGGCTTGCAGGTATGCAGCGATTCTGCAGTGTCTTCCTTCCTTCCTCCCTCCCTCCTTCCTTCCTTCTTTTCCTTTCTCTTTTTCTTTCTCTCCTCCTCTCTTTTCCTTCCTTTCTTTCCTTCCCTTTTTTTTCTTCAATATTTAATTTTTAAGTAATCTCCACACCCAACATGGGGCTTGAATTTATAACTCCAAGATCAAGACTCACATGTTCTACCAACTGAGCCAGCTAGGCACCCCTCAGTGGTTTTAACACAGAAAGGGAATGAAAGAAGTGAGCCCTGTCATGACACACAGAAGCACCTAGGCAAGCCAGACTCTACCAGAAGCAACGCATACCAGACTCACATTGCACCCAGCCCTTTTCATAGAAAAGCCATCTTTCATTAACTTCTGTTAAGGTTGGTAATTTGATTGTTTATGGTTCATTTCAATCTAACTTCTAAATTTGTTTTGGACTTGGTAGTTGTTTAAGATCTGTAAGTATACACTATTGTAAATTTACAAATACCTAATTATAATAATAAAAACCTCTGGGTAATATGAGAACTTTATCCCCTTAAAAGTACTCTGCTTATATTCAAATCTGAGAAATAATGGTCTAAACATAGGAGAGTCAAAAGACCCTTTTTCCACAAAGCCTTTTAGCGAAGTTCCAGCAGTGCCCCACTGGCGACATCTGGTGGACATATTTGAACAAACACCCACTGGCTTGTCAAAGGACCGCCAGGAAAGGAGGTCCGAGTCCAGGGCCCGCAGAACCAGGGAGATATTTAAATGATGTCTGCATTAAATGTGGGGCCATGAATAAGCACTCAGCCCTGCCTCAGAGGTCTATTTCACACCTTATCTGTTCTCCAGGCTGCAACCCCATCTACCACCTGCCAGCAGTGGTCCTTCCTCCTCTGCCTTCCCATCACCTCTGCTTATGTTCCAGATTGCAGCTCCGCTCAGGTGGCCAGTACCCCCTACATGCAATTCTCCCATTTCCCACATTATCAATCTCCCCGCAAGATCCTCTAGGGGAGCCCCTTCTCTGACTCTCATGCACCCCACCCTTTCCATGGGGTCCAGCACAGGGTGGTCTTTCCCAGTCATGAACCAGGTCCCACCACTCCCAGGGCCAGAGCTCCCCCGGCCCCACACACTCAGATTGCACTCTATGCTGGTGGCCTGGCCTCAAAGGCCTCATCTATCTGGCCCGTCTTTCCCTCCTCTGACAACCCCAATTATGAAGGTCTCTGTGTTCTCTGGGCTCTGGCCCCATCAGCCTTCCTGATTCCTCAAACATACTAGCCATCCCCACCTTGCAGCCAGTGTGCTACTCTTCGGTTACTACGTGGCTGGTACTTGTCATCATTCAGTGCTCAGCTCAAATGCCAGCCCCTCTAAATGTTATTCCCTGTCTCCATCACATTAATCTGTTCTTATTTTCCTCAGAACCATACCACTATTCGAAGTTCTCTTGTTATTTGCTGTCTGCCTCCCTGCAAAAAGAGAATTACTGCACAAGAACAGAGCCTTTGTCTCATTCGTTGTTAAACTAAGGACAGAGCAGGCTCTCTGTGCCTGACCCCATTTTGCAGATGATGAAACTGAGGCTGAAGAAATGCAGCCAACTTGCCCAACATCACAAAGCAGTACAGCCAAGGCCAGGGCTGGAACCCACGGTCAGCCAGTCTCCTATCCCATGGCCATACTTTGCTGTACTGGACTGTTCCATGCCCAGCTCTGCAGCTTGAAAAAGATTTCCCCTCCCTCTGGCAGCCCCCCTAAATTTGAACTAGTTGAGATAGGAAGCAGTATCCTGAGTTCTGATTTCTCCACGTCGGCATTTTCAGTCACTCTGAAACTTTGAGCATAAACCAAAATACTCATTGTGACTATATTCCTTGAAACCTGAAATGAAGCAGAAAGAAACCCCAGAGATATCCAGACGCTGCCCAAGTACAAATATGCTGCTCTGGCTTCAGTAAGAGGGCTGGGAAGAGCTGGCAGCTGAGATCATTTCTCCCTAGAACAGACACACTTCAGAGTGAGCATCCCAAAGACCAGGACAGATCACCTCAAAAGGTTTTGATCCCAACTAAGCAATGAATCCCACATTTCCAGTTATCTATCTATCTTTCTTTCTTTCTCTCTCTCTCCCTCCCTCCCTCCCTCCCTCCTTCCTTTCTTTCTTTTTTTTTTAAGGTTTTATTTATAGGGGCGCCTGGGTGGTTCAGTGGGTTAAAGCCTCTACCTTCAGCTCAGGTCATGATCACAGAGTCCTGGGATCATGACTTGAGCTGAAGGCAGACGCTTAACTGACTGAGCCACCCAGATGCACCTCCAATTATTTTTTTAAAAATGATTTTGCATTTTCTCTCTTTCAATGATAATTTCCTAATTCATTGGCTATTATCCTTTTTTTCTCCCCAGTCTTTTTCGTAAAAGTCTTTTTCATAACTTTTAGACAAATAAATGATAATATCTTTGAAACACCTTATATCTGGTCTTAGCATCAAACAGGATACTCAGTCATGGGCCTTCCCCACTCAGTGATGAGAATTTAGGGTGAGGGACTAAAAACTATGTTGCAACGACTATGTGAATTAAAGGAGACCATAAGCCAACATTCATCCACCACCTACTGCGGGCCACGCAGCACTCCGCTGCTCTCTACGGCAACAACGGTTTTATGGTGCACCTGCTAGATGCCAAGCAACTCAGAGGTATGACCTCAATTAGTCCTCATTTCAAAACCAGTGATCCAGGGAAAGGATTCTCCCCATTTCACGGATGAAGAAGCGAATCTAAGGGTAAGTAACTTCGGGAGAGCAGAAGACCTAGCTAACACCGTGACCGTCTCCCTTCTAAAGCCAGGTTCCTCGCCCACACTGCCATCCTGATTACCAGAAAGGCGCCTCTCTGTTTTGTGATGCGGAGAATGCACCCAGCTACAGAAGTTGGATGTATAGGGAGAGTGGCTCAAGGGGGCTCCAGCTGCAGAGAAAACAATCAAATTCCCTTATACCACCTCAAGTTCAAGAAAGCAATGGATCACCAGGATGGGTGAAGGTGGTTCTATTAGCCTTAAGGTCTAAGAAGTCTCACCAGACCTACTGCCTCTCCAGCTCAAGTGTGAGAAGGGAACATTTTGTTGTATAAAGCTTATGCAAAACGTGGGTCCGACAGACCCTTATGGGACTGCATGAGGGAAGTGGCTGTGTGCTGCACAGTCTCTGGACCCCAGAATCCCTGAGCCTGTGTACTTATGGAGAGCCTGCCGGGAGCCCAGCATGGCCACCTCGCTGCACGCTTACACCGAAGGAGGTTAGGTAGGTACTGCATGAGCGTGGCTCTGCTGTGTAGTAGGGGCTCTGTTAGCACAGGCTCTGGCTGCCCACCCAGCACCAATCGCCTTGTCCTCAGCTAAGGAACAGTAGCACTCTTGGGCACCGGGGTGGCTCATTCAGTGAAGCGTCTGCCTTCGGCTCAGGTCATGATTTGAGGGTCCTGGGATTGACCCCCACATCAGGATCCCTGCTCAGAGGGGACCCTGCCTCTCCAGCTCTCTCTGCCTCTGCCTCTTCTAGTTCTCTCAAATAAATAAAATCTTAAAAAAAAAAATTTAAAAATAAAGAACACTATTCTTACGTGGTGATGTGCCTAGCTCAAAGCTGCTGCTTTCCAGCCCCCCTCACAGCTGGACCTGGCCACGTGCCTCCAATCTGGCCAGAGGGACGCAGGCATCCACACTACATGGACCTCAGGAAGGCCATGAAAGGAAGCGGATTCATCTGAGAAGGGGCTTTTGCCTCTTCCCGGCTTCCTCTCTGCTTGTTAACCACGGTGTGTAGGCATGAGAACTAGAACAGAAGCCACTAAGGTGACCTTGAGGAAGGAAGGTACTTGCTGAGGACAGGACCACCCTGAGGTTTCCTTCGCATGACAGAGAAATTCACTTCCACCCTAGAGATGCCACAGTTCCTTCAGGACAGGAGTCCTCGAACTTTGGTGGCTAATGACATCGCCTGTGGTGCTCAGTAAACACACAAAGACTCAGGCCCAAAGCGGCTTCACGAAGCCTAGGTATTGGGTGCCAGGGAATACTGATGGCCACCCGAGTTCAAGAACCAGCGCTTTAGGTTTCTATCCTATGCTGCCTCAAAGGAGCATACAACTCCCTTCGAGGGCCAGCCCCAACACCAACAACATGCCGTCAAAAGCAATTTTATAACATCCAAATTATTTTATCTGTAATGGAAAGTGATCAGATCTGAATGGGGTGGCCCACTGCTGCGACAACTTCCCATCCACCCTTTTAGAATATGGCAGATGGTGGTGGACATGCCGTCCACCCCCGGGCTGCCCCGGCCTTCCCTCCTGTTCCCCGATCTGACCAGTGCCTGTCCTGCTCCTTGGCATGCTGCCTGGGGCAGCGCCGGAGAGAGCTGTCTGGGGGCGGCCGCCAAGCTTGCTCCTTGGCAGCTTTTGCGTGAGCCTTAGCAGTGTTGTCGTGTCCCCCGAGAGAGGGCTCCTGACCCTCACCTACATGTCCCTTACCTTGATCGGAAAGGACAGGAGAGGACTCAGTGCTCTGCGGAGTTGGCCATGACCATGGTGGCCGGGCCATGCCAGCGTGCCTGTCTTGCAAGCTTGCTTCCTTAGTGAGGGCTCAGAGTCCGAGGACAACATTTGCAGCTACCCCCTCCCATCCACAGGTTACTGGTTGTAAGTCGGAGTTTTCCTAGACAGTTTTCTGGCCACCTAGTTGTTTGTCTGCCCCACCCAACCCTAGTAACCTCTTTTCTCCACCTCAAGTACAAAAGGACCGTTCATGGTCTCTCCTTCTCTTTTCTAAAGTGTATCACTTTTTGTGTTTGTTTGCTGGTAGAACAATCCCACGCATGTGGATTGCAGGAAGAATATTTATAGACCATCATCTCAAATAAAAAAAGGTAGTCCTGACCTACCTAGATACAAATTAGCACCATTCTTAAATTGTTGAGTTCCGAGAGCAATTATAAAAACATGACTTTCTCTATCTGGCCCTTTCTTTATATTCAGTTCCTAAAACTTAAAGCAACCACCCACATCTGTCTGCTCTGGGCAAAAGCAGTTGACAAACAGGTAATGCCCTTCTGGATGCCAGCTGCACAGGGAAGTCCCACAGACAAAAGAAAGCTCCAGTGAGTCATCCGCCACACCCTCCTCCATCCCCTGGGAGGGTCCCCAGCACCAGCTGGCCCTAGTGAGAAGACCTGGAGGCTCTTCTCGGAGTTGAGGTAAGCAAGCTACCCCCCAGGCACCCGTTCCAGGAGAGCGAAACTGTTCACTCTCGCAGGGGCACATGCCAGAGGCTGAGAACCAGGCAGGGGCAGGGATCCACCCCGGGGCTGCCCGAGACAGAAACCACCAGGACACCAGGGACTCACTCATATTTATTTCTGGTAGTGAGCGGAGTTTGAAGAGCCACCTCCTCCCCCTCGGATGGCGTGGACAGCTGTCGGAGATGATGCTGGGTAGTGTCCAGGGCGGATGGGCTTGGCTGTATCCGACAGAAAGGACAGCGAGTTCAGATGGGCGTAAATGGCCACACCCACAGGACCACGGGTCACGTGTGAAAACCAAGACACACAGTTTTTATCATTACCATTCTCATCAAAGGTCCCCCCACCTCCGAGTCCCACCACCCAGAGGCGGCCAACGCCCAGCGCTCCTCTCGCCCGGCCTGCATCTGGCCGGGGGCCCGCACCCAACGTGCCCTCCTCCGGACCCCACTCGGGGGTGCCCCCAGTGCCCTTCAGGCCTGGCCCACTACCCCCCTTCCCCAGCGGCGGCGGCGGTGGCAGCGGCTGGTTCGGAGGCACCCCCCCGCAGGTGCCCTCCCGGCCCACGAGGGCTCCGCCCAGCGTCCCCAGGGTCGGTGCTGTGAAGCATGAAGCTGCTGAGTCTCGAAGTCATGGGCTCAGGGTACTCGGACAACTAAGCGACTTTTGTGACTAGCCTGTGTGTCTGATTCTCCTGAAATCATGTCCTGGAAACGCCCTGACTTACTCCCTCAAAGAGCCCACTAAGCATGTGACTTCCTGTAGCCACTGAGTGTCATTTGGGCACATGATGAATGCATCTTGTGATTTCTGATTTCGGCCATGAGGCTTTTTTTCCTTGCTGTCCTTCCCCTTTAAAAAACAAATAAATTTGTGATTAGGTAAAAAAAAAAAAAAAAAAACCTTTCTGAAAGCACGATGTCTGCTCTCCTGACAGTAGAGCTCGCTAAACCAGGGCACCCAATGGTTAGGGCGCAGGCAGAACTTACATATCAATTCCTTTAACTCTGGCTGAGGAAAATTAGAAGGACTTTCAGTTTTATCTAAGGCAGGTAACACTTGGGTTCCAACGGCATCTACGTAGCCCCTGAAACTGGGTGCAGATTTCTCCCTATGATGCACTTTCTGGGAAGAAGCTCCATAGTTTCTGGATTTACAAAGAGCACGAAATCCGATAAATGCAATGAAACATTAATCTAAGGTATGATCTAAAAACCAGAAACACGAAGTTGTTGGTTTACAAAACATCTGCATAGCATTATCTGATGGGAAATAATATCACGTTATTGGAAGCATTTCAGTTAAAAAAAAAAAAAAAAAAAAAAGCTCTTTAGAGAACATTCCTAAATCCCTTTGCCACCTGTGGCTCCACCCTGGGAACTAAGACTTAGCAGCTACACCCCGGTTGTCAGCAGGAGCACAACGCCCAAATCCAGGTTTGGCAGGGGTGGATGTCCAGGCCCCCTTCCCGGCTGGGAGCCACACCCTGCTCACGGGGGCCACCTCACTCTTCCTAAGGTGCTTCCAAACGAGCCCTTGCAAGTGGCTCTCCCTGAGGCTTCTGGCTACACCCCCGCCCCTTCCCATTCTGCCTGGTACAGAACAGAAGGGGCCTTTGGGCGTTGCTGAGAAGCAGCCAAATACCTTTCGCTGACAGCCTCAGCTGGCCACCTTCTCTGCTCAGCGCAGCAGCTCTGAGGGCCACACTGTGCGCTGCAGCCTCTCGCGATGAGGGAGCAGGGGCCTGACACTGCCATTCTCCCAGGAGGAGCGCAGGGGGCCTGGAGGCACCAGCCACCCCAGCTGCTGCAGGCCTGAGTACAGCCTGGCAGATGTTCCAGAACACCAGTGCTTCCGGCCAGCAGAGCCCTGCCTTCCGCCAGGGCGGTAGGGCAGGGGCACACATACCGATCTGCGCCGAGTGGGCCCTCCTGGCCATGTTCTTGGCCCGCACGGCCTCCTTGATGCGATCCACCTCCTGCTGGTAGCGCTTGCGGTCCCGCATGGCGTTCTCCTTGGCCTCCTTCAGCGCGCTCTCCAGGGCCTTCACGCGCTCCGCCGTGGCGCGCAACCGCTTCTCCAGCTTGGGCAGCTCGCAGCGCAGGTCTGCGTTGTCTCGGACCAGCTGCGGGGAGAGCGGACGGGGGCGACTTATGGCGGGAGGGGGGGCATGGGGGGGGGCGGCAGGAGGGGCAGACAGCCATAGGAGGACGGCCAGCCAAGCAGCCTCGCTAGGTCAGCTCGGGACGTCCACGTGCCCGTTGAGTGATGCTAGGCAGGTTCAGAAGCCCTGGGTACAGGGTGGGCATGTTCTAGAGCTCTCTGCAGGCCTCCTCCCCTGCAGGACGCGCTGTCTCCACCAGCATGTGGTTTGGACCCACTCTGCAACATATCCAGAGGCTCACAGGTGACTCTGGGACATTGCTCGTTCTCTTATTACTTAAGACCCTCAGTTAAGAAGCGACAGGTGAGACTGGGCACGTTCAGGGTGGTCTGGCTGCAGACTGGTGGTTGCCAGAGGAGGGGTGAGGGAGGATGGGTGAAAGAGGCGAAGGAGATTAAGGGGACACTCATGGTAATGAGCACTAAGTAATATACAGGATTGCTGAACTGATACATTGTACCTCCGAAAATAACACAGCACTGTATGTTAATTATGGAATTAAAAACAAATACAAATTAAAAAAATAAAAATAAAATGAAGGAAATTTTTTTAAAAATTAAAAAAGAAAGAAAGAAAGAAAGAAAAAGAAGCAACAGGCTTGCACTGGGTTAAAAAAGATTTAAAAAAAGGCTCAAGAGTCAGCTCTATTATTTCCTGACATCTGACTTGGTAAGTCATCCAACCCCTAGACATACCAGGTTTCTCACCTATAAAAACGGAGAGTATGTAAGAAGACCATTGTGCAAACCCTGTGGATCCAGAAAAAGTTCTGAATATCGGAAAGTGCCGTATGACCGTTACCTGTCCCGAGGCCACACCTGCTTTCTTTACCAGCTCCAGCGCCTGGCAGAGAGCAGGTCTTTTGGTTTTTTTTTTTTTAAGATTTTTTATTTATTTATTTGACAGGCAGAGATCACAGGTAGGCAGAGAGGCAGGCAGAGAGAGAGAGAGAGAGGAGGAAGCAGGCTCCCCGCTGAGCAGAGAGCCCGAGGCGGGGCTCGATCCCAGGACCCTGGGAACATGACCTGAGCCGAAGGCAGAGGCTTAACCCACTGAGCCACCCAGGCGCCCCCAGAGAGCAGGTTTTTAATGGTTATTAAAACATTCACTGAATTCACAAATAAAATAATTAATGAATTTCAGAGCCCTATTTCACATTAGTGACTCAGACTACAGACTACAATAATTTGCTTGAATGACTTCAACCATATTGAATCTGTCATCCTCCCTTTGAGGAAAAATGCCATCCTAGGTAATGCTGAAGGACATAGGCCCAAGAGAGAGCATCCCCTTAGCCATGCAGTCCAACAAGTGGGACCATTTTTATCACATTCCAAATCTTTAGGATTTAGGGGAAACATGAGCATTCCAGTATTTATACAGAAAGGAGACAAACAACTGCCTCGACTGCCAGTAGATTTGGCCATGCACTTTGCTGTCCCTCTCGATAAACTCCAGAGCCTCATAAGAACCGAAGAGGGTGCCCAGGAAATAGGGCAACAGAGCAGAGAGAAAATAAAGCAGATCACTTCCTCTCTCAGCCTGTTTCATCAGCTGCAAAAACAAGGGGCCTGAACCGGCTCGGTGGAATTCACTTTGCCTTCTGTGCAGCCTGTGGGTCCAGTGCTGGGACTGGAGGCAGGATGATAAGGCAGGGTTCTGAACACCCCACTTCCCAAAACCTGGAGCTCAAACTCCATTGCTTCCATCTGGCTTAGATAAAAGACTTTTATATGTAAGGGAAGTCACTAAAGACTAATGCAAGGACTCCGAGGACCCGTCTGGCACCCCTGGTGATATAGAGCCTTCTCCTGGAACTGTGGCTAGATATAGTGGGTGGGGTTTCTTCCCGGCACAGTAGGGGAAACACAGGAAGCTGGCACAACTCTCCTACCTGTTTGTGAACCTTCGTGAGCTGCTCCAGGTTATTCTCCAGGAAGGAAATTTTTTGCTTCTGGGCAGCACTGCCGCCTCCGTCATCGCTGTCCAGCTCCACGCTCTGCAACAACACAAGGGGTCAGTGGGCCTGCAGGCTCTCCCCGGCCCCAGCCCAGTATAAACTGGACCACATTCTAGTTCTTCTTTATAAAAAACCACTACCCCCTGGGGCGCCTGGGTGGCTCAGCAGGTTAAAGCCTCTGCCTTCGGCTCAGGTCATGGTCCCAGGGTCCTGGGATCGAGCCCCACATCAGGCTCTCTGCTCAGCAGGGAGCCTGCTTCCCTTCCTCTCTCTGCCTGCCTCTCTGCCTGCCTGTGATCTCTGTCAGTCAAATATATAAATAAAAAAAAAAAAACCACTACCCCCAATCCCACGAATGGTTATTCTGAAAGTGGAAATAAAGAGAGGTTCTAAAAGTTGAGACTTAGTGACCTTGCCAGTGAATTCGTTTGGTTGATGTCAAGGGTTTTCTGAGCATTATAGAGAATTGAAAACAAAACAAAACAAAACTCCCAATCTTCCTTTGAAAGATATAGATTAGTTCTCTCTGTGAAATTCACCTCTCCCTTGCAGGTGGATAAATAGACTTTCCTTTTCAAAAGGAACTGTTCCAAAACTCAAGAAGAACCAGCGTGAAAACATAAACCCAAGATCTAAGCCTGATTTCAAACATCCCAACTAAGCTAAGTCACCAAGCTGTTGGGCAAGTGCCTATGGTCCTAACGGGAAGTCTCAGTGGCCGTTGCTTGTCCCTTCAGCTTCCAATCCCATGAAATTAGTTAATGAATCCATCTCAATTAGTCACAGCTTCTGAGTGCTGCTGGTGGATAAACTCTTGAAATTCATTAGATCTTGAGATGGACAAAAAGTACCCTCCTGGACCAGGAGGTCAACTGAGAAAACACATGTGCAAATATCCTAGAGCTCAGAATGTGCTGCATCTGATTACAGAGAAGATCATCTTCTCTCCTTATTCTTTTTTTTTTTAATTTTTTAAAGATTTTATTTATTTATTTGACAGAGCGAGATCACAAGTAGACAGAGAGGCAAGCAGAGAGAGAGGAGGAAGCAGGCTCCCTGCCAAGCAGAGAGCCCGATGCGGAACTCGATCCCAGGACCCTGAGATCATGACCTGAGCCGAAGGCAGAAGCTTAACCCACTGAGACACCCAGGTGCCCTTCCCTCCTTCTCCTGAGAGGAGACGGGTGCATGCAGATCTCAAACCCGTGTGTCTTCTGCCTACATCTGGGGTTCTCAAACTTTGCCCAGAGGAGGGTTTGTTAAAACTCGGATTGCTGGGCTCCACCCCCCCAGTCTCTGCTTCAGTGGACCGGGGCGGGGGGGTCCTGAGAATGTGCATGTCTAGTGAGCACCCCAGTGATGCCAAAGCTGCTGGCCAGATAACCACATTCTGAAAGCCACTGGTCTACCAGTAGGTCCTTACTCAAGAGTTTTATATCCTGAAATCAGGGAAGCCCAATCTTAGCTCCCTTGGACCCCCTCCTCCCTCTGACTGAGCATTTCCAGTTCTTGCCATTACCTGTGCAGTCTCCCTCTCTAACCCCTCTGCTCTCGCCTCTCCCTCCTACCTGGTCCGAGTCTGGTGGTCATTTCTATTTTGATGACTGTTCTCACTACCTGCCTGTCCCACCGCTGCCATTCAGGCCTTAACCTCACCTATCCTTCTCCACCTTCCTTTATTTTCATTTCCTGGCCTGGAACCATTCTGTCAGGGTCACGGCAAATTCATGCTCTGACCTTCAGTTGGACACTCAGCATGATTTCAGCACTGCTCAGCAATGCTTTCACTCATCCCTGACAAATGTCCCCCCCACCCCCCCGGCTGCCTGAGCCTTCTCTAGGCTGTGGGGCCTCTCCATTGTCTTCCTGCCCTCTCCATCAAGGACAGAACCTCCACATTAACCGAGAAGATCAAAGTAGTTGGATGCACCTTTCCACAATTACATATTGTCCTGTGAATGTCTCCATCTCCACTCTCCACTACTGCCCTCCGGGAAATTTTATCCCCTCCCCTTGCCAAGCCTGACATACCCAACCAAGCTGTTACTTCCGTCCATGCAGGTCGGACCCCATCAGCCCCTCCTCTTTTGTTATATACGTTTCACCCCTTTCCCTTAGCTCTTTCACACACACGTGCGTGCGCACACACGTGTGTACTTTTAAATACACCTTCCTTCCATCCTACCACACCGCTGGCTACGGCGCATTGCCCCTCCTCTATCACACTTAAACATATTTAAAAGAGCAGTCCCCTGCTGTTCCCACCTCTGCTTCCTTCCTGAAACTTTTCTGCACGCTGCTCTGGGATTCACCACACGGTGACTCCCCAAGATCCCTGTGGAAGGCACGAGCATCCACGAAGCCCAGAGTCAGAAGACACACGCCCTGGATTCTAGTCTGTCTCCAGCTCTTCCAGCTGTGTGACCTTGGGCAGGTTACTTAACCTCTGAGCCTGTCTCCACTAAGACAGAACCGAACAGTAAGGACCACGTACACGGTTGCCAGGAAGAGCAAATGAGACACAGGTTAAAGCTCTTCATGCGCTCTGACCCAGCCTCTGACGGCCCCCCACAGGCAAACAGGAGGCTCCTGCCTCTGATTTCTCCGGGTTTCTGGCACTGCTCACCAAACGTCAGAGCAGCACTGCCTGACAGGATCCCCTGGATTTTCCCACCATCACACACATCAGTTCTCACACTGCAGCTAGATAGGTGTGTGCTCATTTGAAATGAAAGGCCAGGGAAAGGATTATAACTTCCTTTTACTAAGAAGAAAAAATCAGATGGAAAAATATTCCCAAGTACTTTTTTCTCTCTCTCTCTCTTTTTTTTTTTTTTGCCTCCAGTACATTCTTTGAATACATTTTCTGGCATGAAGTAATTAATTTTTAAGCACAACCAGCCCCAGTTTAAGAAAGTGATATTTCAATGGAAAATGATTCTTTCTGTCCATATTTTCTTCTCAGTCCTGGTCACAGAAAATAGAACTCACCTTTTTAACCCGGGCAGTCAGATCCTGGACAAAGAGTTTCCGGAGGTTATGCAGAGTCTGCAGTTCCCGAGACTGGAAGGGAAGATAGTGAAAATGTCACTAAAGTGGGGGAGACACCTTGAATTCAGGACACAATGGCGCCAGACCGTCTGGTGGCCCCATCGACCCAGACGGATCCCACCTGCTCTGCGAGCCTGCCATCCAGGCCACAGGGCTCCCACACTTTCCCACCACATATGTCCACCCCCTCCATCTGTCTCAAGACTATCCCCAGGGGCAGAGACTGGGAGCTCAAACCATGAACTAGAATGGAACAGAGCCTACTTGTTAGTGGTGTTCTAAATAGAACTTTTCCTCTCCCCTCAACTACAAAAGTTAACCCAAAAATTTCTCACAAAAAAACTACAAAAGTTCTCACAAAAATTCCTAGTTGGCTGTTATATCAGGATGGATTCTTTTTTTCCTCTAATTTATCACGTACGCATTGCACAAAAGGCCTGCAAGTCTCAATGGAAAGTTACCCACAATCTCTCCCATCGTAGCAGACCAACATTTTTCGTATCTCCACGCCCCACTTCTGGCCCTGGGCCGTGTGCACTGGCTTGACGTCACTCTAGCTCATGGATGAGGTAGGTAGTGGGCCTTCTACCCACGTAACCCTGGGCAACCTACCTTGCCTTCCTGTGCCACAGCTCTCTTATTTGTAAGAGAATAAATTTAGTAGTTGCCTCACAGTCGTTGAGATTAAATGTGATAATCGTTATAAAACTCTTACAATAGTTTCTGGCACATTGTAAGTGCTCAGTAAACATTAGCTAGTATTAACTTATTGATGCACCATATTTGACAGTCATTTCTTCGGTAGGTTTTGTTGTTTCCCTTTGTTGTCATAATGCTGTTACACTGTAATCAACTTCTTAGGGGCATTTTTTTTTTCTTCATTTTGAGTTATTTTCTACAACCAAACCCTTAAGAATTAGACTGCAAAGACAAGGCTTTGTATCGAACCTGGTGACCTTTGTTAACAAGATCAGAAAACCAAAATAGTTCCTCTCATTCAAGACTCCATGTTCTTACTACTGGAGATACAATTAGTTCCTTCCAAGATATCTCCCCATGAGGGAGGAGATAAACTTGCATCTGAACTTCCCAATTTGTCTTAGTTGACCTACTCTTAACACAATGTCAAGGGATGCGGCTCGCCCGTGCTCACAAGGAATAAAACAGGCTCTACAGCCATGGAAACACTAAGCTTCTATGTTAATTTAAGTCTTGTTACTGGGTCCAAGTCTGCAATTCTGTGTTGAAATAAGAAGCACCTAAAGTCAACTGCTTCCTCAGGTGAGGCAAATGACTTTGTGCAGGAAGCCAAACAGGCCTACTATGAACACAGTGCACATCACACCTGTGCAAGGCCCAGCCGCCTTCCAGGGCAGGGGCAGGGGTAAGGCTCCTTGCTCACATTTACACAGACATGCTGTTCCAGCCCCTGCCCAAGGATCTCAGCACTCGCCCACCCACCTCAAGCCGCTGCTCTGAATTCTCTCTCTCAGGGATTTTATTCAACTGTAACCATAGTAAACATTTTCCATAAAAAAGCCACCACACCAAAGGGAAATGAGAAGATAAGACAGGGGTCCCTTGTCAAAGGGCCAGGCATCTCCTCCGGGCCTAAATACCAAATACTATGGAGTCCTGAGTTTGGCATTTTTATCTCATTTTTGTTTGTTCTTAGGTGAATTCAGCAGTACAGGAGGGGTGGTTAAAAACCTTTAAAACAATTTGCAAATTGCACATTTAAGCTTAGGTAGCTAGCATTTGGCTCCCCACAGCAATGAATTTTCCTCCACGATATCATCATTTCTTCACCACATCTGACTCACTTCCCTGAAATGTTCCCTGTCACAGGCCACTGCCCTCTGTGTAAATGCTCCGGACTCAGCTTCCTGTGAGAGGGGACAGCAAAGGTGAGCCCAGAGAGGTGAAAACACAAGGCCCATTAACATAGCAGGAGAGGTCCAGCCCTGGAGTCCCAAGTGTCCTGTTAAAGCAAGATGGCTGCCTCGGGCCCCAAGACACCCTCCACATCTTCCAACATCAACCCCTGCAGTGGGCTTCAGACTCCAACCCCTGCACGGCAGGTTCCACCCTCCCTCCCACCCACGCCGTCCCACCCAAATACCCAAGAAGCCAGAAGAGGCCTTGAGCTATGGAGAGTTCAAATAAGGTCAGCCGAGGGCAGCGAGCCTGTTGCTGAAGAACATTTACAGCTTGGGGTGGATTCCAAAAGCAGGTTGAGTGAAAACATCCAAGTCTAAAATGACACAGGCTGTGGGGATCGGATTTGGAGTTTCAAATGTGGATGTGAGCGATATGTGCCAGTGGTGAGCTTGAGAGCAGGAGAGGAAGGGAGCCAGCGTGTCAGTGGGTCTGTCCCCTATGGGTGAGTATGCACCAGGTGGGAAAGGGCCAGGGATGTTGGGTGAAGGTAGTTCATGGGTGGAAGGTACTGAAATGTCACTTATCTCTGGCTAGTGGGATACAGTAACATTTTAAATTTCAATATTTTTCTGAATTTTTAGAATCATCTGTAACTGTGAGTATCACTTCTCCGGTAAAACAGACATAGATGAGACAACGTTAGGGCTTCATCTGGTTTCCCCTAGAGCCAGCCATCCATCCACCATCTTCTCTGCCATGTTGGAATGGCCCAAAACACTTTGAGCCACAGTCATCTTACTTCTGTTCTGAGTGGATGGTGCCCTCTGTCCCTTCACCTGGCTTTGAGGGACAACTAACAACAGCCCAGGAACAGAGTGCACAATCAGGTCCAGCCCTGAGTAACAATTTGCCAACAGCCTGGGGTCACCAGGTTCTTGGGAGGCAGCCCCACATAAATTCACACGACACAAATGGAATTAAAATATATGACTGTATCAGGGCCGCCTAAGAGGCTCAGTCGGTTAAGCAGCTGGCTCTTGAATTCAGCTCAGGTCATGATCTCGGGACTCTGAAATTGAGCCCCATGTGGGGCTCCACACTTGGCACAGAGTCTGCTTGAGGATTCTCTCTCCCTCTGCCCCTACCCCTACTTGTGTACGCGTGCTTTCACTCTCTCTCAAATAAATAAATCTTTTAAAAAAAAAATGTATGACCACATCCCAACAACAGTCTCTCTATTGTTTTATCATATGAAGTGACCTGACATACTTTCACCAAATTAAGAGGTTTTGTTGGGACAGTCTGTCTTTAAACACAGGCTGTGTGGCACTTTGCAGAGCTCTCAAGAGCCCTCACCCTCAGAGCAGCTGAAACAGAAGTCAACCAGAGCAGACAAACCTCATGAATTCAGATGCAGGATGGAGAAAACCAACCAGGATCTCAAATGACGAGACTTTCTGATCTGTCACTCTTGTGCCCCAAAACCTGCAGGCCTCAAGGCCCTACCTGGCCTACAACTGCTCTTGCCTTGACCCTTCTGTGCCTACCTCTTGTCTCCTCGCTGCATCATTGACTTTCCTGCTATTCTCCAACATGCCAACTCCAGGCTCACCTCAGGGCCTTGGCATAAGCTATTGCCTCTGCTTGGAAGGCCCCTCCCCCGACATTCCCATGGCTTAGTCTTTCACCTGCTTCAAGTCCCTGCTCAAATGTCACCACCTTGTGGGACCTTTGCACTTTCTATAACCATGTAATGGAGGTCATGATTTCCTTCCTAATGTTCACGTCTGTCTCCCCACCCACAGCTGAAGGCATGCTTAAAAGGGCCAGGATCTTATCTTTGTGATTTACTGATACAACCCAAGCACCTAGAAGAATACCAGCCCTTAGTAGGTGCTCCTGCATGTTAAATGGAAATAAGTCACAATGTGCAAAGTCTGTAATGATTCAGGCACTGATTTTCAGGTCAGTTTAATTCTCGCTCAGGGCCTCTAGTTACAGCACTAAGCATGGAGGCAAGGATGGATGGATGGATGGATGGACAGACAATCATGGTATCCAGAGCTGGGGAATAAATTCTACAATCCTCACTTTTCCACAAGACATTTTATCTAAATGTCTGTATTTGTCTTAATGTCTAAATATACGGTATTGGCCTAAATATTTTGTCTAAAATGGTATGTGATAACGATGGGCACAGAACAAGTTTCAGAATACACAAATTCAACAAATCACAAATTAATTGGGTCTTTGGGACTGAAACGAGTTGGGAAACATGCTGACGTACCACCGTCTCCTCCAGCCCTTTGAGGTCCTCTCTGGCTTGTTCCCGTTTATCATTGAGCAATCTAAAAAACAAAAAGGAATCATGAACCCAAAGGACATCAGAGAATTCCAGATACCACCTGCACCTATGGATATGTCAACAGTACCAACCACCTCACACGAGTGGGCACTATTGTTACATAGGCCCAACCTAACCAGAATATTGAGGAATCGGAGTCATGAGAGTAGACTTCCCTAAGACTCAGCGGGAGGAGAGAAAACAGAGGAAATATTTAACGTGCACTCACAAGAGCTTTTCCAGTTTCATTTCCCTTTCTTGGTCCTCCACTTTCAGCTTGTTATAATCAGAACTGAGCTTCTCCTGTTCCAGTTGCAGTTTCTGATTCAAACTGAAATGGAGGGGGAAAAGCAATACATTGCACATGAGTCTGAAATTCTGAGGCACCCAGCTAAAGACATGGTTCTGTTCCAACCCCATTAGTTCTGTGCAATAAAGGCGGCAATTCTGGAGGATTCTGAGCGATCAGAGAACAACCTCACAGCTTCCTCCCTGCCCAAGTGAAAACTAATTTCTGGGAACATCTCAGAGGCATGAAACATAAGGCTTTGAGAATATATTTATAGTTGGCTTGTGCAAGAGCTTTGGGGGAAAATAATGAGCTAGGAAAAGGGCTGATATTTTAAAACAGAGAAAGAGAGCACAGTGAGAAGAATTCTGCTTTGTCTGCCCTACAGACGGCATGCATGCACCCACTCAGGAAACCTTATCTGGCCATTGCACCCTTCCCTTCCTCTCTGGTCCAATCACCTGAAAACATCCCCTAAGTCCAAATTCCTGGCCGACACAGGGACAGTGCCGCTGTGTGAAGTCTGCAAGGAGGGGGTACAAAAAGAGGAAATACAAAGAAAGCCCAGGGTCTGCGGCAAAAAAAAAGAAACTTGCCATCTGGTTGGGAGCCCTTGGCCAACACTTGCATGCAGTATTTATAAAACCTTTTGTGTGGCCATGCCTGTGCGTCCGTTAAGGAACAGATTCTACACATCTGAAGGAAAACCCAGAGTCGTTTGAAAGGCACAGGCCAAGGAAACTTCTCATCAACTAACTCATTCACCAACCCGCCCTCCTTCCCGCGTTCCTTCCCTCCCCTCCTTCCCCTCTGGCTGAACATGTCAAGGGTGATTAATCAGAATAAAGAACACAGGACACGCTTGAAGGGGAAAGAACAACATGAGTAACAGCACGGGGGTGGTCCAAAAGGAGGAGGGCAAAGACGATGCTAAGGACTTGCCTTAGGTAGACAGTGTGCATGGAGCCCAGATCACACCACTTACACTTTGCTTCATTACCACTCTCCTCTTTCAAAATGCAAATGTGCTGTGGGAGCAGCTTGCACATGGCGAAGAGAGATTGGGATCAGTAGCCTGGAGAATTAAACTCTAACTCCAGTTTGATTCCTACTTAGCAGCGCAACCCTAAGAAGCTCACAGAACCTGGCCTTGCTCCCCATACAGAAATGCAGTTCTCCGTCTACAGAACATGGGGGTGGAGGGAGGCTTCGGTCTAGATCTTGGGAATGAGGGTGGGGGTGTCAGTGGATGGGACTGTATTTCAACATAACTGGTTTTCTTCATTTTCCCTCGTCTTCTATTTGGGGGCATTTAAAAACATTATTCTGCAAACAGGGTCAAATACTGCCAAGGCACTCGCTGTGTGAAAACGTAAGAACCCTCAAGGAGAGGATCGCGAAGGCACTCGCCAGCTTGCTGCCTTGTTTTGACAGCGAGGCGGGAAGGTAAGAGAGGAGGAGGGGGAGGTCATTATGGAGCAGGGGTTCTTGAGGCGCCGTGACGGGATGGGAGTATGGCCCTGAGGGGAGTGACAGCAGAGACGAGCTGCAGTGACACCATCCTGGCAAAGCCACAGGTCCACAAAGACAGACACGGGTCCCTGAGAAGTGTGCGCATGTGACCAGGTGGCTCAGGGCTGTGCGGGGAGCATTTACATGTTGGGTGAGGAGGTAACAGGGGCTGACTGTCTCCTTTGGAGTATGTTTTAGCCTATCAGAACCCCTGAGTCAGGACCAATGCAGGGGGGTTCGTTGTATATTTTCATATATAATTTCATACAAACAGTGTCACCACCTATGAGGGCATGTGTCTGCCCAGCTGAGTCACCAACATGACCCCGACTCCCGGGGGATGAGGAAGGGTGGCTGCGCCCGCCTGCCACCTGCCCCACCAGAGCCCCCAGAGGCTCAGCTCCAGATGGGAGAACAGAAGTCGGAAGCTGCATATCCAGCCTGCCGCGGCACAGGGCAGGACACAGAGCCCGCAGGCCAAGGAGGGCAGAACTGGGCTCAAAGCCGCGTCCTTCCAGGCTGGCCCGAGAGCCATGCCCACCCCCGTGTCCCAAGAGCTCCTGGGCCGACTCACTCCCGAATCTCATCGATGATTTTCTGCTTCTCCTCGATTTCATCCCGAAGTCTGGACAGCTGCTTCTGGTGAGCTTCCCGGTGGCTCTCCATCTGCTGCTCCAGCGCCTTCTGCAAGCCAGGCCAAGAGAAATGTGTCATCCTCGTTGGCTCGCAGCCCACGCCATGACAAGCCCTGGATTGCTTCTGCCTCCTACTCTACATCCTCAGCTGTCAGGTCCCAAAGCTGGGGCGCCCAGAACCTGCCTTGCTTTACTGGCACAACAAAACCCAAAGATCTATGATAAAACCCAGCAGGGCTTTTATCCTAGGAGCAAATCAGTCCATTAATTGAATAAAAATCTCTCCCATGGCCCCCTACAGCTCACATGAGCCACATGGCTTCTCACCAGGTCAGCCACAGGGCACAGACCTCTTACTAAATACACCCAGGTGACCGCAGACAAACCACCTAACCCACGTGAGCCACACTTCCTCCCCTGTAAAATTTAGAGAATCGTCCCTGCCCTGAGCACTGCCCAGATTTATGGTGATGTTTGTAGGAGACCTCTTCACCAAAGGGACGTGAAACATGGAGGAGGGCCCATCAGGGTGAGCCTGGAGAGGTCATGCCATGGGCACTGCTTTTTTTGTTTTTGTTTTTTAAAGATTTTGTTTATTTATTTGATAGAGACACAGTGAGAGAGGGAACACAAGCAGGGGGAGTGGGAGGGAGTAGCAGGCTTCCCACCAAGCAGGGAACCCAGTGCGGGGCTCGATCCCAGGACCCTGGGATCATGACCTGAGCCAAAGGCAGACGCTTAACGACTGAGCCATCCAGGCACCCTGCATATTTACAAGCAGTTTGCCTAAATGAATCAAAATCCTACATCCTTTCCTATCTCATTTTATTCACCCACAAAGCTTCTTTCCCAATTATTTTGCCTACATTTTCCTTCACCACTTTACATGTGACCAAAAATAAACATCTCTATGGTACACAGCAATCCAAATCTGGAGTGCTTCTTTAAAAAGGTCAAGGGAAGACATGTTCTGGCAGTTCAGCAGAGCAGTGCGGCCCACACAGTGACCGGGGGGGCTGCTGTCTCCCCTTCCCCAGGAACAGGGAAGCAGCACAGACTAATGCAGCATGACTACTGGACTTCTGGACACCTCCACCTTCCTCTCGGTCCTGCGCCAGGCTGCACTGTGCCACGGCCGGCACCGGTCCCTCCCCCCTCCCTCCTACATGGCCACACAAGTCTCTGAAGGAGACAGATTTTCCTAGAGTAAGAAAACGCAGTCCATATGCACGCTGGGCTCCAGGGCAGGGGCCGCGCACACACCTTCATCTCCTCTGCATCCTGCAGCCGCGTCAGATGTTCCTTCTCCTTATCCTGGAAGCTGACTTCGTGCATTTTTTCTGTTTTGAATTTTAAATGATGATTGAAGATTTAACTGGCGGGACTCACATCCAAAAGTAAACATATTTTTAAAAAGACAAAGACAAAAAAAAAAAAAAAAGGAAGAATGGCCATGGAGTGAAACAGAACTTATATGACCAATTACAACCACGCTATCCAAGATCAGGCTTCCCAGGTGAGACTTCAGGCCAGTGGAGGCTGCCCACTCCAGTGGGTCCACTTCAGGCCAGGGTGCTGACTCGGAAGTGGGCCACTCTAGGAGGGAACTGACTGGGCTGTGTCTGACCTCTCCCCTGGCCTTGGTGAGCCACCCCTGCGGCAGGATACAACAGCCTGCTTTGCACATTGGAAAGCACCCTGGGAAGTTTAGAGGCATTTGGATGCAATGCCACTATTAGAGTTCCAGAAAGAGCTAATTTACCTTTCATCAGTACACTGTTTATTCTCAAAGAATCTAGAGCAGAAGAACAAAAAATCTAAGAACAAAGAAAACAAAAAATAACAGGCTCCATATTAAAAAGGAAGGCCCCACATTTGGTGCATGGCACACCTCCAGCGGGAGTCTGTCCCAGCCTATTCTTGGTCAGGGGCACGCACCCGGCACCCCCAGCAAGCAGCAGGCTTGGGGGCGGAAGCGGGGCCGCGGGTAGCAAAATGTTTAGAACAGTGTCATGCAAGTCATTACGCTTTCTATCTAGTCTGTTCCACTTTATTTTAGATCTTCTTACCTCTATTTTATTTCTACTTAGGGCACCACTACAGAAGCCATTTACCAGAGAGAGAAAAGTTCTTTTCAATGCCAAGTATTACGGGGAGCGTGCTATCTCTAACATTCATCCATTATCACATAAAGAAAACATGACAAGGTCATAGCGGGGCTGAGGGTGTTCTCGATCTTTCTAAATTTGCCTAGACATTTGGAACAAAATGTATTTACTGAGCAAGTAACTATATTAACAATAAAGGAAATAAAAAGAGGTGGCATCATCACCAATCCTACTACCCTATCAAAACAATTTTCATTTCAAATATTAATCTGCCGGCCTTGGAACACAAGTATCCATTGATTCCTGGATGTTATAACCCAGTAAAGATTACATATTATGATCTTTAATCTAAGGACACCTTGTAAGCATGGCTGCACAGCCTGCACTTACTTCACCTCCAAAATAACACATGTTCTTTTAAACAACATCCCATAGCTGGCTTAACTGTTTGACATTTAGGTTGGCTGCCCTTTCTTCCTTCCACTAATACAATGAATTCTACAACGAATATCTGAGATTTGAGGGTCAAAAAGTATGGAAAGTGTTATGATAATTGCTATTTATCCTCAAAAAGTTTTTTTTTTAGAAAAGATTTTATTTGACAGAGATCACAAGCAGGCAGAGAGAGGAAGGGAAGCAGGCTCCCTGCTGAGCGGAAAGCCCTATGCGGGGCTCGTTCTGGGATCATGACCTGAGCCAAAGGTAGAGGCTTTAACCCACTGAGCCACCCAGGTGCCCCTATCCTCAAAATGCTTTCTAAAAGAACTCTAACAATTTTCATTGCAATTCATGGTACATGTGTCCCATTTCACGGCAATGCATATGTTCTTAAAACCTATTCCAGTTTCTGCATTTCTAGTTACCTCTCTTGAATTTTTTCTATTTATTCATATCTTTGGAGTGCTTCCTATGTGTCAGGCACTTCCCTAAGCAAAGGGCATCAGGAGTCTGTCCGGCAAAGGGAAGAGCTGGTTCCAAGGACGGAGGGTGCAGGCAGCCATTGGCAGAAGTTCAGACTTTATATTAAGAGCAGGGGGACATCATGGAAGGGTCAGAGGCATGGGGCTGGGCACAAGATAGAAGGTGCTTTTAGAAGAGTTCCCTGAGAAGCAGCACAGTGGCTGGCCTGGAACAGATGGGCTGAGAGCCTCTGTAGACGATGTAGTCACAACTCTTAATTAAGATTAAGGATAGTGAAAATAAAGGTGGAGATGAGCAGAAGCAGACAAGCATCTGGCAGATCAAATGGACAGGTCATGGGAACAAACTGGAGGCCAGAGGTGGAGGAGAGAAGATTGACTCAGGCAGCAGGGTGGTTGGAGGGAAATGGGAAGAGGGGCATATACCGGGTGGGGGCAATATTCTATCTAATTTTTTTTTTTTACCACACCCCCTTCCCTCAATTATTCCATTGTTTTTCAGGAGACCTGGAAATGCTATAAATGAGCAAAACTAAACGTCGTGAGATTTGGCCAACTAGAGAGTATCTGATGTAGGCCAAGAGCTCAACACCTGCAAAGGAGTCAATTACTTACCTTGGGCTCGGAGCTTGGCCAGCTCCTCACTGAGCGAGTCCTGGGACTCCTCCAGCTGCCTCCTCTTCTGTTCCATGTTCTGCATGTAGTCTGTCAGGGATTTTATCTTGGCTTCATGCTGTAAATAAACAAAAAGATGAAAAGGAGGCATGAGGACAAGCAACCCGGCCTGCCTGCAGTTGTCTGACGGGAAACGGCCCCAGAGGCCTTCCTGGGTCCGTTTTTCGAGGACCAACTCCCAAACAAAGCATATTCTTCCCTCGTCTTGAGATCTGTGATTGAGGGCTAACATGGCCCTCTGTTTCCTCCCTGTGCTCCACTGCTTCCTTCCGCACTGACCCATGTCATCACCACGGCCCTCCCCACCACCCGCCTAAGTGAGATGCCAAAGCCCAAGCTGGTTTTTCTCCTCATAGAAAACAGTGTCCTGGGAAAATGTCTAGGGCAGAGGCTTCGTTCTTGGAACTGGCACCTCTAGGTTCTGTCTTCAGAACTCAAATATGGTCTTTTCTTTTCCTCTCAAACACACCAATTCCTGTGTCTGAGAGACCTTGCATTTTTACATTTTCCTCTCCCTAGGACGTGCTCCACCCTCCCCACCCAGAGTCCTTATCACTGGGGTCCTCACAGTTTCTTACAGTACCCAACTTCGGCAAGATTTATCTATTTCTTTTTACTTGCCAGCTCCAGCCGATGCTTAATAAATATTAGTGGAACCAGTGAATGAATGGAAGCTCATTGACTGAAGTAAAGACAGGGCACCCTTCCAGCAGACGGATATATGTAGGCACTTCCCCCACTCAAGATCTACAGCGTTCACAGGAAAGCAGGAAAACCCTGGAGACTGAGCTCTCATCTAGTGAAACAACCTCTGGGAAATGGGACACAGTGCAGTCAGGTTATAAGCACAGCTTCTGATGAAAAGGATGAGTGTAAATGAAGAAAATAATTGCATTTTTGCTCGAAATATTTTGTCAGATTCTTTAGATCATGTCAGAAAGTAAAGAGCCAAAGTTTCTCTGACTTTCGAATCCCCAGAAATAATGATTAAATATTTGTCTCTGTGTAAATTGTAATGGTACAAAGTAGCACCCAACAGAAAGCTGTATTTGTTGCTAATGGAGAACACACTAACACATTTAGCCTTTAACATTCTAATATGCTGATATTCTTGACTCTGATCTCATACACCCAAAGTCAATGTCACTGTCAGACTTGGGCAACTAGAGCCTCAGTCCTGGGCCCCACACTGTGAACACCCCACTAGGGCTGTCTTCTGGCTGCACTCACTCCACGGAGTAAAGAGTATGTAGGCCCAGGAGGCATGCCCCATGGAACCCATGCCCCCTTCCAGACCACACTCTGAGGACGAGAAACCCAGGAACTCCCTGCTCCAGTGGCCATAAAGGCCACTCCTAGGGCTGGCACTGCAGCTCCTGTCATCAATTCACACAGATTAGAGTTGACAGTTACACAGTGCTATCAGTTTCCACGAAGGGCAGAAGGGCTGGTGCATCCAGATGGAAAGAGAAGACGGTGGGCTGCAGACGGAGGGACCTCTGTTTCTACTCTTGCCTTGGTCTCCAAACGTTAGGGGCAGGACTATCCAAATGCACATATTCCCAATACAAGAGGTGACCTGGATATCAGACTTGAGGTGTCGGTACTCTGCCCTAAGGTTTATCATTTTCTCCCATTTTTTAAATTATAAAAATGTCAAGTAGTAAAGCAAATCCAGAAAGAATTGCATAGATTTTACCCATGTAGCAGTTTTGGTGTTTTTTGTTTTTTGTTTTTTTTAAATTTTGTTGGGGACGGGGGGGGGGGGTGGCGGAAGCAGAGGGAGAGGGACAAGCAGACTCTGTGCTGAGCACAGAGCTGATGCGGGCCTCCATCCCACAACCCTGATATCATGACCTAAGTCAAAATCAAGAGTCTGACATTTACCCGACAAACCACCCTGGTGCCCCCACCCATAAACCATACTTATCAACTATTCTTGGTCTTAACTGTATGAATGCATACTGGATAGAGTTGCAAGGCACGGCATACACATAACTGAGCACTTTCATTTTCACTTACGTTTATATAATCATTCTTTCCAAATGGCAATGTTTTATAAATTTTTGTAAGAGCCGCATAGCAATCTTTCATGTAACTTAACGTCATTATCTTATCAACAGATGTTAGGGTATTTCATGTTATTATAACATAAGTAATATCGCACTCACCATCTTCCATACAGGCTTTGCACATTTTAATCGGGAAATAAACATATAAAATAAAATTTTTGCATTTTCATTACCAATGAAAAATACCATAAATGAAATTACTGGACCAAAGTACTTCAATTTTTATGGCTTTTGATTCCCAAAGTGCTTTCCAAAAGGACTGGCCGAATTATACTTTTCTCAGCAATGTGTATAAATTTCACGATCACACACCAACACTAGATAATCTTTTACAGTACATTTTTGCTTACTGCACTGGTTATAAAATGGAAACCTGATGTGCTCATTTGCATCTCTCAGATTACTACAGTGGGAGGGGAGAAGGCTGGAGCTGGTTCTGTGATGACATGTTACTGTTTACAAGCCTACCAGAAGGACGTATGCTTTTGTCGGTCTCTCAGTATCATCTGACACACTACTCCCTGCTAGTATTAGTTTCCTGCAAATGATTTCAGCTGTTTTAATGCCTGGTCTGAGGCAGTGGGCAGCCCTCACTGCAACACTCCCAGAAGTCTCAAGCCCCAAACACCAAGCTCAGATATCAGTGGCGGACCAGAAACGAGGCTGCTGCTTTCTGAAACCACCTCACTAAAATGAAAACGCCATTTCAGTGGGCAGAAGAGTGGCCTGACTCACTGAGCAGACGAAATGTGGCCTGGGACTCAAAAATCCCTTCACGGCTTTGTGTTCACACATGCTTTGGTTTGAGACCCTGATCTGCCTTTTGCTGGCTGTGGGATTTTGAACTGTGTATTTAATCTTTCTGAGTCTCTCCTTCCTCACCTGAAAAACAGGAATAATAATAAAACCTGCCCATCAGGACTTTTTTTTTAAAGACCAAGCGAGGGGCACCTGGGTGGCTCAGTGGGTTAAAGCCTCTGCTTTCGGCTCAGGTCATGATCCCAGGGTCCTGGGATTGCGCCCCACATCGGGCTCTCTGCTCAGCAGGGAGCCTGCTTCCTCCTCTCTCTGCCTGCCTCTCTGCCTACTTGTGATCTCTGTCTGTCAAATAAATAAATAAAATCTTTAAAAAAAATAAAAATAAAAAAAATAAAGATCAAGGGGCCCCTGGGTGGCTCAGTGGGTTAAGCCTCTGCCTTCGGCTCAGGTCATGATCCCAGGGTCCTGGGATCGAGCCCCGCATCGGGTTCTCTGCTCAGCGGTGAGCCTGCTTCCTCCTCTCTCTCTGCCTGTCTCTCTGCCTACTTGTGATCTCTGTCTGTCAAATAAATAAATAAAATCTTTAAAAAAAAAAAAAATAAAGATCAAGTGAGATGATGCATGTGAAGAGCTTAGTGCAGTGTGGGGAGCTTTGTAAACACTCACTAAAATGTTACGTGCTACTAGTGGGGCCCCTGGATGGCTCAGTTGATTAAGCGTCTGCCTTTGGCTCAGGTCATGATCTTGGGGTCCTGGGATCAAGCCCCGCATCGGGCTCCCCGCTCACCGGGGAGTCTGCCTGTCTGTCACCCACTTCTCCTCCCCCACCTGTGTGGGCATGCACTTGCTCGCTCTTTCTCTCAAATAAATAAAATCTTTTTTTTTTTAATTTTTTTTTTAATTTTTTTTTTTAAAGATTTTATTTATTTATTTGAGAGAGAGACAGCGAGAGAGAGCATGAGTGAGGAGAAGGTCAGAGGGAGAAGCAGACTCCCCATGGAGCTGGGAGCCCGACGTGGGACTCGATCCCAGGACCCCGGGATCATGACCCGAGCCGAAGGCGGTCGTCCAACCAACTGAGCCACCCAGGCGTCCCAAATAAAATCTTTTTTAAAAATGTTACCTATTACTGGGGCACCTGGGTGGCTCAGTGGGTTAAAGCCTCTGCCTTCGGCTCAGGTCATGATCCCAGGGTCCTGAGATCGGGCCCCGCGTCGGGCTCTCTGCTGGGCAGGAAGCCTGCTTCTTCCTCTCTCTGCCTGCCTCTCTGCCTACCTGTGATCTCTGTCTGTCAAATAAATAAATAAAATCTTTTTTTTTTAAATAAATAAATAAAATAAAAATGTTACCTATTACTAATAATAGCAGTAGCAGCAATAGTTTCTGTTTTCACATATTAAGTTGGACCTGTGGTAGAGATTAAAAGATGAAGGAATGTTCCTTACCTCATAGGAGTTTTAGCTTCCACCCAATCTCATCCATTCATTATAATCTCTACCTACCTACCTACATGTCCATATACAGATAGAGAGATGTAGACACATCCTTTAAAAGGAACTGAAGGTAATTCATGTAATTCACACAACAAAGTCTAGCCTTAAGCAGAAGCTTGGGCTGTAATTGTCTGGGGAGGCCGTGGACAAGTCTTATATAAAACAAAGTCCACCAGCTATCCCTACCATGCACCATCAGACCCAGTAAGAGCAACAAGCCAGCAGATTTCAAGAGGTCGAGAGAGTGAAATGAGGGGGAAAGGGGTGACCTACCTGGGAAATGAGCAGCTGGCAGGCAGCCAGCTCCCGCTCACTGGCATTCATCTTCCTGTTGGAGTCCATCTGGGCATTCTCGAGCTGTTTGCTGCGGTTCACCAGGGATTTGACCTCTGACTTCATCTTGCTGATATACAGGCGGGCCATGGTGAATTCCTCCTCAATGACTCCATTCACGTCTGCCAACTGAGCACAGGAAGGCATACGCTCAGCTATTGCTTACAAATGCCAGAGATTCATGGGGCCCCGAAAATCTGTCCATGGATCCTCAAGATGTCTTTGGATTTCTGATTAGGAATCCTTAATTATAGGCCCACAAGCTGAAAACGATAGCTTTATATTACTATATATTCACTACATAAATATATCCCAAGTTTTCTGAAACCTCAAGTAAGACTGAATTAAAAACCTCCATTAAATATCGTTCTCAATCAGCCCGGGTTTTCACTACAATTACTTTTTAAGATGAAAGACATGATATCAGAGGGAAAATACACTTCTTTTTAATCTTAAGAAGATTAAAAAAAGGACCCAGGCACCTGGGTGGCTCAGTGGGTTAAAGAAGATTAAAAAAAGGATAACTCTGAAAAGGTATTCCATTCAATGTCCAGCGCCTGACATTTCTAGAATAGCGGCAAGGCCTAGTGTTTTTAAAGGGGACTCTGAGTCCCTATAAGAATTCAAATCAAAATTTCAATTCTGGGGTGCCTGGGTGGCTCAGTGGGTAAAAGCATCTGTCTTCGGCTCAGGTCATGATCCCGGGGACCTGGGATCGAGCCCCGCATTGGGCTCTCTGCTCAGCAGGGGGCCTGTTTCCTCCTCTCTGACTACTTGTGATCTCTGTCTGTCAAATAAATAAATAAAATCTTAACAAAAAAAAATTTCAATTCTGTTCTCTATGGTCTCCTATTCAGAGAGTCTTGAATATGAATTCAGTGTCTTGAATATGCTTCTATAAGCAAGGGTTGAAATAAAAAGGGTTTTCTACATAGCCTGCCCATGTTAAACAACAATAACAACAAAATTGAATTAAGAACATGCTGTTACCAAATGCCCTTTTAGTTGAAGATTTTCCTATGACTTTTTGTTTACTATCAATCAATATTTCCCTGTCTCTATGTGCCTGCCCCTTCCAAGGAGATAAGAATTGAGCTTATATTATTTAAAATTATCTGAGTGGGGTGCCTGGGTGGCTCAGTCAGTTAGGCAGCTGACTCTTGGTTTCGGCTCAAGTCGTGAACTCAGGGTTGTGGGATGGAACCCTGGACCAGCCTCTGTGCTCGGTGCAGAATCTCCTGGAGACTCATTCTCCCTCTTACTCTGCCCCAACCCCCAGCTCTCTCTCAAATAAATAAATAAAATTACCTGAGAGTTTAACAATCTAAATCCACCTTTAGAAAGAAAGATTCTGAAAGCCAGCATTTCTGCATGATCTCATATTTGGTATCTCAGTTTCAGAGCTCAACTGGAAACAAAACCTGAAGCAAGATACTTGGGATAGAAACCCGTATGCTCTCAAGACGCAAACATGCTCTGAAGGACAGTTAATCAGAGGAGCAAAATAACCGTGCATATATTTTCTTTAACCACCAGAGGGCATCCTAGCCCCTCAGGAGAACACAAGAGCGCTGTCCAGTACCCAGCCCACAAACAGAAAGCTTCAATTGGTTCTAAGACAATGATTCCAGATATGGTTTTAATGTTCCAAAGTACGTTATAACTGCCCACTTTTGTCATTATTGCTGTCATTAACTCATCATATGAAGATTTTTTTTTTCTGTAAAAATTTAAGAGCTAGGAATATGGAATCGTATATCAACCCCGAAAATTGGTAGCAGATGGGAAGTATACCAGGCCACACCGGGTGCCTGTAACTTTTGTGTCAGCCTTCCCCTAGGACTCCACAACAGGATCTGTTAAATGACACCGGTGTCAAATCAACACAAAGCAGAACCTATGTTAACAGCAAGAAAACCCACAGTCCTATTTTAATGAAGGTTCTTGCTGAGCCACTTCTAATTCTGACTGCCAATAACGATTTGCCTACCAACAGTTTCTCATTGCATTCCTGCTTACAACCCAATGGCATGAAGAGAAGGGGTGAGATACGCCCCCAATCTTTCAGCGCAGTTTTGTTCCTCTGCCTTTGTGATTGGTCCAACGTGGAACACACAGGAGAAGCTTGTTCTTTAGGCTCACCAGGTATGTCCTATGTGTTTGCCCGGCCTCTGGGGAAAGATAAGTGACTTCCAACTCTTTGATGTGGGGTTTACAACCTACACCAACTCCTGGGGAAAACACCACCAGACCAACAAGTAGGGCATTTGGGGAAGGGAACAAACACCTCCTCCCTTCCAGCTCTGTCTTTAGACAAGGACACTTTGTACTCCATGCCCAGATCCCTGTGCATTGGGGAAGAGCAAAATAGCACACAATAATGGGCTTCCTCCAAAATGCAAGCTGGATGCTTGTTCCCCTACCAGAACCATAACTTCTGGAGCCTACCCTTGTCCTAGGAAGTCTAAGAGGAGATTTTGAATCTGATGAAACACCCCCCCACACACAAAATGGTACTCTGAACAAATGGTTTTACTTTAAAGTCGTGTTTTTGTTGATTTTTTGTTTTGTCTCAACCACTTAGGAGTTCATATATTCAGTCATTCAAAGTAAACTCAAAATTTTCCGTAATCCCAGTAAACTGTTACTTCAAGAGGGGAATCAAGTTTGTTGCTAAAATGTTATTTATAACTCTCCCCTGGCTTTGACAATGACTCCAACAGCACACACTAAGCTGCGTGATCCAGGAGGGCTGACTAATCCAGGAGAAAAGGCTGCCTTGCCTTTCTGTGGGAAGGCAATGCTGCCGGCCCCTCCCACCCTGTCTACATAGGAGTCACCCCCATACCCACCCACCCCAGGGCTCAGGAGCATGGAGTGATTGCACAAGGTGCCATTTCTAGGCCAAGTAAAAGGTAAGTAAGGTGACTGTTGCCATTCCAATACCTAAAAGTCAGAATGGGATGAGAAGTCCCTTTTTTTCCTTTTGTTCTCTTTTTTTTTTTAAGTGTTCAGAAATGTCCATTTTGTTTGTGCAGTACAGAGCTCAGGCATGATATGGTGGCTTCCAAGAGCTTGATAGGCAGGAGGGGAATGGAGAAGCAAGCCTTCTTGGCAGTGAGACCCCAGCCCCAACACAACCAAGACTGTATTGAAGAGGCTGATGGGATGTGAGCTGTTGGTGATGAGGGCTGATTTCAGGCCCAGGATCTGCAGAAATGTATCTGCCACACTGGCCAAACTATAGAAATGTCCCCAATGCTGCTGGGGCCAGGGCCCCTCAACTGCCCAAAATTTTTCACCTGTACTTCACCCAGACCCAAAGTCAAAAGAAAATCTGGCAGCTATCCAATCCATTTCATTTACTATACCTCAACTTTCTATCCTAGAATCTGGAAACTTTTGTTTTAAAGAAAGCCAGGTGACATAGGAAAAAGACAAGAAGAGGAAGTTCACTAATAACCCCAGAGAAAGTCAACTCGAGGCTCATCTCATCATTGGGTGGTCACATTTTGTTTTGTAGACTAAACAAAGTATTGCCTGGGCTCTGAAAATGTTTCAAGACATGAAAAAACTGGAGAAATATGGGTCCTTCTGTTACCCTGCTGTCTGGGCCTGTTATATTCTGGAAAGAGGGCATCTTTTCCCCTCTTCCCAGGGTATGACCAGGAGTCACCATGTGGGAACTGAATAGGGTTTTAGGAA
Source organism: Enhydra lutris kenyoni (assembly GCF_002288905.1). Classification (NCBI taxonomy): domain Eukaryota; kingdom Metazoa; phylum Chordata; class Mammalia; order Carnivora; family Mustelidae; genus Enhydra; species Enhydra lutris. Next base: position 82,493,446 of record NW_019154085.1, read on the forward strand.
GAAAAACAAGGTCACTGACAAATGTCTCCCTGATCTGATCATTTTCTTAGATAAAAGAATTATATCTATCTATTGAGTAGTCATAACCAATACTCTATGCCCACAATGTAGATCTAAGAAATATATGTATAACTCATGCAATTTCTGACAACGTGTAAGATAATGTGGGCTCATCTTGTCATTGCACAAATCAGGAAAATGAAGCCTGAGAAGTATAGTGAATTGCCCAGTCACACAACTCCTACGCATTAGCTCTCATTGCCCTGACGATTAAATCATAATTGTGGAAAAAAAAAAAACTCAAAATGATTAAGAATATGATGCTCTGTGAGTGAGAATTGTCAATGAAAATAACTAGTTATCAATGAAATTAACTAAGGCATCCAATGTCTGGAATCCAAAAATATCTTGAAAACATCCAGCTAAATATTTAAAAATAATTTCAATCATACTTCAGATTCCCAAAGGTAAAGACTCTTTTTTTAATGCTGAAGCACCCAGACACTCCTTGATTTCATTAGCATTTCTTATCAGCTCTATTTTAGAATGTAGCATAAAAATATCTTCCTTTATCGTTATCAGCAGCAGCACCAACTTCTCCTATATCAACTCCACCTTCACATTGCATGGGCCACTTAATCCCCCAAATCTCGGAAGCTCAGTACCAACGCATGCTTCTAAAAATTAAATCCCCAAACATAAAGCCACCCAATTGGGGCTGACTGGGTTGATCTTATAGTATCTAAGAATTCTGTGCTAAAATTAGATTCATTCGCAAAGATTCATGAAATATTCAGTTACAATAGAGGTTCTATGAAAGAACGATTAGGCTTATAGGAGGTCGTATACTCTAAGACTCGATCTGTGATATTATCTAAGAAGAGATTTCTAGGCTTCCCAGAAATGTCTATAAACAGAAAGAATTGGGGGAGCCTTTTCTAGTACTTAACAATCCCAGCTCAAAACCTTAAGTGTTCCCACAAAGCAGACGGATGTAAAACTCAGCCTTTTAAAAGGCTGACCTCAAAAGAATTTGATTTGAGGAGCTCAGGAAGTGGAAGTTGAGAGATATAATACCATTCCGTGGCTTGCCACAATCCGCCACATGTACCGATGGCTACACTGTACAAGGGTGCTGTGTAATGATTACAAAGCTACAGGAATCAAAACAGTGTGGTTTTAGCATAACAGTTAGATCAATACAATAGACTAGAGACCAGAAACAGTCCCATACACTGTTAGGGGCGATGGATACGTTCATGATCTTACTGTGGTAATGGTTTAATGAGAGTATAATATGTCAAAACTTCTCAGACTATGCTCTTACAAAGCTATTTTTTTTTAAAGATTTTTATTTATTTATTTGACAGAGATCACAAGTAGGCAGAGAGGCAGACACAGAGAGAGGGAAGCAGGCTCCCTGCTGAGCAGAGAGCCCGATGTGGGGCTCGATCCCAGGACCCTGGGATCATGACCTGAGCCGAAGGCAGAGGCTTAACCCACTGAGCCACCCAGGTGCCCCAACAAAGCTATTTTTAAAAATATCTCTAGCTTAGCTCTCTCTGTCTCCCTACCTTAGGTGACTGATAATTTTTCTTGGCTGATAACATTCTACACGCTCTCTTGGCCCTCTATTCCTAGCTCACAGACAATTTCATACCACCCCCGTTCTCCCTGCCTCCCTTACTTCCTTGCTGCCAGTGGCACCAATGTGCACAACTCTAGAGGATCAGTCACGATTGGCTGAAGCCAGTGACAGCAATACTATTTCTCTTTGCTTTCCCAGTTTCTCTTGCGATTTGGGGTGACCATGTGACCCAATTCTGGCTAATAAGGTATACGGGGACAGCTACTAGGGACTTATGGGATATAGCTTCCTCCTGATGAGAACCGGCTGCCTTTTCAGCCCATCCTGCCTTGGATGTGTTTGTGTGAAGATATGATGGTTGGTGTGACAGCAGTTATCTTGCCATCATGAGACAAAAGACTACAGATGTGAAAAGGTAACAAGCTAATGAAAGCAGAAAGGAAATAAAGAAAAGGCCTGAATCCTTGACATCGTTGGGACAGTGGATCAAAATTTGCTTCTGAAACTTGAATAAGGTTAGACTGACCTGGGCCATCTTGTTAAAATGCAGATTCTAATTTCAATAGGCCTGCAGTGGCCCGAGAGTCTATACTTCCAACAAACTCCCAGGTGATGCAGATCACAACCCGAATAGCAAATTCTACACAAAATTCTCATATTGTGAATAATTAAATGTGGATTTATTTTTAAGCCACTGTTAGAATCCTATTACTTTCACCTGAAAGCTTTCCTAATTCATATTGATTGGCTGGGGAATTTTCATTCTGTTGGGTTCTCACAGAAAAAGAGAAACACAGTTCTGAGACTAGAAGTATTGCTTAACCTATCCAATTCCAAACTCCTGTGACATTGGCATGTAAGTTAGAGAAATAACCCCATCTGCATAAGGATCACCAACATTTGAAGACGTTTCCTGCACGTGAAAGGTAATTTTTTCTCCTCTCCCAAACCCAGCCAATCATTCACTTAGTCATTCAATCGGCCCTTGGTTTGTTCATTCCAGTATTACCAAGCATGTGGCAGGTGCAAAGCACTACGCTGAGTATTGGATACTTAGGATAATAAAACACAGACCCTGCTTGCTTAGGGGCCCACCATTATAGGAGCAGGTAGACAAGATAAAAGAGGAGCTGGCTTACAGTCTTCACATCATTGGTGCCGATAATTCCGCCTATCTCCCCCAGGTCCTTCAACAGCAAATTCAGGATCTCCGTAGCCCTCTTCTTCTGGTGGTTGCTAAGCTCTTGTAGCTGGCTCAGCTCCCTCTGTGTGGTTGTCAATGTCGTCTGAAAAACACATTTTAACAGCAAATTAAAAGAGCTGCCCATCAATTCATACCCGCTGCATTGCAAAGAATAACGAAATAACACATGATGGAGTTCTTTTATCATTTCAAGCACTTTCAACAAAGGAGTCCTATTAAGTCAAACTAGAGTATAGCACCGCCTTCTTTGATTAAAAGGAGACTTGGCCTTGGCCTGATAGGTTATGTCTACATATCCCATGACAATTTGCAGGTCGGTGAAATGTTTTTAAAACTAGAGTCCAAAAGGAGCCCTCAGGTTGACAAGGCGTGAATGCATCTTCCTACCCTCGACATGTTCTGCTTCAGTCCCCATGGTCCCAAGCGTCCCCACCTGCATGTTGTCTCCATTTCCACATCCAAGCAAACCTCCTCCCTGGACCATTTCCAAAAGTTCCCATCTGACTTCGTAATAATAGACAGGTCAGGAAGGCCCAGAGAGAGCCATTCATGAGTTTAGAAAACAACTTCTAAAAAGTCTTGTGACCTTCCCGGTGATGCCGAATTGAACACGCTTCGTCTATTCTCAAAACTGGCTGAGAGTCTCCATCTTAACATAGGGCAGTAGCTCCATTTTACCGCCAAACATCAACACCCATCTCTTTTCCGTCTCTCACGTACGTTACCCAAAGGTAGAGATTTACAACTAACTTGATGAACTCCTCACATGAGAGGAATAGCTGTGCTTTGGTGTCTTGGTACTCACTCGGCCAACAAAGAAAATAATTTTGCTGCAGTACCGAGCTGTGGAGCTGCAGGCAAAGACACACAGGCAAGTCTGCCATCACGGCTATTATACTAGCACCCTTTCCCATGGTCTGGCTAGAAACAGTACTCTAAACCAGTCTAGTGATACTTGGGCTTGGCAGAAAATAAGAACTGTATTAGGGAAAATGTGTCACTGTTTTGAGATGCAACTAAAATGAAAGACTCATTAAAGGATCCGGCAGAAAACAGTAAGCAGAGAAAACCGAAGTCTCCTTTCCTAGGTGACTTCTGGTTTGTTTTTCTGCTTCTTTTTGGTTTTGCTTTGGCATTGCTACCGCTTATTTTGTTCCGTTTTTAAAGCCTACGGAAGCAGTAGTTTCCATCTTGGGAAGCCCTTTAAAAAGCCTTCCTTCGTGCAGGTGATTACAGAGTTCGGAGCATTTCCCGTCGGCTCTACGGTCAGCAGCTGAGCACTCTCCAGCACCATCTGCTACTCGTGGCCCGGGAGGACTGGATGTTTTCCACGAGGCAAGCTGGGCACAGTCCCATGATACCAGGCCATTGGGCCGAGGTGCCAAGGGCAGCCGGTTACAGCCATTCGGCTTCCTACCACCTATTTTCCAAGCAGAAAAGGACAAAATGGAAACATCACACCATCAGCCACCTCACCAAATGCGCGCTGGCCCTGGGGGGCTGCTAGCTCACTGCACACAGCGGGCAGTGTCTTTGCCTGGGAGCACCAGCTCCCAACCAGGACCATCAGTTCCTGGCTGCGGCCGGAAGTCATGGGGAAGGAATGGGTTTATTCAGGAGGTTGTAAACAAGAAGGGCAATCCAGACCTTCCATCGGTCACCCACGCACATTTGTTACTATAATACCTGTGATGAATTTATTGGTATTGTAGCATAGGCACAGGCCTTCACTGAGTGCTTTATATCAACGTTCTCTAATTCTCACGTATTGAAAGGGGCCTGTTATTAATGCCATTTTTTACAGATAAGGGAATGAATACTCACAAAGTTTAAACGTCTCAATTAAGGTCTCATAGTTGTAAAGTCACAATGTTAGCTAGGATTTTTGTGGCTCCTAAGTTCTGCACTCTCTTGACTATTCACAAAGCATCCCTGCTAAGGTTATAAAACTCCTGGAAAGAAAACAATCCCCAGTTCCGGAACAAGTGACAAAAGTCACCTACGTGAGGTATTTCAGTTATTGGAAGATTTCAGAGAATGCCTCTGACACTGAATAACCACCCTGCCAGCTGCCTTCCTATACAGTGTCTGTCAACAGACGTCAACATCGAGTACAGGAGCAGCGGCCCAGAGTCCCGCCCCCAGAGGCAAATGCTCCAACCGTTTTCTGGGCCAGCTCATCTGTCAGCTGCTCATTGGCCCTGGTCTTGTCCTCTACTTCCTGTGACTTCTGGTCGTAATTGACAGCCAGCTCTTCCAGGGCCTGGAGAACTTCCTTCACTTCATCTTTGGCTGCCTCATTCTCAATCTGGAGACGTGTCAGCTCTTCCTGGATCTTCTCGTAGTCTCTTCTTGTGGAAGCCAAAAGCTGGGGAAATGAGATGACATGGAACTGATGAACGTAATGTTCAAGCGTTTCTGTGCTGTGTTCTATCCCAAATAAAGTGATTTTAAAAACAGATACGGGTGGGGGTAGGTGGTGTGGGGGAGGGCTCCTGGGTGGTTCCGTTGGTGAAGCCTCAAGACTCAGTCTGGCTCAGGTCATGATACTGAGCCCTGTGTCGGGCTCCACACTGAGCGCGGAGCCTACTTAAGATTCTCTTTCTCCCTTTGCCCTCCCCCCTCTCCCTGCCCCTCACGCGCTCTCCAAAAAAGCAGATACAGCATGCTCAGCATGACTAGAAATCCTACTGTTTATCTAGATTATAATTTTTAAAAAATAGCATGAGGTTTCAAAAATCTTTCTTTTTCTTTAATTTTTATTTATTTATTTATTTTTTTATTTAAGTTTAAAGCTGCATAGGCTGAACTCAAAGAATTGATTACAAATCAAAAATTTCTGGGGCACCTGGATGGCTCAGTGGGTTAAAAGCCTCTGCCTTCGGCTCAGGTCATGATCCCAGGGTCCTGGGATTGAGCCCCTCAGCGGGGAGCCTGCTTCCCCTCTCTCTCTCTCTGCCTGCCTCTCTGCCTACTTGTGATCTCTGTCTGTCAAATAAATAAATAAATAAATCTTTAAAAAAAAATTTCTACACTCTGCTGCTGCTGGCTCTTCCAAATGCTGAACAAAGAATGAGCGGAGTCACCCCGGAGGACAACGGTAATACTTGCATGGCTGTTAACATTATCATTACTCCACACAGTCAACCAAAACAGCATACAAGGACAACTGTCAACTTCTCTTTATATTTATCTTGAATGTATGGAAGGATATATCCCAAACATTAACATTAGTTAAATGTGAATGACTAGGCTTGTGGACGTTTTCATGATCTTCCTGCCTATTGTATTTTCTGACTTTCCTATGTAAAATTGGCAATATAGAAAAAAAAATATTGAGTTTTAACTGTTACATAAAGTAAGTTTATCTTGGCAGTTGTACCAAGTTAGAGATGCAAAGGCATAGAATGAGAGGAAGAAGGCAGGAAACATTAAGCAGATGGAAGACCCAACCAAAGCTAAAAGAAAAATCAGTTTAAAATGACTGCTCTGGGGCGCCCAGGTGGTTCAGTGGGTTAAGCCTCTGCTTTCGGCTCAGGTCATGATTTCGGGGTCCTGGGATTTAGTCCCACAGCGGGCTTCTTGCTCAGCAGGGATTCTGCTTCCCCCTCTGCCTGCTGCTTTGCCTACTTGTGATCTCTTTCTCTCTGTGTCAAATAAAGTTTTTTATTTTTTATTTTTTTTTAAGATTTTATTTATTTATTTGAGAGAGAGAGAGAGCACAAGCGGAGGGGAGAGGCAGAGGGAGAGAGAGAAGCAGACTCCCCGCTGAGTAGGGAGCCCGATATGGGGCTCGACACCAGCACCTGGAGATCATGACCTGAGCTGAAGGCAGATGCCCAACCATCTGAGCCACCCAGGTGCCCCCTAAATAAAGTCTTTTAAAAAAATAAAAATTAGAAAGTAAAATGATCTGATTGCAAAAGCATAGATGATCTCCCTGCCAAGGGAAGTATTTGGACAAGGGCCACAATCATTGCCCTGGAGCAACAAAGGAAAACAAAGAGGAAAAAATATATGGCTGTAGAGAGAATTTGCTCTGTGGGAAGGCTGGGACTGGGGACATGAACCCAAGCCACCTAGAATTATATGATATGATCCAGTCCATAGCAGTTTAGCAACAAAGCAGAAAGTACTCTAAAGCACAAAAGAGAAAAAAAATACTTCGATGGTGCTCAGCAAGAGAACCGCTAATCATCTATGTTCGACAGATTGGCTATCTACCCTTTGCTTAGGTTCCTATTTGTAAAATACTTGGCAAAACACAACACAATAAAGACACTCACTAGAGATATTAATGCCATCCAGGGAAAGACTGAAAACAATTTGGCTCCTTTTTACTGTACCAAACACATACTATGTGAGCACTTGGACCCCCTTCCTCTTTGTCTTCCCCTCCCCTCCATCTCTACTTTTTTGTTGTTGTTGTTATTTAATTCCTACAAGATAGTATGAGAACATAGTGTATATCAAAGACCCGAACCAGCTGGTTTTCAAAGCTGGGAAAAAACTAAACCAGCAAGCAACAGGAGTGCTGGGCACTGGGTATGAGGAATTAGAATCACCTTTGCCCAACCACCAAACTCCTTTATCTCTGCTCTTCAAAGACTACGTGTAGCAACCAGCTACTCACTCTCAAAAACCTCAGAGCTCTACCAAGTCAGGTATTTATTTTCAAAAATTAGCTTTAAACAGGCCCTGAAAGGAAATCTGCCAGGAAATGTCCACATGATTCAATGATTTTTGAAAAAGTTCTTTGCAAATTAAATCTCTGGAACAAACATCAACAACAAAGAGTAATAAGAGAACTTCATAAAAAAAATTTATTGCATTCTTTACCTCATCCTGATCCAGCATCTGTTGCTTTAGCTTTTCAGCCAGCTGGCTCTGCTGGTTAATTTCATCATCCTGAAACGAAACATCATGTTTAATGTTTTTGGGTTACTTATGTCATTTTTGATATCCTGGTTTCCCGACAACAGTCGGATACCAGAGTGCCAGCTGTAAGCTTTACTGATAAGATGAAGGGAATGGTGTGGTGCTTCCTCATAGGTGAGAGACTGGCTCTGGGCTCTTGATTTGGTTAAAGTTCCTCTGCGCCCACCTTTCTCAGCAGGTGAAACAACTGGGTATTCTGGGATATAAAATATCCTACATATTGAACTAAATTCCTGCTCATCCAGAAATCAAAGATCTAGGGTTTGGGAATCGGAAGGGACTTTGGAGCTAGCACTCCCAATTCAAAGACGCTAACAAAAAATAAGGCAGTGAATTTCGAACCATCTGCACTGTAATATATTCATGTTCCAAATCTCGTCAAACACATCAATGACCAGGAATGCTGCCATGTGATCGGAAGGAGCAACCAGTATTTCCACTTCAAATCTCTTACTTAGAGAGACTGGAGAACATTCACTAGAGAATTAATCTTCGGCATGAGCAGGTCTCCCACTTGATTAGAAGTTAATTTTCTTGCCAGTCTAAAAAAGCAAAAAACGAAAAAAAACTCAAGGAAGTGGGGGATGTAGAAACGATAATGCTTACTTTCTGGCCTATCATTAAAGTGGGAAATGATCTCCCCAGAGGCCATTTGCTTCCGTCACTCTCATTTCCTGCCACTAGGTGTCGCTGCCACAAAAGCCAGAGCCGCCGGCCTCATCCTGCCTGGTCCAAACGCGTCTGCCTCTCCCCGGACTCTGCCCACCCAGCTTGGGCAAAGCAGCAGGCAGGACAGCATTTCACCAGGGGGACTCGGCCTTCACCACAAAGATTTTCATGAATTCAAATGCAAATGTGAAGCCTCGGCCTGAGAAAAACAACTTTGCTTCACCGTACCCCTCCCTTAAAAACAGGAGAAAAATCCTATTTGGTAACACTTCTAGGCTCCAAACCCCAATGCAGAGTCAGATTCAGTATTTTAGGTCCTCCTGCATGCCTGGTGCTGCCCAGATGTTCTCCCAGCAGCCCAGAAAAATCCTGCACCACACCTTCTGGCTTTTCCAGAGGTGAGGTTACAGGGGTAAACTCAAGGGTCTGGGTTGCAGAACCCTGTGGACTATTCTCTAGCCTATTTGGTCCTGTGTATGCATACATTTAAATCGGACTGACTGATCCATGGAGCAAGAAAGTCCTAAAATCAGGATTACGGGATCTCTACCTCATTTTCCTTTGTGTAGAACATCTTTTGGCCTTATTTCTTCTCTGTTCAGGGAACCCCGTTTCTACTGAACTTTTTACACCCATGTTTCTTTAATGGTTTGACAAAATGCTCATGACTTTCCTCCCCAAATCCGATTTCTGGCAGGAGAATTAGGGAAATTACACTGAGTGAAACTGCCAAAAAATGGTACTTGCACAACGAGGAGACTATTCTGTAGGGCATATTTCCTCTTTTACTTTATAAACTTAGAATGTCAGTTACCAGGAACAATTTTGTTTATGTTCCTTGGCACATAAATATTAAACATCTTAACATAAAAGACTCAAGGAGTTTAACATCAGGGAGCTGCCATCCCTTCCCCTGGGATACATAAGCAACAACTCCAAGTGATACAAATCAGGAGAGAGGCAGAAGGGTGAAGCCAGCCCTTTGTTCTTACACTGTGTTCGCTTCAAAGCCTGAAGGTACAGCTCCCTCCCTAAACAGGTGAAAAGCCAGGTGCAGTGATTTTTGAGGTACAGTAAGAAACCAAGGGCCACCAGCCCATCTGGGAAAGATATGAGGAACAAGGATTACATTGTAAGGACATGAATGACTTATACCAGAGATACCTCCAAGACTACACTTACCCTTTGTTAAGGCAACTTCTCCAAGGAATTAGCATAGTCTACCATAATCTTAAAATGTTTTCAAAACTTCCATAAAAAAACGTGCTGTGCAGTCTATATCTATACATTCAAGTGCATTCCTTAGAACATGCTCCCTCTGATGCTGACTCTTAATCCACAGACAACAGATTTCAAAGCACTTGTCAGAAAATATTCTTGTTTTTAAATTTGCTTGCATGTGAAATGGTGAGCCGTCACTTGGTCACGTGCCACCTTTAATTATAAAAAATGTCCTCGTTGCAATGGTAATTAGTGGAATAAGGTTCAACATATTTCTACTTGCACTTAATTCCTCTCCATATTTCCTCTAGTATTAGAGGAAATGAGAAGTGAAAGAAACAGGGCCAACACCAACTTGCTCTTCTTGTAACTCTGCTTGCAACCCACCTCTGCACCAGCCCCCCCATGCCACGTAGGATGGTGTTCTCCCTTAAGTAAACAGAACCCAGAAGAGAAAGAAACCACTACTTATTGAGCAATTGCTACACACTAGAACCTTTTAATCCCCACTGCAACTTTTTGAGAACACAGATAGGAGCCCCAAGCTGCAAATGAGAAAAATATCTTCAGCAGGTGAGGCCATTCATCAGTCCAAGCCCCAGCATCATTTAAGACACAGGTCTGACTCTAAAGTGTATGTTTTTCCATCGCACAGTATTGCCTTTGATGGTAACTATCCTGAGACCCCCTGGAGGGACAGCACAGAGGGGCAGAGGGGGCAGCTTGGGGGAGACTGTGCAATCTTTCTCCCACAACATTCTAATTAGATTCATTAGGGTTGACAAGTTCCTCATCTAAATTACTAAGACCAAAACAGGATGACCACAGCCCTGGGAACCAGAAGATACACAGCCTTGTTCCACCTCTGCCACCTACACGTGACATAAACTGGGCAAGTCACGTACTCCCCGGGCTAGCTTCTCATCGGAACCTGATACTTTCAGCTCCACCACTCAGTAATCTACGAAGATGCTCTGTCTCAACTCATGTTTTCTCAAAGGTACCAAACTACCTATCTCGTCAGAAGCATGAAGTACCTTCTAGAACCTTTAAGCGGAAGACAAATAAGAATGACAGCTGATGAGACATAATCAGGCAGTCCATGGGTAGAGTCACTAGGGTCAGACCACCAGCTTTGGGGCCCTCCCTGGCTGAGGCGTGTGGGCTAAGAACTCTCTCAGATCCCAGCAACCCCTGTGAGAGACCACAGATGCTAACCTCGAAATGTGTGCTTTAGAGGATCTTCAAAGTACATGCTATAGGAAAATGACATAACAGGAAGTGTCCGACGCTTGTCATCAGGAGGCAGAGACGCTAGGGTCAGCTCTGCCAGCTACCACCTGAATATCCCCAAGGCCTGGCATTCTCCTCACTCATCACTCAGTCCTCCTCACTACATTTCAGAAGCGACACTGAAGACTCTACAGTCTCTCTTGTATCAATGAAATCTCCTTATGCTACCAAAGGAAATGATCCCAATTCCAACCATGGCAGGAGTCTATTCATAGAAAACAAAGTGTAGAATCAGGTTATCATCCCTCATGCAAAAATCTTTGAGGATTACTAATGTGAACTCATCATTTCTAAAGTGAAAAGGAAAACTGCAGTATGTTTAAACAATAGCATTTCTTTGGAGAAATCAAGAAATTGCATACACTGTTAACTTACTATTGATCTCCTTTTTCTCTTACTTTGAGGTTTTGCATAATCATATCTGGTTAGAAATGGAAGGATAACAGTATGTCAAGTGCCTAAGGGCAATTAACCCAGCTCTCAAAGGTGTGAATATCTCATTAAAGAGGCTACCAAAAGGGTAGGAGTGTCCCCAGTTTAACGCTGCGGTTACAATGCAAATTCCCAGAGTCCTAGATAAACAGAACTTGCTTCACATTTTGCTTGTAAAGGTGATGCAGACCGAGCTTTACTCAGAATATACAGGCCTGTAAGATTAATGGCAATGGGCACATAACAAAGCGGTTTCGGCTAAACCAGAAGTGTCCCCAAGCACTCTGAGCCAAACCACAGCAAAAAAGATTAAATCAGACTAAAAATATCAGCAACCTTGATGAAATGAATTGAAAGGATTTAGAATATTCTAAGGGCAATATGCCAAGGTCACATGAAACATCAATTTAATTTCCTATGCCTCCAGGATTCCTAGCCCAACCTTAACTGGAGATGAACAGTGTTCTCCAAGGTCTCTTTTCCTTTGGTCCAACTTGGGCATTTACATGACTATTTGAGCCCCAAAAGTCTGCCATTAAATTAGACAACCCTAACAGCATGTTCAAACTATTTCATTCAAGAGTATTCCTCTGAAAACAGATTTACCAATACTGGACAAGCTGTCCGACCCCACGCCACTACCATGGTTCCTCATCCCAGGGCCTGAGAGCCACATGATTACAGAACACATTTAACATTAGGAGCCACCACACTGTCGCTACAGCCGGCACTACTCTTTGAAGTTTTCAAGAGGTGAGGAACAGGCCCAGAGAAAAATAGAAGAGACAATTAAACAAAGATCAGACACACTCTCGCCACCCCCACTCACACCCAGTGATGAGCCCCAGTCCCACATCTAGAAGTGAAGACTATCTCTCTATCTAGACCAACTCTTCAGTCTTCCAATCAAACTTCCATGAAAGCTTCCATTCCGGAAGAATCAAGTTCCCCGAGTCTGCCCAATCAAAAGTTAGGGTAGATATTAGGAAGACAGACATAACATCAGTCTGCACCCCTCTACATCAGCCCCGTGGGGCTTGAAGCTGCTTCTGGCCAATAGGTCTAGAACCTGCCACCTTTAGTCTCAGAGCCAGAGTGAGGACTATAATCTCGGGCTACAGACCTTATCATCCAGCTGTCTGTAGAGACTGGAGATCTCCTCATCGTACTTCTCCTTCTCCTCTGCAGAGATGCCAGCGACAACAGGAGCAATATTGTCTATGATGGGGGTGTTGTCACAGGGCTCCAGGGTCTTCTGGTCCTTAGCACTGATCTGTTCATCCTCGGGCACAGCTTCTCCTGCAAAGCACAAGAGGATTTGGAGATTGAAGAAATTCAGCAAGTAACTCTACAGGAAGAGTTCCAAAAATAGCCACTCCCATGCAAAGACACAGAGGACACAATCAGAGCTGTTGTAGAGAGTTGGAGCTTGTGTTCTCTCTATTTGACAAGAAAGGTTGTAGTTAACTGACCAAAACTAGTCTAAGGAAGAAGAGGGCTATGTAATACTCCCTCTCTCATGATGCATCACTTAAGTACACGGCTTCCACCAACCACTCTTCCTCCCCAACCCCCACCCCCAGAGAGAGAGAGAGATAGGGAGAGAGAACATGGATACAGAGGAGAGGGAGAAGCAGACTCCCTGGGAGCCCAATGCGAGGCTCGATCCCAGGACCCTGTGATCATGACCTGAGCTGAAGGCAGATGCTTAACAACTGAGCCACCCAGGAGCCCCTCCATCAACCCCTCTTAACTAATACAGCTTGCAGTGACATCCAGAATTTTTTGTGTACATTTTCCTTGTGTTGGGGAATATTCTGGGGTTTTACTATAATCATATTCTATCTAGCAGTTGACTCCCAGGGAAACAGACTTCTGAGGCATTCTAATTACCAATTAATTAGGTTACTGTTTCATTAGGAGAAACAGCCAAATCAAGGAAATTCACCACTACCAAAGAGAACACTGCAGGGCCCTAATCCTCTGAATCTGAGGGTCTCCAAATCTCAAGGAGAAAACCAGGATAGCCCTGGACCCAGGAGCTCCGACAGACATAGCACAAAAACACATTCTACTACCATCCTCTCCCCTAGGAGGGCAGAATTAATTGGCTCAACTGGAGAGTTCAAATAGAATCATTTCTTATGATGTCAAGTAGACCCAGGAAAGAAAAAGCAGCCAACCCAGAATGCGGTGCAGAGACCCTGCATACCACCTCTCAGTTTGCAGACCAGCACATACCAGTTCTCGGTCTGCGGAGCGGTGCTTGTCAAGGCCTTGGAAGGCAGCATTACCAAACTTGACTGTTCAAACTGAGGGGCAAAAGCGAAGGTCTCAGGCTGGTCGGTAGCCTAGCCCCAGCAAGAAAATCACCTTGTGAAAACAGACTGCTTTAAAAGGAGTCTGTGAAAACCATGTGGCCCAACTGAGTCTCTCAAACATCATTTTGGAAAGCAAACCAAAACCAAATACGCTTTTTCCATCACAATGTTTACCATCAACTTCATACTCCGTTTGCTGCCCTCAGTGAATGTCTGCGACATCCCAAGCCTCACCCAGTTCTCAGCCCATAAAACGCGTTTTGTGGAAAGTCCCCAGGAAAACTGCTCTAAGACAAAGGGAATTTCTGAAACAAACAAACAACCCGGATCCCCTCGTCTGTGGCTTCATTAACAGTATGTATCATGCTTCAAGGAAGCCACCTGAAACTGTACACATTTATCTCAATATAAACAAAACACTTTGTGACGGGTTAGCTTTGCTGCTCCAGATTTCATGATCTCACCTGATAATTACAAAATGGCAGGAAGGCTTCCCTGTCAAATAAAATTAACATCCAGTGATTTCATTTTTGCATCACAGTTCCATTTGAAGCAAAACCTGGAATAAAGTATTCCTTTGCTGAATAGAAGGCTGAGCCAACCCTTTTTTCTTCTGAAGCTCAACTAGACTGTACTGTACCTACGCTTTTTCTAAAATTATTGACCTGAAACAAAACCAGAATATCAGAGTAGCCTTTGAACTGAACCTGAACCAAATCAATATTTCATTCAGTTCCAATTCCTGGTTTAAAACATCTGTCAGCGACCTTAGTGTGCAGACTGGATTTCTTCCAATTAAAGGATCTATATTCTCTACGGCCTGCTAAATCCACAGGCTATAAAAGCAGTACCATATTCTAGTTCCCAAGGATTTTTTTTTTTTTGCTTAAATATATATAGCTATCTTGTTCTAACCACAGATTACATACACAAAAACTGAAAGGCCCTGAACCCCTACCCCTCAATTCTGTTCCTTCTCTAGAGAAATCCTCCACGAACATTTTCATGGATCTTTCCCCTATTTGGGTTATGAGCATATCTCTAATTTTTCAGCGCTACCTTCTGAACTTTGTGAACAGGGCAATGCAGTGCGGCATGAACTTAATCTTGGAGCTTAAGCATGATGAAGGTGAAATTCATAATGGTAGTAGACCAGAAACCAGGCAGAACATGGTTCTATTATCCTACACCAACTTGCCCCAAGTACAGAGGTGAGATACAAACACAGCTGGAAGAGACCTAGTCCCCGTGTTCCTTGGTTCCACATGGCTGAGAGCCAGGGCCACCACGAGGCTGAGGGAGCTAAGGAGCCCAGGGATGAACCCTATAACCAGCAGCAAGTGATCCTAAATCTGCCCTCTTGTCCCGCTGAGGAATCACAGCGTCACTGAGTACCACAGTTGCCCAAGGATAGCGCGGTTCATCAAGCCAGCCAACACTGCTACAAGGCACCCTGAAAGTGATCAGCAGACCGCATTAACATCCCCAGCGCTATGGCAGGACGCCAAGCCACACCACACATTTTAGCGGATCTAATTAATCACAAGCCCATCTCCTGTTTCACCTCTTGGTTTGCTTTTTTGTAAAGGAAAAAACAGTAATAATAATGCCTTTAACACAGCATTGTTTTAGAGATTTAATTACCGTAGTATATGTAAAAAAACACAAAGGTATTATCTTTTAAGGTCCATCTCTTACCCTGCCCTCTCCCTAACAAACTGTCAACTCTTCAGGCTGTGCAGATATTTTTATTTATTCTGAGATTATTGTTCCTGAGGTCTTCATAATACCTTTGTGGTTGTACTCAGTTCCAAAATAAAACACAATGTAGCCACACAAGTCCCCTTCAGGTTTATTTATATTATTACTAAAACAATATTTGAAACCTATAGCAGACTTTCTGGTTTCTCTTAAGCAATTCTACGAATCAAAGCATCAACATGTCACCTACAAAGCGACATCCAAACAAGGAGCTCTTCCCAGTTTATATTCCAAAGGTCGGGCAGTCAGGATTATTTTTTACAACAGCCGTTCAGCCCGAGAACAAAGCAGCAACAAGCTGGAACAAAAGCAGCGGGCATCTGTGGGAGAGCACAGCTCCTGCCCAGAGAGGAACCAAGAGCTGGTTTTCCCAAACACTGCTACCCTTCAAAGGACCGAGGAAATGACTTCCAGAAGCGTCCCTGCTAACTACACTGTCCAGCTCATAAACACGTCTGGGGATTGTAAATTCCCAACACTATGCGAGACCTGACACTAGGCAATCTGTCTCCATGGCAATCTCACCACGTTAATCGAGACTATTCCCTGCACTGCAGCGGACTGAGTCTCCAGAGAAGCCCCCATGAGGTGATTACGGAACAACTGATTGTAACAAGGCAGACAGCTGCAAACAAACACTGGAGGGAAAAAAATGTTGTAAAATCTGGTGTGGGTGGGGAAAGGGGGGAGGGGAAGACCGGAAAAGGACCACCACCAAATGAAGAGGTGCATCTATTTTCATTTTTATTCCCCTTTTTGCATTAAAAGCAAATTTTTCTTGGTTCATGCCCTGAGGCTTTATACCTGCTGTCTATAGGGAAAGAGCTTATAATACTGTAAAGCATCTGATTTTCTACAATGAAAGCTCCCCCCACTCCCACTGGAAACCTTTCCCTTTTTTAAATAAGCATTCTGGCATTTCCTATTGTCAGATGTAATTGCCTTTAAGGACTAAAAAGATTTGTGTGTACACAGGAGCATTCACTTGGAGCACACCTACAAGCTTTGCAGAGCATTTTAATTATAAAATGAAAACCTCCCGAGGGCATAAATAGTGTTTCTACAAAAAGTAAAAATCCATCAATTGCAATAAACAAGAATGACAGACTAATCAAAAATACTCGTTAGGGTTATTAGTTAAAAATTTTAAAACAGGCTTTTTGGTTTTTTTGTTTTTTCAAAAAAATAAGAAAGAAAGAAAACCATAAGACTGCCAGTAATTCATTAAAATTTCACACATGAAATAGCAACGAGCTAGTTATCCTTTTCATAAATTGAGCCCCTAAAGCCTCTGGAGAACACAGAAAGGTAATTGCATCCTCTCTGCTACTCCAGGGGCCGAGGTTTGCTGGTCACTCACAGTCTCCGTGACAAACCACAGATCTGGCAATGGAGGTGCTTTCTTTTAATACCAATTAAACAGGCCCAGTGGCGGACCTAATGGTAAGTAATTTCTATATCAAAGAAACTAAAAGGAAATCTTTAAGTTGCCAGATGGGTAAAGGCAGCTGGCTACAAGATGTCATTATATAAATGGGAGGTTTTAAAGAAAAAAAAAAGGTAATTCCTTTATGGGATTATTTTGCACACAAATAGCATCTTCTCACCCTAGTTCCTAAAAATATTGTAAGCAGCTTAAGACATTTTCTAATCCTTTCTGGAGTAATTTTCTAATAAACTGGTCACCCAGGACTCTGAAATCTCTTTACAGTCCTGACCTCTTGAATGGCCCCACCGTTCTCCTAGCGGTCAGTACTTTTATTAGTGTTTGGCTGTGCTCTCAAGAGAAGAGAGCCTAACAGATGAGATGTCTCAAATGAATCGCTAACTTCAGAGCTTCTACTGGAGTCATGAATGGGGAGGGGGGCCGCGCGAGGACCAGCATCTTGGGTATCTTTAATGCTAAAAGGGCAGATTGTGCGGGAGCTACAGAGGCCACACGGCCCCACAAAGCCTGGGATCAGACTCCAGGTTGCAGACTGAGCCAGCTGGGGAAACCAAGCCTGCTGGCCTGGCAGGTTTTAAATTGTGGAGAACGAATCTGTTCTAGAGATTGCCGATTTTTCCACGCCTTCCCAGCCTGTGATGAAATAATTTCTTTGCATGACTTCAGCAGATGGGGTAAATCTACATCCATTCTGTTATTTACTATTATATTTAATTATTCGAGAGACACTGCCGATGTGCCCTATTTTCGGGTCATTTCTCGGCACTTCTGACACCTGGATTTTTCAGGGCCTCCTTTTCTGACTTAAGCTCCTGTAAAACAATATTGCTTTTTAAAGGACAAAATTCAAAGAAGTATCAGAGAAGAGGGCGTGTGTCAAGATTGATCTGGCAGCAACAGGAAACTGTGGTCCCGTCCCCCTTCTGAGGGTCACAGGCCTGGGCCCTCAGCCCTCCCTCCCCAACTTGCCCATCAAGGGTCTTCTGGACAGACTCGGGGGGACCGGGCAGGGTGAACTGGGAGCCGTAATTCACTCTGAGTGCGACCATCTAAATCTATCCCCATTCACAGGACTGTTCAAGTCCTTTCCACGTACATGACGAACAAGGCACACAGCTAGAGAGAAAAAACCACCCTGCTTCCGACAACTGCCCACTCCCTCGATCTGTCCTTAAGCAAGCAGGCTGAGTAAAATCCCTGAGGCTGCAGTGGCCCACAGAGCTTCCAGATTCCAGGAACTGTCAATCGATTTCAGCCCACAAGAGGTCACTAGCAGATTGGACTGGACAGGTGTTTTCCAGTCACGCAACACCCATTCTCATTTCAGCACCACAACTTCCTAGTGAGGAATGATCTCTCCCGGTGCACACAGGCTTGGTCAGAGGACACGGCAGAGGGCCCTGGGCTTCCTCAGCCGGAGCACACCACCACGCTCGGTCTCTCCCCTCTCTCCGGAACCTCTGCGTCCCAAACAGATAATTCGAGGAAGGGGGAGAAAACTCAAGAGGGTACTCACACCAGGTGCAGCCCCCAGGAACCCAGTCTCTGGAGCAGCCCCAGCTTTGCCAGATGAGGCTGGCTGCTCGGCTGTTCCTCGGTTCTGTGAGTCATTCACAGACTTCTCATGCTTTGCTGTTTTGTTTAAGCTAAGCAGGGTCAATTCCTGTCCTGTGCTACCCAAGGAGCCTGGCCCTGTGGGGAATGGAGTGGCTCTCCTTATTCCTTCTTTATAAAAACAAGGCATGAGCCCCCCTTAAGCCAGCACGCATATGCCCTGAGCCTTGCCTTAATGCCAACGGCAGACATGAATTACGGCTGGATGTAATTATGTACATTACTAGTCACCGGCCGTATCCTGAGAATCAATGTTCTACTATGCCCAGAGGAGAAAACTGCAGGGCTTGCATTTTGAAGTAGCCCATGAAGCTACAAGGAGTTGAAAATTGGTAGCAGTGGGGAGGGGGTGGGGGTCTGGGAGAGAACCAGCCTCTAGGCATGGAATAGGGTAGTATTTCATAACGTCTGAATGACTTTGGGCAGGGAGGGCCCTGTCCTGCCGCACAGTCCCATTGCCACCAACTATATCAACTTCACTTTACATGACCTGCCTGGACCCAATCTGTCACTGCGACATTGTGTTCTTTTACGTTTCTGACTCCCTGGCTTTCCTGCCTCAGTCTACAAAACAGCAAAAATGGGAAAGCACAAGCATATGTACACACGCACACTTTTTCTCAGCTCTGCTCCTTCTCTCTTGCTCTCCCACGGCTGGAGAAGAGCAGTCAAACTTCTAAAATTATAAACACACCATACAAGGAAAGACCCCTCTTCCACAGCAGAGAATGCAGACAGTGGACAGTGCAGCCTTCAGTGGTTCAGCCCACAGGATGGCAACATCAATACCCAGGATTCGCTGAGGTGAACTCAGTGGCTAACTCCTACAGGTTTAGAGCCAATGTGTGTGTCAAATTTCAAAAGAAAGCTGGAAATATCCTGCCACTTGGGTTTTACTGGAGGGGACCTCCTCTTCTTGACTTTATCTCTCAAAGTCTCAGCTCTCCAGTGGAAACAAACCACCCATGCTCTCATGATGACGAGGAATTAGGCCTGGTGCATGGGACACTATTGAGGAGCTTCTGGTCCCTTCCTTCCTGGTGTGGCATTTTTCACGCTCCTCTAACTGGCCTAAACACAAACCACTTGGGCTGTGCACACACTGCAAGACAATGGAGAGACAATGAATCTCACAGTCAGCTGCCCTACGTTCAGATCCCTGCTCTGTCACCAAGCCACTACCGGCAAGACACTTAACCGACTGAGTTATCCAGGTGTTCTCCAAAAAATTACCTTGAAACATAAATGTGGGGTGCCTGGGTGGCTCAGTCATTAGGCATCTGCCTTCAGCTCAGGTCATGGTCCCAAGGTTCTGGGATCAAGCCCCGCATGGGGCTCCCTGCTCAGCGGAAAGCCTGCTTCTCCCTCTCCTCTCCCTCTGCTTGTGTTCCCTCTCTCGCTGTGTCTTCCTATCAAATCAAATCAAATCAAATCAAAATAAATAAATTAAATGAATGAATGAATGAATGAATGTTAGCTTAGGAGGACAGGAGAGCTCTGCAGATCCCCTTCTCTATTACAGTCATTCAGTGATTACACAGTAATGGTAGAGGTGGGTCTCAAGACTCTCTCCCTCTTCTCTTTCCTGCCCTCTCTCTAGAAACCCTCACCCCTACCTATGCCTTCCTGTACTTCCTAAAGCTCTACTACCATTTCTTTCCCTAGCTCAACCTGGGCCCTCTGAGCTCTAGACCCTTGGACCTAACTGCTTATTTGACATTCTCTCCTGGATGTTCCACCTCGAACTCCCCTCCTCATCTCCCCTGTCTCCAGTCTGGTTCTTCTCTGGTATTTCTTTTTTCAGTAACCTGTTCTACCCTCCATCCAACACGGCAGGCTGGAAAACTTGGCACTCTATCTCTCTGCAGCCAGCTCCTCACCAAGCCCTGCTGGTTTTATCTCCTCAACACCTCTCTGGTCCAGCCATGTCTCTCCCTTTCCATTGCCCTCTCAATTCAACTACTGTAACCTCATCCCTGGAAGACCATCCTTGTTCCTGGCACGCCTCCTACCCTCTCCAGTCCATCTCCAACACAACCAATCGATCTTCAAAAATGCAAATCTTATCATATGATCTCAGTTGAATATCCTTGAAGGGCTTCTCATTGTTAGATTCTCATTGCTAGATAAAAACCAAAATCCTGAACAAAAACTGTTTAGCCCTGCACAGGACAGGTCTGCCTACCCTCTCCCCTCATCTCAGGCCTGTACTGCCCCTCCCCAGCTCACTACACTGACCTTCCTGCTGCTGCCCGCCACCAAAGGTTGCCCCTCCGGGTTGTTGTAAATGTGGCTCCCTCCACCCCACCCCCACTTCTCCTTGCTGCTCCTAACTGCTCTCTTTCTCTCAGATCTTATTCCCTAGGTTGCTTATCAGGGGAAGCCTTCACTGACTTCTCAGTATAACTAAAAGTTATAATAACTTTCAGTACCTTCTACTTTCCCTTTTTGGTATGCAGCACAGACACATTTATTGATTGTGGAGTCTGTCTCCCTCATTGGACTATAAGCTCTGTAAGGGCAGAGACCATGATCGACTGCTCACCCCTTCCATTCCCTCAATGGATTAAACATGTGTTTACGTAAAGTACATCTATGGAAGTCTGTCGTGTGCCAGAAACCATATGTGAGTTTTCCCGAATTATGTACATAAGGGCTCATGTAGGATCTCACACTGTGGGACATGGAAAACAGTGTTTTTCTGAGTAGATCAGCACAGTGGACAAAGTAGGGCAAACAATTAAAATGATACCAAATTAAAAGTCCAAAAGGGGAGAGTGCCAGGCAGGAGGGTGTTAGGCAAACAGGACAGCGGGCCGACCCTAGAGGACAAAGTTGGAGGATCGCAGGGGGAAATCGCATGGAGGATCGTAGGGGGAAAGCTTGGCAAGGGACAGGACAGAAGAGAAAACAACAAGGCTGGTTGCCCACTGCGCAATGTTCTAAGGCCAGTCCCCCTCCCTGTACCAAAAGGCTTTACTGAATGTTCCAATTGCCCAGCAGAGAACTGACCCAAGAGGATCCCAGAAATAGAACAAAATTTCATACAGCCGCTCCCCGCCTTGCCAACCATCCCTCCCCATTCTCCTAACTCCTGCCAAATCGCAAGGAATCATCCACCGGCCCCAGGTGCTGAATTATTCAATTATTCTAGCAGCTTTCAAAACATGTGCAGCTAGAAAATCTCCCAAAAAGAAAAGAATTGTGTTATTTAGGCTACTAGGTCATTTCTTGAGCCTCTCTTGAATCCTGCTTTGCTTCTCAATTGTTTTTCCATTGAATAGTAGGTCACTGGCACCCCACCTTTCCTAGCTAAAAAACAGCGGCAAACACAGAATCACAAGACCATCCACCGCTAACTCTGTGGTTACACATAGGTGGGTTCTACCCCCATCCTGCCTAGCAGCCCCCAGGCTCCTACACTCACCCAAGAGACTGAGGTCTACATCAATGCCTGGAACTCGTAGTGACAGTGGACACAGTGAAGAATATGGATCTCCAGCTATCCACTCTGCCCCTACTCACACACCAACCTGCCTATTTCAGTTAAAACAACAACAACAACAACAAACCAGAGAGATTTCTACCTTCTAATTCCATCACAATGCTAAAATTCCCGAAATAATCTGTCTGCACTTGGATCTGGAAACCCCTCTTCAACACCTCACCCACAACCCACCCACCCAGTGTGTGTCAGCTCTCTGAGATATTTTCTTTGAGTAGAACAAACCAAAGAGAATGTTTTTTGGGGAGAAAAAAAGAAAAAAACTAGTCACGAAATAAGCCTGTAAGACTCCATTTTAGCACAGAACTTCATCAGGAGCCTTCTATTTCTGGCTCTGAAGAAGCAGAACACAGAGATCAGCTGGTCCCCTGAAAATGCAAATATTTGCCAGAGGTGACTTCTAACCCCAAATCAATTACAAAACTCGCACAGGAGTGAATGACATTTTTCATTTAATCAAAAGTAGTCTGAGTCTCAAAGTCTCAGCCGCTGCACTCGAAACCTCAAACATGGCTACCAGAGAGGATTACACTAACATAGAGGAGCGGCTCACTGGAAATAGATTAAGGCAACCTTGCAAATAGCACTTGCCCACACTAAGCACGCCTGTCAGCCAAGTGACGGGGTCGGGTGGGCAGCTTCTCTACACAATGAGAAAACATCACTCATTCACACAGATTGTTCCAAGGCAGGGCCAAGCTCCGCCATCATCCGGTCCTTCCCAAAGTGTCCCAGGATACCAGCTGTCCCAGGAGAAGGAAACCACATGTTCATGCCTCATTCTTCCTCTCCATTCTTCCTTACCGTTTCTCCATCTGTTCAGCTCCATCTCCAGATGCTGGATGACATTCTTCAGAGTCTTGTTTTTCTCCTTCTCCTTTTCGTATTTCTTCTTCCACTCTTCTGCTGTCAATTCCAGGTTCACAGAGACTGTATTCTTGATGGTCTTAGCCCTGGGGTCAAAGACAGAAGGGAAAGATTCTGAGAGTAGCTATTAGATTAGCTAAATCATGAATACAATTAAGACTCAAATACTTTTGCATCCAAAGACTGGAACTGGGGGGAGCAGAGGGGACCCTGGGATCTACCGCCTCCTCATTCTGTTACTGGCACGACTGCCCATGAAGACTCCAAGCTCACAATCCCCTTTTCCCATTTCCCTCCTACCAGCCTAAATCCCAAGGCTTTTCCCTCGAATTGTCTCCCAGGGCCACCTCTTTCTTGGTTCCTGCTGCCACCATCTTAGTCTATGTTCTCAGCCCTGACTCAGTCAGTCTTTCTCAAGCATTCAGCATCCTCCTCGAAGCATCCTGCATGGCCCTGCCAGGTTCGTCTTCCTAAGTAAGTTTCCTTTCTATCTTAACATTTATGAAACACTGGGGATATACCAAGACAATTGAGACAAATGTCTACGGCCTTGCAGAGATTACAGGTTTTCATACCAATAAACCACAGGCTGAAGTAATGCAATCAGTTGTTTCTGTTCTCACATTTGGTACCTAGAATCATCCCAAATGCACTGAACATGTCAACACATGTTTTCCAGGACAGGTGGGTCACTTAATGGCTTCAGGCCCAGCCAGGTGAAACCACGGCTCCTCTCTGAGCACATGACCCCCTCATCACAGGCCGCTGTCACCATGTAGGAGCAGAGGGCCCACTACTCTCAGTTCATCCCATGTTTCAAGGAAAGTCAGCATTTGAATATTTTTATTTGTATCTCTCAGTTTCAAACAATGTCCCCAAAATAACAGGTATCGGGCAAACAAACATGTCTGAGGGCCACCATTTTGTCATTTCCAGTATAAGAGATGGGAGCGACTTTCTAGGGCATATGGCTGGGGGAGGGAGATGAAGCCACAGTGGATGTCTGTGTGGATCCACAAGTTACTCAAGGAAGCAAGTGATGAGAGTGAAGGCAGTGGCAGCTCTAGCTGACCTACACAAATGAACACACAAGCAGACTTACCGATTACAAAGGAAACTGACCACGACAGAATTCCACTTATTATTTACTTCTTAAGAAGGTGAAAACTTCATTAAAAAATGTGATATCTTGATTTATTTGCTCTTCCCTTTTCCAATTTAAACTCCCACAAGTTCTTGTACTGTCATATTTGCCAGCATTATCTGATACGTGATTCAGGTTAATTACTGTTGTCATGAAACGACATTTTGGACATGATTTCTATTTCAGGGAGAGAAATTTCACCAGCCCCCACCAGGGCTACAGATGTCATTCCAAAAATTAATTCCTAAAGCAGACAACTAAATAACCCAACTGTCAAAAGAGGAGTGAAATGAAGTCAATGTGAGACTCCACTTAAGAATTAGTCAAATTCTCCATCGTTCACTGTAGCTTGAGGCTTCTGTCCCCAGAAGGGCTCCAAGTCTAATTTTTCAAACAGCAGCAATTTTCTTCCTACTCGCAGTCCATGCCAGCTTGCCATTCTCACCTCGTCTTCTAACATCCATGGGCGGAGGTGTGTCTGCTCCGCAGAACAAGCACAAACAGTTCAGCCTGCATCATCACCTGAGTGAGTCAGGAAGTGACGACTCATCTATGGCTAAAATGCTTGTGGGCACTTAGGGCTCCATGGGGAGGCTACTGGTCTTAGTTTTTACACCATAAGGAGTCTCTTGATGACTTACAAGAATACCACAAAGAGAAGGATAGAGCCCTCATGCTATATTCAGGCAGGGTGAGCCAGAAGTAGAGTGTTAGGAGAAGACGCAGCAAGGTTATCACTGGTATAACGGATCCTCATTCTCAAAGTTCTTTGTTTGTTTGTTTTTTTTAAGATTTTATTTATTTATCTACAGACAGAGATCACAAGTAGGCAGAGAGGCAGGCAGAGAGAGAGGAAGGGAAGCAGGCTCCCTGGTTAGCAGAGAGCCCGATGCAGGGCTCGATCCCAGCACCCTGAGATCATGAAGTGAGCAGAGAGGCAGAGGCTTTAACCCACTGAGCCACCCAGGTGCCCCTCAAAGTTCTTTTAAGCTGTTCAGAAAATTTTTCTTCCACTTCCAACACAGAAAGTTTTTCTTCCACTTTCATAGTGATCAAGGTCCTGGCAGAAAATAGATGGCCCATTCAAACTGCGTAATTTGGGAAGAGTTTACCAAAGATATGGGATCGGTGTTGGGGGCCATCACCATGTGTAGGCTGAAGGGTGCACAGAGACAGGGACCTATGAGAAGGTGGCTGCCCGGTGACATCTGTAACAGCCTTTAGTCTGGGGACACAGCCAACCCCAAGTGACCCTGCAAGGAAAGAGCCAAGAAACTATACCCTGACCTCACTTTCTTCTCTCCTGATCCCCTCCTCTGATCCATGTTCCTTTCCACTGGCAGAACCTAACTTGAAGCCGGAGACAAGAGAGCACTTTTCCAGAGAGGTCACTGTCCCAGGGCCCAAAGCAGAGCAAAAAATGATACAGAAATGACCCACAGAAGCATTTGGAAGATATAAAACCCAACTCTAATTTGGAACTCAGAACAATGGTGGGAAAGCCTGCCTCATGCTACTGCCCTAGACTTCATTTTAGTCCCAAATGGGACAAAACATGCCTTTCCATCCACTGAAAGTAGAATATAAAGAAACCAGCCAACAGTGATTGGAAAAGATGCTAATCCTCCCCAGAACTGCTCTATAGATTTTAAATAATCTCAAATAAAATCGCAGGAAGCTTGGGATGTGTGTTTAGAAATTGACAACTTTTTTTTTTTTAAAGATTTGATTTATTTTATTTGACAGACAGAGATTACAAGTAGGCAGAGAGGCAGGCAGAGAGAGAGAGGAGGAAGCAGGCTCCCTGCTGAGCAGAGTGTCTGATGCGGGGCTTGATCCCAGGACCCTGGGATCATGACCTGAGCTGAAGGCAGAGGCTTTAACCCACTGAGCCACCCAGGCGCCCCATGACAACCTAATTCTAAAATTTGTAAGAGAAAGGCAAAAAGGCCAAGAATAACTAAGACAACTTTGAAAAACAAAGAGGACAGAATATCAACACTTATTACACAGTCACAGTAATTAAAAGTGACTGAATAGTCCAGAAACTTTAGAATAGAAACAGAATGGCGGCACCTGGGTGGCGCAGTTGGTTAAGTGTCCATCTCCTGATTTTGTCTCAGATCCCAATCTCAGGGTTATGAAATAGAGCCCATATCCGGCCCCGAGCTCTGTGCCCAGTCTGCTTGGATTCTCCTTCCCTTTCCCTCTGCCCCTCCCCCTGCCACAGCATGCTCTCACTTGCATGATCTCTCTTTCTAAAATAAATAAATAAATAAATCTTTAAAAAAAAAGAATAATAACAGAATGGATCATCCAGAAACAGACACTAACCTACGACTTCATCTGATTTAAACAAGGTGCCCACACAACACAGTGGGAAAGAATGGTCCTTTCAATATATGGTGATTGGGGTGGGGTGGCAAGAGGGAAGGGTATGTGTGACCTTTATCCACTCCCCCAATACCACATAAAAATTCTATTCTGGATTGTACACATAAATGTGAAAGGTAAAACAATAAAGCCTCTAGAATAAAACAGGAGAATATCTTTAAGACTTTGTGGTAGATAAAGATTTCTTAAATAGTACATAAAAGTAAAGATAAATTTGACTTCATCAAAATGAAAAAAAAATTCTTCATTAAAAGTCACCACCAAAAACTTAAAACATAAGCTACAAAGAAGATGATATAAGCAATACATGTATCTGATAAAGGACTTGCCCAAAATAACTCCTATAAATCAATAAGAAAAAAGCAGACAACTAATATAAAAACTGGGCAACGATTGAATAGGCACCTACAAAAGATGTGTCAATAAATACCCCCAAAATGTCACCTAACATCATCAGCCATCAAAGAAATGTAAAACAAAATAATAAGGATACCTTCACCCAATGGAATGGCTAGAAATTTTAAACTGATAATGCCAAGTGTTGGTGAGAATGTGCAGAGACTATAACATTCAGGTGCTACTAGCAGGAGTATAAATTTTTCCAGTCATTTGGGAAAACTCTGGTACTATCTGCTGAAGCTGAATATCTCATATCTATGAGCAATTCCACTCCCAGATACGTAACCAACAGAAACGAGGACAATATTCACCTAAAGCATGATAACCAATGTCATAGTGACTTCATTTGTAACAGCCCCAAATGAAAACAATCTAAATATCCATCAACAGTAAAATAGATACCACATATGCTAATTCATACAAAGAAATATAACCATGAAAATGAAACTACTACTACACTTCACAATGTAGTCGATTTTAAGGATACAATGTTGCATAAAAGAAGCCACGCACAAAACTGTAGTGTATGTTATTATTTATATAAAGTTCAAAGACAGGCACTAGTAATCTATGTTGATGGAAGTCAGGATGACACTTACCCTTCAGAGTTGGGTATTGATGGGGAGGGTGCAGTAGGGAGGCTTCTAGGATGCTGGGTGACGGTTCTATGTTACATATATTTGTAAAAATGTATTGAGTTGCACACTTGAGCTTATGGATTTTATTATATGTATGTTATAATCAAAAAAAAAAAGGTTAAGAAAAATAAAGTGATATAGAAAGAAATTGAGTCAGATACAAGAATTTCTAGACCATGGAATAAACTAGAGTGAGTCACTGAGAAAGATACCTGAATCTCTGTGCCTGGAGTTATTTCTTCTAAATAGAACAAACATTCTATCTAGGATGTTGAAACCAACCTTACAAGGTGGAATAAAGCTTATCTCAGTCTCTCATTTCTGTAAAAGACTTAGAGCAAAAAGATGTTGAACATCTACAATCTCTTTTGCTGTTTATCTTGAACTTCAGGGAAATTTACAGAATAGAGAAGCCTAATCATTAGGTCCTGTCTAATTTGGCCACTCATACCTAATTCCCTTTCCTCCTGTGCAAACATTCAGTTTGCTGCCATCAGGTGGGTTGGGTAGTGGTCTACACTGGCTTTTTTGCCTTGTCCACTGTAGAACACATCCAAGTATCTTTTAACTTTCAAATTATTTCTCCTTTATTTTGGTTTTCCATATACTTGCTAGCTATAATCACACTAAACAGCATTACATCTGGACTCCATTCAAATACAGTGAATCAACATGGATCATGAGCACTCAAGGATGTGTTCTAGACACAATTCAGGGACATGTGAGCACACACACGTGTATTTACTCTTTAATCTGGTTGCCAAAGAATTTCAAGTACCTTACAAGGAAGCAAAATCAACGGGACCACAAATACTGAGAAATGCTCCTAAGGCAGGCTTTCTGATTTTGCCTATCTGAAGCTAGAGAGCAACAAGCAATACCACCCAACCCCTACAGTCCTGGGATGTTATCTCCCCGATATAGGAAACAAACCAGTGATCTGCAGGAACCTTACTCTAGCCATAAATTTACTGCTCACTCATCATGTTTATACATCTATCCCACTGTGACAACATGTGTTAATCTCAGTGTGACCGGATCACTCCCAAAGGAACAGAGGAGTGTCTTGAGTCTTCATTCTTAAACACCCTCAGGCTTTTCAGCCAGAGTCCCCAAGCTGTATATAGAAATAAATGCCCATTCCACAGTTATATCCATAGCAAAATCCTAACCAAGGCTACTTAGGGGAAGACCTTAACTAACCTCAGGTATATAACCTACCAGCAAGACCTGCTCAGCACTAATAAGCCAAATCTTCAAGGTACAGTTATCAGGATTTCTGTTTTGCAGTTTTTCTTTGTTTCTGTTTGCTTCAGAGAGCCAAGCACAGTTTAAATAATATATGATCCAGACTTGCCCCAGATATAACATCTTCCTTTTCCCCACAGGAAGGGAACCAGGACCCAGTTTTTAAAAGACCTCAATGCTAATGAATGTTAACCACCTTTGAAAAAGAATGTTAACTGGGGCGACTGGCTGGCTCAGTTGGTTAAGCATCTGCCTTTAGCTCACAGCATGATCTCAGGGTCCTGGGATGAGCCCCACATCAGCCTCCCTGCTCAGCAGGGGGGAGGGGGGACCTGTTTCCCCCTTTTCCTCTGCCCCTCCCCCCTTCTATTCTCTCTCTCTCTCTCTCTCTCTCGCTTTCAAATAAATAAATAAAATCTTTAAAAAAATGAAAGAAAGATAATGTTAACCCCAGACCAAGCATAGCAAAGAGCACAGACCACAGTACATTTCCCACAGAGATTCCCCACAGGGAGACAGTCAGAAAAGGACTCTTAGACATATTTCACTGAGGAGTGGAAGGAAGACCCTGCCCCTTGGTCCTCGAGCATTCTATTTCCTGCCCAGCACCTCTAGGTCTCTCTGTCCCTGAATTTGTAGTTTACATGTTCAGAAGCATACGTCCAGGCATCTAGGACTGCCAACCACGTCCATCTCTACCACTGAGATTAAGCCCCCATGGGTGACAACTACAGGCATTCTTGTAATTTGGCACTTGAATCAAGCCCTTGTTGGAAGAGGGGCCATCCTAGGACTATTCGGTTCATATCACTCTGCTAAATCCCACCCCCACCCAACTCCTCAATAAGTGCCTCTACTATTTCCAGGCATAGTTCTAACCCATATACATGCTACATATCACAGCAGTTTCTTCTAATTACTCTGGCCTCCCTGAGAGAGCCAGAAAGATGTTTTTTCTTGGTATCTTCCTACCTCTTATTTTCAGCATTTTCCTTCCATTGTACCTTACAACATGTATTTATCACATGATCATGGGGACTTGAGAGTCTAAAAGTCACAGGGCAGGTTAGGGGGCTGGAAACTCAGGCAGGGATTGATGCTGCAGTTTTGAGGCAGAATTTCTTCTCTATGAAACCTCAGCTTTTGCTCTTAAGGCCTTCAACTGATTGTGTAAGGTCCACCCATGTTGTGGAGAGCAATGTGCTTCTCCTAAAGTCAACTGACGTAAATGTCAATCTCATCCACAAAAAACTTTGTAGCAACACTTAGATTAATGTTTTATTCAATAATTGAGTACTACAGCCCAGCCAAGCTGACACATAAAACCATGATAGCTTCTAATGTGTTCTGAGTCCTAGTCTCCACATAAAACACCTAACCTTCTTCTGGAAACATGACTCTTGCAGAGCACCTTCCCATTTCCTGGTGAGCCCATTTTCCTTGCTTGTGAGTGGGGGGTTAAGGGAATGAAAAACTAAAAAGCTCTAAATTTTGTGTCTTCTGGACAGAGTCTTGGGAGACTCTAATCTCCCAAGAAACAGTGAGAAATGACAGATTTGGATGAGGATGTGGCACCTGGTTAAACCTCCGTCATCCACAGACTATCTCCCTCCGAGAACACAAATTAACCTTATTGGTGTTTCAGCCACAGGCACTGCAACGGGGGATGATCTGAGACTTTTTTCCATTCTATATCAAAAAGTATAGCTAAGGGTCTGCTCTGCTTTGGCCAAAGTGCTCACTCTTACCCTTGCATATAACTTGTTATCATGATCTGGTGAACTGAGTTTTGCATCCACGCCATTCAGGACTAACTGTTTTGGTGAAACTGGGCAAGAGGTGGCAGAATTAAAAAAAAAAAAAAAGGGGGGGGTCATTTCAGAAAAAGAATAATATTACTTTCCCCAAATTACCAATTCTCCTTCTACATACAACATACAAATAAAGCCTTTGAATTATTCATGCTACGTCAGTCAAAACTCTTGGTGTCAAAGATGTGCTAATTCAGGCCTACTCCAAACAGATCAGTCTGCCCCCGGGGGGGCCCCTTTTCCTTCATTACTCCCCCATCAAGGTACATTAAATAGGCTTCCAAGATAATTGGGTGATTTGAGTTCACACTTCTAAAACTTACAAATATCCTTTTCGAATGTGCTATGAAAGTACCTTGGAAGAGTAATTAAAGACTTAAAAAAAAAAATGCTGGAAGCCAAAAGGAAAAAAAAAATCAATGAAAGTGTTCTAATTTGAGTATCTTATTCCTTAAAAGCAAGAAGTGTTCTATTTTCCCACTTTCCCAAAAAGTGTTCAGCTTTTTGACTCTGGGCTGCCTAGAAATTCAAGTGTCCCCTCCTTAACTAGATTAAAAGCTCTTTGAGAACACAGAAAATGGCTTCTACTTCTTTAATAGTGCAATGCTGGGCACTCAGGGGACCAAAAGACACAAAACTGACTAAATAAAAGAGCCAGAATTCATCACTGAAACCAAGAAACAGACTGTGTGCATTTTTTCCTTTTAATTCCAGTACCTAATCTAGAATCCTAAAGAGTGCTGACTTGGGAGGCTGCCCTTAGGCATCTGTAGACACTTAGCATGTTTCTACTGCTTCAAAAAATATACTATTGTTCTATTCAGAGCATCAGTATAGTAAAATAGCCTAGCAACAAACACTGACTTGCTTCATGTCCTTGAAAAACCACATAGGAATAACAAAGGAACCTCATACAGCCCTAAGGTCTGGCCACCCCTGCAACAAGAGCATAATGAACACTCGTTACACTGAATTTGAGATGTGCCCAGCAGTCTTTTTTGAGTTCAAAGTGCTTAATCTCATTAGCTATCAGATACCATGTCTAATCCGATGTTCAGACTCGTGTCTGCTGTGTAATTGGGTTCAATGCGTATATTTAACAATAAAGCAGGTATGGGCCCCATAGAGAAGTTAGATGTCCTTGAAGAATCCATTAACTAACTCAGGAATAGAGGGTGAGAAACCAAACCTCACACGTTTCCAATTACAGGGCTGGAAAACACACCAGATCTAAACCTAACCAAACTTCTGGACATAATGGTGTCACAGCTCAACACCTGCCCTAATGTTCTAAGGAATCCTACACAATAAGCATTTAATTCATCCATTCATTCACTGGATAAGCACTTATGGAATGACCCTCTACTGTATACTAGTTGTGCTGGATGCTTGTTGGAATGACTGACGCAGATGATAAACTCAGTCCCTGCTCTCATGGAGTCTAGTATCCAGATGACTCTGATGAAAAATGTCAGATAGTGACAACCTGTGTGGCTCAGTCGGTTAAGCATCTGCCTTCAGCTCTGGTCATGATCCCAGGGTCCTGGGATCAAGTTCCACATTGGGCTCCCTGCTCAGTGAGGAGCTTGCTTCTCCCTCTCTCTCTGCCCCTGCTTATACGCTGTCAAATAAATAAATAAAATCTTTTAAAAAAAAATGGCAGACTAATCGATTTTAGTTGAAAAGATAATTGACATTTTATTTTTATTTCCTGGAATCCCAAATTAGTATCATTATTTCTTTAGTCTTTCATTCCAGGAACTTATTTCTCACTCTACCTCACTCAGTCCGGCCCCTTCTCCCCCAGTGTATCCCAGACATTCCATTCCACTCCGTGCACTCCCAATTGTTCTGTGACTTTCCCAGACTGCACACTGCTGAAAAGGGAGGCAAAGGGAAACCTGCAACCACCGAACACCTATCACATGCCAGCCTACCCCTGTGCTAAGTCAAAACTGAAGCATCTCATTAATCCTCCCAATAATTCTCAGAGGTAGGCGTTCGAGTTTTCCCTACGGATGAGGACAGAGAGGCTTGGAGAGAAGTAAACAAGAGGGAGGAATGGATCAGTAACAGAAGTTGGCTTCAAAACTGGAATTACTGACCCAGAGGCCCGTGCTCATCGAGGATCCTGATCAAGGAGCCTGCACAGAAGAGGCTGGGGGTCATATTCTACAATCCTCATTCTACGTCATCCTATACGTTTAGTCATTTACTGGCTATGTGGGGTCAGGTGCAGCACCTAATGGCTTTGAGTCTAAGCCTCAACGTCATCCTCTGTACACAGGTGAGATAGGAACCGCTACGACTTGGCACTCCCGGCACGTGCTGGGCACTAGTGATCAAGACGATGCTGACATTTGCCTCACTAAGGTCAGAAGAAAGAAGACGGTCATGAGACTCTTCCTACAGACAGCTGCAAATGCCCACTCACAGCAGCACCTTGAGACAGATAGCCCATGCCCCAGGACAGCCCTGGCTTGCAACGATTCAGATTATTTTTACTTTGCAAGTCAGAAATTTTTTTTTAAAGAGAAGTTTCCTCCGTAAATGCATTTGGTGCTAGTTTGCTCAAACATGTCTTCAGAGAAAAATGTTAACACTTAAGATGAAGAAACCAGGAGAGACAGGACAGGCAAGATGATCACCACAGTATTCTGTGTTTCCCATAAGCAGGTGCTGGTTTATAGGTATCCCATGACCCTTGTAGGAGTTATCCTCCTGCAGTCCATGCACCTAAGCATTTGACTACTCAAGAAAGTGATCTGAGAAGTAAAGGACCCAAACCCAGTTTAAAAGATATTAGTTCTACAACATTTCAATGTAATTATTATTTATTTAGACATCCCACAGGTGCCATGACTGCATAATTCTATGTTCTGCTGTGGGCTCAGGAAATGACTGGGGTTTAATGCAGTTTAAACAAGCCCTAACAATTCCCCATGCGGCATGACCACCCCGATTCGTCCTTTCTCTAGGCATCTTAAACTATTTCTCAGGCATGACCACACAACACACTCCCGGGGGAAGGCAGGGGGAGCGCTGTGTGCATCCCTTTACAAATAAGCCAGGTGAAACCTACAGGGAACTGGTGACTTGTCTGAAGACCACACAACTGTTCAGAATTGAAGAGCATGGCAGCACTGGAACCTACATGCTGAACGGGCACCGAGGGTCCATGGCTGAAGGAGACGAGCTCTGGGCAGCAGAGTGGGCTGGGCAAGAGAGGCAGGAAGGCCCACACTAACCCACACACACGAATGTTGTCTCAGGATTACCACACTGTCCTGCTGCCCACCTGTGAGTTCTCAGAGATCCAGACATTTGAGAAGGTGGGAGGATGGCTGCCACCATGCCGTGCCCTCTCCTCAGTATCCATGGTGTGCCTCCCACTCCCAAGTTTGTATGAGAATTTCCTTCACCCCCTTTTATATTCATGCAATCACTCCATATTCATCCAAGTTTCTGGTTATTCTATTAGCGACTCTGTAATGGATCCCAAATATTGGAATTAAAGGTAGCTATCAGTCTTGAGCTACACACACTTGAAATCCTGTGAACCCAAAAATAAGATTTAACTCCGTGAAGAACAAAAGCAATACTCCACTGAATTACCAGCAGTCACATCTATAATACATTCACAAGCACTTCTTTAAAAATATCATACCCCTGACTGGCATATAACTGTAGATTCTTTTAAAACATAATTATTCTTTTGGCCTCAGTCAGCGATGCCTCAAGTTTACAGGCAACACCTGCTAGGTGCAATTTCCTAACGGACTGCTTGCCACTCCCTCCACTTCCTCGATGACACAACCCTCACCACTCACTCAGAGCAC
Organism: Enhydra lutris kenyoni; assembly: GCF_002288905.1. Lineage (NCBI taxonomy): Eukaryota > Metazoa > Chordata > Mammalia > Carnivora > Mustelidae > Enhydra > Enhydra lutris. The sequence goes on from NW_019154085.1 coordinate 82,527,779, forward strand.
CGGAGTGAGAGACCACACCCACCTTTGCCCAAACATCAGTGTTGACTTGGTCTCAGCCTCATTGAAGACAGAGGGAGAACAGCAAATAACGATGGTGGTTCTACAGTTCCCACCCAGAGAGTCCTGAAGAATCCGAGTCATCTTGCTGTCCCGGTATGGCACGTGTGTTTTCTATTTAGGAAAAAAAAAAAGTATTGGCTATTATAGCCATTGTCCATTCACAGAGAAAACACAAGCAAGTTAGCAAAGGGGACACCGGACCTAGAAACATGTGTAAAGCAATTTGTTGCCCAGTCCTTGGATTTGGCCAAAGTTTAGAGTGCCCAGTCTGGGGCCTGGGGAAATTAGCATCACCATTCACACATTTTAATAGACTAGATCTCCCAGCAAGTAGGATGTCTACAGCCAGGATTCCCTCTGTTCCTTTCCAAAGAAAAACAAACTAATCTCTGGGATATGTGGCAAAGAGAGTACACAGACCCAAAAAGCGACTTCTCATAACATCATTCAATAGATGGGGATAGGATCACTTACTGTCCCTTCTGCCAAGGCCGAGATCACGTTTCCAAGAGCAGACAAAGATTTATTGATATTTTTAGCTTCATCAAGAACAGCTCCCTCGGCACCAGTCTTGCTGACCTACCAGAGAGAAGAGAAAGCAGTGAGCTGCGCAGGGCAGCAAAAGCACAGAGCAGAAAATTCCAATTCACGGGAGGGCACAGGGCTGGGGATTGAGGGAGGCCGATGTGAATCCTCCTGGAACGCAAGACAAAATAAAAGTAAGTAAGAATCATGTTGATCAAACCTTCCCTTGTGCCTAAGGCTGGGGATTTGTTCTGTCTTGTTGTCATTTTCCTCTCAATTAGGTTTTAGGGGAATGGCTGAAACGCCTCTAGTGGTAGAGAGGCAGATGCTTCCCTGGGGGACATCCATCGAGGGAAACCAGGCTCCAAGAGTGCTGTCACCACCAGAAAGGCTGGGGCCCTGCACGCCTGAGCCACAGCCTCCTCACCAGAGGGAGCCCAGGGGGAAGCATGACACGAAAACACCATCCTGGCCACAATGAATGGACATACTGGGCAAGTGTACATTATAAGCTCCAACTTCAGGCAAAGACAAGAGGTGGTGGGAGGTTGTCCCTGCCTGACTGACTCTGTTCCCTGACTTACTGACTCCAATAGCAAGGAGAAAGGGAATGACCGTCCAAAAGGCAAGATACTCGGGGGCATCAAAGTCAAGAAAGTGTATGTTACGTGGTAGACTTGTCTTTTCTCCTCTGCAGCCAGAGGGACCACATACAGTCCCTCCTCTGCTGCGTTATTCCTGGCAATTTCCTACTGACAGCGTCTGCTCTAGGTAGAGAGCAGTTCACAGATCCTTGGGAGAGAGGCAAACCCACGTGCTCCCTGGCTCGGCTGGTCGGCCAAGCAAGGCAGGAGGAGCAGTTGCTCTTGGAAGAGAGGAAAGCAGGGAAGGGATCGCAAACTGTGCAAAGACCGCCAGCCACAAGGGATAGAAACGAACACGTGTCCGGGGGCAGTGTTTTCAAACACTAGAGATACTCCTCTCTCTGAGAACTGTGTGTGTATAGACACCACTGCTGACAGAGAAATAATACAGCTGCTGGGTCCCCAGCGACAGCCTATTCACACAGCATGCTTTAAGGTGCTTTCACATCGGAGCACCTTAACTCCATGAAATATACAAGACAGGGACAACTGCCTTCCATTTACAGACATGGAAACTTTGAGCTCCAGAAAGGTCCACCGGCAGCCCAAGGCAAGAACGCCACGTACGGGAGCTGGAGATTAAAGCCCGGAGTTCGTTCTAGTAGATCACAGTGACACATTCATGTGGACACGTCTAGGGCAAAGGAGTACAGATGTGAGCAAAAGAAACAAGGTACAGGACCACAACTGTAAAGTGCCTATATCCTAAGCAATAACCACGACACTGTGCAGAGGACAGGCCCGCACACTCGACTGCCAGCACCAAGCTGTTTCCAGCAGCACACAGGCCCAAGTGTTCCTCTCTGTGCTTGAAAGGGAAAGAGAGCAAACTCGGAAGCACAAAGCGGCCACTACGCTCTTTCCCCAGACCCACATAGCTGTTGTGGCAGCAAGACGAGGCCTGGTTGCCAATGTCCAGGCGAGAACTGAATGATGCTGTTCTGTCTTTCCATTCTGGTGCATGTCTGTTTAATTACAGTTATAAACTTGCACCCATAAAATGTTAGATACCCAGCCAGATCATTTTCCAGGAACATCCTGGAACATGACTCTGCTCATGGCTTTACAGATGTGTACAGGAGAACATTTCAAGTAGCCATTACTTACGCAGATGTTAGTGGCCATAACTTGGTGTATCACAACTGAGCAGTGGAGAACAGTAAGTGGGGATCAATTACAGAGTCCAGGAGACTGGCTGAGCCTCAGGGCTGGCCTCTGGGGCCAGTCAGCACAGTGTCAGTGATGACAGAGGCCACGTGGTATTGTGTACAGGGACTTGCTCTGTGACGTCACCGGAGGGGAGCAGTGCCCCCAGAAAGAGTGTGGCAGCAGGAAGCTCTGGCAGTGCTATGGAGGTGAGGCTGGGAGGGGGTAGCTAGGAGGTTCTTTGCTCTAGAGTATGGCCTCAGCCAGTGCCTAGGAAAGCATGGGACAGATGCCAAAAGAGAGCCCCGACAAAACCAGAGAAGGGGCAGGGCTTTTGACCTGCCTACTGGCCTACTGGCCTCCTGGCCTGAAGAAAGTGAGTCTGCCCACCGGAAGCCCTGTCAGACCACACCCACCACAGACAGAAGCAGAGAACCCAGGGACAGCCCCAGGTTCCAGATCTTCTGTCAGCAAACAAACGTGTGGGGACAGGACAGTTATAGTCCAATGGCAAAGTCTGTTTCTGGCCTATTTGAATCTGGTGCAACATGCGGATCTTCCCTTTCAGCAAACGGACACATCCCTCCCCCATTTACACAACAGCCTCTACCAGGCTAAGCACACACCAGCACTTGCCTAATGTCCTCATTGGGGCCTATTAAGCATAAATCCGAGTTGGCATTCAAAGCACCTCCTGTGTCGTGAATAGGGGACTTCAGGACCAGAAAAGAGAGCAGAGAAATGAAGGTGAAATTTAATATTATCTTGGCACAATACCAGAAACTTTAAAAGCTCTTTAAAACCAGGGAATGGAAAGAGTATAAAAATTATACCATTGCACGCTGAAGCAAATAATAGGGAAAATTATAGATAATACAAATAAGGAACCAATTACCTTTTCGCTCCCAGCCAAATCAACTAGATAAAGCTTCCCACTGAGCTTTTTTTCCGTCTCTACATTCTCTTGTTTAATATTAATCAGGAAGATACTGTGACTTCTAGAGCTGTGTTCATTCATGTCTGAAAAGGAAAATAGTTTACTGTTCTGCAAAGAATAATAAGTTTAGGTAGCAAGCCTCTCATCTAAAAACCACAACAAATCATGCTCAATATAGCTCCACTTTTTAAAGTAAGTCCAGCCAATTTTAAAAAGTATCTGAGACCACGGTTTCTTTTAAAAAAAGACGAGAGATTTAAAGTATCTTCACATGACAAAGAAATTAAGAATCTTAGTGGATGGTTCAAGATAACAGATTCTCTAGCTTTGCCTGAAGCCCCCATGTTTTGGAACATCTCATTCCAGCCGGATACTTGGCCTCACAGAGCTCACACCTGGGGTGCCTGGGTGCCTCGGTCGGTTAATTATCTGCCTTCAGCTCAGGTCATGATCTAAGGGTCCTAGGAATCTAGCCCTGTGTCGGGCTTCCTGCTCTGAGGGGAGTCTGCTTCTCTTTCACCCTCTGTCAACCCCCTGCTTGTGCTCTCTCACTCGTGCTCTCTCACTCGTGCTCTCTCACTCGTGCTCTCTCCCTCAAACAAATAAAATCTTAAAAAAAAAAAAAAAAAAAAGAAAGAAAGAAAGAAAGAAAGAAAAGAACAAAGAGCTCACAGCTTCCTTCCCCCTCACCTTCAGTCTCTCAGGCTTTGTCTTTATGGTTAGAACCCAGTGTATTCCGTATTTGTCATATGTGCAAGTCTTGCCTTATCCATAATATCACAAGCTTTCTTAAGGAAGGATTATGACCTTAAGATTTAAAACTTCTTTTTTTTCTTTAAATACAGTTCTATAACCCATACTAGGCACACAAAAGATCTCAAAGATTAAATATGCTTCATCAGTACCAAGTACTAGAAATAGAAATCTTTTTGGACCCTGGTCTCTGTTAACTAGGCAGGGAGAGATCTCAGTGATGGTCTCCTTCAACCCCTACAAGCAATCATTTCTTAAAACCAACTTTTGAGGCACCCTTGTTCAAGATGGCTGAAGACTAATGCTGGACCTCCAGATCATGAGTCGGGGTGCAGGACTCAAAGAGGAATATCTTCATACTTTATCTACATACTTATCCAGTATGTAGAAAACAACAAGAATGTAGACAAAGATTGATTCCAACTAGAGTCCAACAAGGAAGGGCCTCAGAGTTTTGGAAAATGCTGGTATATCCATGATCTCCTCAACTATGAGTCTGACATGATGTTTGACATTCCTATCACATATCCCAGATATGTAATTTCTGGAGCAATATTCTATATAGAATATTGCTCCAGAAATTACAGCCCCTGAACTCAATGGAAAAACAGCAAAGATATACATGGGAGGCAAAATGTGCCTAACCAATCACTTTAAGCCTTTGTGGGCCAGGAATGTGCCCAAGTTTGGACTAGCTCATCTCATGGCTCTGGGGCTGTGTCCATGGCTGGTAGTGGAAATCCCCTATTTGATTCAGAAAGGTGTGATCTGGTGTGAAGAGAAATGCAACCAGTGAAGGATCAAGCCACTAAGGGAAGACAGAAGGACTTTTGATAGACTATGTTCTATTCTCTGTGCATCACTCTTACTCACCCAACTTCTTCCCCTCATACCCTTCACCCATAATTGCTACTAAGTAGCTGCATCAGGCATTTCTGAAAAAAATAAACAACAGTATTGCTACTGAATTTCTAAGACCACAGAGGGAGGGGAAAGACTGGGGCTTTGGAAAACCAAAAGGCAATTTATATCTCTTCCTTTCCCCCAGGTGGAGCAGTGTGAGATCCAGGAAGGACAGGAGGTGCTGAAAGTGGGCACATAGTCTTTTTGGTTTCTGGAGGTAATTTGTGAATAAAGGCTGCTTCCTCTGGTGGCCCGCCAAAAAATCTTTCCAGGATATATGGGGGAAAAAGTTAAAGATTACACAAAAATTATGTTGGAATTAATAAATGAATTCAGCAAAAGTTGCAGGATACAAAAGCAATACGTAAAAAACAGTTGCATTTCCATATACTAACAATATACAATCTGAAATGAAAATAATTCCATTTAAAATTTTGACAAAAAGAGGTACACCTGGCTGGCTCAGTCTGTTAAACATTCGACTATTGATTTTGGCTCAGGCCATGATCTCAGGGTCATAAGACTGAGCCCGGCGTCAGGGTCTACCACTGCTTGGGATTCTCTCTCTGGCCCCACCCTGACTAACGCACTCTCTCCCTTTCTCTCTAAAATAAATAAATGAAATAAAATATCAACAAAAAGAGTAAGGAAGATACTTAGGAACAGATTTAAGCAAGGAAATAAAAGAAATCTATGTTAAAAACTACAAAATGAGGGGTGCCTAGCTGGCTCAGTCAGTAGAATATGCGACTCTTGATCTCGAGGTTAAAAGTTCAAGCCCCATGTTGGGTGTAGAGATTACTTAAAAACAAATAAAATCTTCTAAAAATTTTAAAAAGAATAAAAACTACAAAATGTAAGAAGACACCTCTATGTGGGAAGACATTCCTTGTCTATGGATCAGAAGACTTCACATCGTGAAAATGTCAATACTACCAAAAGTGATCTAGAGATTTAATGCAATCTGTATCAAAATCCTCATCGTATTTTTTGCAGGAATAGGAAAGTCCATTTTAAATTCCTATGGAATCTCAAGGAGCTCTGAACAGCCAAAACAATCTTGAAAAAGAACACTGGAGGTCTCACACTTACTGATTTCAAAACTTACCATAAAGCCACAATAATCAGACAGTGTGGCATTGGCATAAAGGCAAACACAGAGATGGACCAATGAGAGCCCAGAAATAAACCCTCACATAAAAATGGTAAAATAATGTTCAACAAGAGTATCAAGACCATTTGACGGGAAAACAACAGTCTCTTTACTAAGCTGAAAACTGTATATCTACATGCACAAAACATGAAGCTAGACTCTCATACTAACTCAAAAACAATCAAAAACCTAAATGTAAAAGCTAAAACAATAAAACCTAGAAGAAAACATAGGGGACAACTTCACAACACTGGATTTGGCAATGATTTCTTGGAAATAATACCCAAACCACAAGTGACAACAGTAAAAAACAGATATATTGGACTTGATCAAAATTTAAAACTTTTACTCATGAAAGGACAGCACCAACAGAATGAAAAGGCAACCCACAAAATGAGAGAAAATAAATATTCACAAATCGTATATCTGATAAGGAACTGAGATCCAGAATACACGAAGAACTTCTATAAATCAACAAGAAAAAAAAACCCAATTATAAAATGAGCAAAGGACCTAAACAGACATTTCTTCAAAGACAATGTACAATGACCAATACGCATATGAAAAAAATGCCATATCACTGGTCATTAGTGAAATGCAAACTGAAACCACAGTGACATAACCCTTCACACCCATTAGATTAGTATGGCTGTTAAAAACAAAAATAGAAACTAAGCAGCATTGGCAAGCATGTAGAGAAATTGAAACTCACATACTCTTGTTGGCAAGAATGTTAAATGGTATGCAACTACAACGTTAAACTATGTTAAACAATGTGATAGTTCCCAAAAAAATTAAAAGTAGGTTGACATATGATCCAGCAATTCTGCTTCTGTATATATACGCAAAAGAACTGGAAACAGAAATTTCAACATCCATGTTCACAGCAGCACTATTCACAATAGCCAGAAGGTGGAAGCAACGTTAAGTATCCACATGTCTATATGTGGGTGAATGAACAATGTATGTAGCATATACCTACAATAGAATATTCTTCAGCATTTTAAAAAGGAAATTCCGACACATGCTACAACACGGGTGAACCGTGAAGACATTATGCTACATGAAATAAGCCAGTCACAAGAGGACTTCTATCATTCCACTTATATGAGGTACCTAGACTTATCCAGTTTGTTGGGACACAAAGTGGTAAACCAGTTACCAGGGGTTGGGAGGAGGAAGTATGGGGAGGTATTGTTCAATGGGCATGGGGTTTAGCTTTGGGATGATTAAATTCTGGAAATGGACAGTGATAATGTTTGCACAACACTGTGAATGGAATTAATGCCAGTGAACTCTACCTTTAAAAATGGTTAAAATGGTAAGTTCTATGTTATGTGTAATTTTAAAACCACCTTATCAGAATAGTAAGAAAAATAATTAATGTTCTACACCTACAGTTCTGAACCAAGGGCCAAGATGGATTGTCAAGTATGCTGTGAATAATTTAAGACTAAAAATAGCTTTAGAAATCAAATAAATAACTTCTTTTTTTGTGAGATTTTATTTATTTATTTGACAGAAAGAAAGTGAGATCAAAATTAGGCAGAGCAGCAGGCAGAGGAAGAGGGGGAAGCAGACTCCCTGCTGAGCAGGGAGCCTGATTCGGGGCTCGATCCCAGGACTCTGAGATCATGACCTGAGCCGAAGGCGGAGGCTTAACCCACTGAGCCACCCAGGCGCCCCTCAAACAAATAACTTCTTTATAAACGAGACGCTATTACTATGAGAATATCAGCCTTATGTGGAAGCAGAAGAGAAAGACATGGAATTTAACCTATGCTGTATACATGTCTAGGCTCACCTATAAAATCTGCCACACATGTGAATATCATCTGATAGGATGCTGGGGTAGAGGAAAGGTCGAGAATTACAGTATTGGATGACAGAATCACAGAGCCTTTGGTAGAAGAGACTTAGAGAGGCTAGACCAGTCAACCAACCGATGCTTCCATCTCTTGCATGCCACACAGGGAACCCGCCCCTCCAGGTAGCAGGCTTTCCTGGGGGCATCTCTCAGGAGCAGGGAGCTCTCATGGTCAGTCAAAACCTACCTCTTGGTAGCTTCAACAATCCTGGGTGGCCTACCTATGTGGTTCATACAAAGCAAACCGACTTTATGCATATCAGCACCGTGAACATGTTAAGAAATATATTACACTGTCCCTATGTTCTCCTCAGAGTTTTTCTTTCTTCCAAGCTAGAAATCCCTAGCTCTTCCTATGAACTCCTTCTGACTTGTTCATATTCCTCAGAAGGAGACAGACAGCCCAAAGACGGGGGGCCAGAGCTGCTGCCGCTCTAACAACATCAGACCCACTTCCTGGAGATCCGTGTGCACGCCAAGGAAGGAACTGCAAGGTCAACACGCCAGCCTGCATGTGTTTGTTACTAACACAGCAAAGGAAGGTTTCCAATGAGGCTCCAAGCTCCACTTTCTGAGCTCCTTGCTTTTCTTTTCCTTTTTTACAGAGGACAGAAATCTAAAGAGGTTTCCTTCCACACATATGGCTAGCATATAAAATTTGTTGGCTTGCATTTTCTTTAACCTGAATAATAATGTGGTTAAAATACATTTAGAAGCTGGCTTGTAGTCCCCTTTCCTTGGCTGATTATTGATGGTTTCCTGATGGTTTCCCCCAGGGTCCAGAGGGAGGGGGCTACCAGGGCCCAGCGAGCCTCACCTAGCATTCCCGAGAGCTTCCTGCATGGCAGAAGGCATGCCTCCCTCAACCTGCTGAGACACTCTCGTGCTGCACACTCCCGTGTGCTTGTGTGCTTGCTTCTGGGCCACTATTTTATAATGCCTTCCCTGGCATTATTTCCTAGTGGTCCCAAGGAAATACACTTGTATCCCAAGTGACAGGGTTTGAGAAAACACCACCCACACTTACTTGTGACAGCCACATGTCGGTTTGCTTTGCCTTCATCTATCACATCCATGACCTCCTCAGGGCTTGACACAAACCGCTCGGTACACCCCTGGAAGAAAGTCAGATCAGGTTCACCATTAGAAACTGGAAAGCAACTCTATTTGAAGACAGTTAAACATTCTCCCATTTTTCCTCAAGAGGTGCAGGATAAGAAAAAGGCTGCCATGTGGATCCAACAGCTCTTCCTCCTTGCTTATGGCTTGAGTTCTACATCAAAGAGGAGTCTGCTAAAACCCTAAGAAACCCAGAAGTAAACCAGAAAAGAAATGTCCCCTTTTTCCTAGATGTTTAAGTACCTGTGCATACTCAACAGCAGTAGAAACAGAAAATAAAGAAAATCAGGGACAGAAAAAGAAATGGATGAAATTTTGCTTTGCTTTTCATGTGAGCCACCAACTTTAATTAGTCACTTTGAAGTTCTAGGCATAATGCTATGATAGGCTTCCTCTCCCTGCGAAGTATACACAATTATCTCCACTATCAAAGCCTCTTTACATGTGAATAATATCTGTTCACTTCTCCACTTCTTACTCATGTGATTAGACCTCTGTGACACATTCACACACAGATATGACTGTAGAAATTAAATGTCTATTTTTTATCCAGATGAATATTAAATATAAAGAACATGATGAAGCACCTACATACACTCTAAAACAATATTCTGGGCATATTTTATAACAGTGCTGGGAGAGAAGTCAATGGCATCATCAAGTTTTCCTCATACCTTTACATACGGGACTCTGTTTTTATCTTCATGAACAGCCAAGTTCGTCTTGGATACTGAAAATAAGGATGACATAAGGCAGAGGAGAAAAGAAAAGTTAAAGATTCTGTACTGGAGGAAAAAGAGAAATTGTTACCAAAGATACGCAAATCTAATAATCTCTTTAAGCCTTGGTTGAGAATAAGCAGATAGCATAAAGGTAATAAAACATCTCTATAAATTTTCATTAATTCCTTAAGCAGAAGAGCTATGAATCACTTCAACCTCCCTGGACCTTGTTAAAGAACAAATAGAGGACAAACATTCAGGTTACTCACCATCGAGTAAGTCCCTGATTTTATCCAAGTAGATCTCAAAATAGGAAACCTAGTTAAAAACAAATTGAGTTTGAAACAGAAATGCCATGCTGTATTTCAAGAATGTCATTATTAGAACTCATAAAAGCCTTTGTCATGCACAGCTAAGAAGAGCAGGAAGGGGGGGCAGAAAACTGGATTCGGAGGCCTGCAGCAGAGCCCCAGTCAACTCTCTGCGCTCTCCTGCTTCCTGCTATGTCAGCCTGCTCTGAGGGCCCCTGCCCAGGGTGGACCCCGCCCCGCAGTACAGTGGGTCTTGTGGTCTGTGGTCTTGATTCAGGTGCTCCTTACACCGTGCCCTAGACAACCATTTACAGATGGACTCTACCCTTCACCCTTGATGAGCACCAAGCAAACTTCTAGGTAGGACAAAGCCTGGAACAGAAAACGTTCTTGGCGAGTAATTGTTGAAATCAGTTGGCATCTCCTCATGCAGGACGTTGACCCCCTTACCAGACCAGGTCCAAAACATTCACATGAAGGAAGTGGGGACGGGGATACGGCTGCTGATGGTGGCCAGCTTTGGGGAGGCCAGAAAGGGTTGGAACAAAATGGGATTTAATGAGAGACAGACTGACTGGGAGAGGGAAAGGAAGCCTTCTAATCGGGTATTCTCAGAGCCCAATCCCAGCCCCACCTGCATCAGCATCACCCACAGCCTTTGTTGAAACTGCAAAGGTGTGAACCCAACTGCAGAACTCCTAATCAGAATCTCCAGGAACTAAGGAATTGGCTTCCAAATTCTCTAGGTGGTTCTTATACTACCTGACACCTGAGAACAACTTTAACTAGACATGTGACCGTGGAGGTTTAATTCACATATAACTAGGACTATAGGCCTCAGTTTTCCCATCTGTCAAATGAAGCCATTGGACTTAATGATGTAAAAAATTCTCTCTAGGATTCTGCACTCTGTCTACACTTGCCTTCCACCTCCCAGATCAACTTTCTTTCTCTCATGTTCATGGGGTTTTTTTGAAACCTAAACAAAAGAATCAACAAACAAGCTGTTAAGAAAAGAAGTTGAAAAAAAAACAATTGTAAAGCTGGGGTGTAACTCAACAGGTGAAACTTCACCCCTGCATCCCAGCCTCACCCCTGCGTCTTGGCTCTGGACCTCTGGTCAGGGGCAGTGAAGCCTCCCCAACCCAGCACTAGTCCTCACCCCTCAGCCCAGTTCATTACTTAGTCTGTGTCCTGGAGCCTCCTGACTTCCCAGTTTCTCTGGGATCTGGGGTCTTGGCTTCAAACACTGGAATGTGTCGCTGGGCATCCTCTCCAAGTTGCCCGTCTGCCTAACAACCTGATCTTGCCACATTATCTGTCAAACTCCCCAGTCACCAAGTGGCGTGCGTCATAAACAGACCTAGCTGACCTTGGAAAGACTCACTGCTCCTGAAAACTTCTCCCTGTGGCTGAAATCCTAGGGTCTGTTTGGCCTCTAATCTTACACATTTCTAATTCAGCCTCCTGGTAGCCAACTATGGTTCCAATGGTTCCAAACCATTCTGTGCATCTCAAAATTGTCTAGTTTTCACTAAGACTTCTGTTATCTAAGAGATGTACACATGTGTCCTTATTTCCACAGATTGCAGAGAAATTAATTACACTAAAAAGGGGTCAAAAATTACATATTAGCAAATACAGCAATTAAAATCCGATTCACATTTAATATGAGAAGAGAAAAACCCCTCTGATTTATTAATTTATTTTTACCACAGAAGATACTGGCTGTTTTCAGGGCATGGGGAGGGACAATTGTGGTTTTGTGCGTGTGTGTGTGTGTGTGTGTGTCATTTCAAATACTTTGTGAGACCAGGTGGAAGAAAAATAAATATGTGTTGTTTTGCATTAAGAAAATAACGTTCAGAAATAACGTTTAAAGCCTCTATGGGGCTCACTTTAAGGAACAGATTTTCAAAACTGCTTTAATCAAGCCTCTTTTTCTTGATTAAGCCCGTCACCACTCAGTTCAAAACAAGGAACAGTCAATAGCTAGTCTGCCCACTTGCAATTATGATCTATGAAGTAAGTGAGCATAACTACAAACGCAGAAGAGGAAGCCGGGTGTAAAATTCAGCCCTGAAGACTTGGGTGCTCTTCCTTCTCCTCCTGACCCCCCCCTTTAGCCCCCCGCCATGCTGGGGCAGTTTTTATTTTAATAAGATTCTAATACAAGACCCTATTTTGAGGGCAGTAATTGGTTTAACATCTTACTCCAGGATTATCCCATAAGAACCCTACAGGAGTTGAAGGTATTTAAATACAAACAGCCTTAAAGATGGACTAAGCTCCTAAATCTTGATCCCATCAAAGCCAGAGGCTTCTGTATCCTCAGATATAAAGAACCCTGGCAAGGAGGAGAAACCTGTGTTAACCAACAAAGGGAGGGAAAAGATTTGTGAAGTAAAAAAGTCTTTTTTTTTAGATTAGATAAAAATCTAATTTATGAAGGGCAAACAGCTGTTGCCTTGTATTCATATAATTTAGGAAAGGTACATAGCAGAAGTAAGGGCAGAAGTTTAAGATAATGAAAGAGGTGCCGCACATAGGTTGGTCAGATCAAGAGTCTAATCTCAGCTCTGTGATCATGGTTGTACATTTTTGGAAATACACTAAAAACCATCCAACTGTACACTTCAAAAAATGAACTTTATGGTACATGAATCATATGAGTTATATCTCAATTTTTTAATTTAAAGATATTTTTAAAGGGGGGGTCTGGATTTCTTGCTTTTCTACAACCCCTGCGCCCCATGCCTACTAATAAATTTTGTATCTTGTAACAACTTCCTCTTTTTGCTTAAACAAGTGACTTTCAGTCATATGAAAACAAATGAGTTCCAATGAATGTATCCCTAATATCCAATGTTATAAATTAACAGCTATAATTAAGAGAAAAAAATTCTTTCAATTCAAATTTAAGTTGCAACGAGGTTCTGGCTTAAAAACAAAAACAAGGGACACCTGGGTGGCTTAGTGGGCTAAGCCTCTGCCTTCGGCTCAGGTCATGATCTCAGGGTCCTGGAATCAAGCCCCGAATCGGGCTCTCTGCTCAGCAGGGAGCCTGCTTCCTCCCCTCTCTCTGCCTGCCTCCCTGTCTACTTGTGATCTCTCTGCCAAATAAATAAATAAAATCTTTAAAAAAATAAAATAAAAAATAAAAACAAAAACAAAAACCAGGAAGGATAACGCCCTTCACCAACACTTGTCAGAGCATACTCCTCAAAACACTAGTCCTCAAGAGGGGAAAAATACGAACACAGTCAAATAAGCTGGAAAACATAATCTGCTACATGTCCCCTTTGTAGAACTGGATTACATAATAGCATATTTAACCTGTGATGAATTTAACATTGTTCAACAAAACATTTTCCCAGCTTATTTGGCCCCATTAGCCTTTTCCCTGATAGGCCACCTATTAATAATATGAGGGACTGTGTTCCATGGAACACACTTTGGGAAATGCTGTCCTAACCCAATCATGGACACATTCCAGTCATATCTACAGAGATCCACTGGGTAAAGGGTAGAATTCAGATAACTATCCAGATGATTCTATCCTAAATAAGGTTTTTATTTTACTTTGATATTTCCTCAGTATTCACCTGAGTCATTAAATAACTATGGCTTTGCTTACCATAGCATTTCATTTAAAATAGATAAAAAACAATCTTTTATGTATACATACAAAAAGGAAAACGAAAACATGATTTGGGGCCCAGTTTTTCTCTTTAATCAATAGCACTCACCTTGATGTGAAACTCCAAGTTTTCATCCATGGAATAGATGTGGTCAAAGATGTCATGGGCAATCCTTGGGATGATCCCCATGAGTTGAGGGTCATGTAGCTTCCCCTAGTGAGGGAAAAACACAAGCACAGGCAGCTAGAGTGCCAGGAAACATGTGGAAGAGAGAAGGAACCAAGCTGGGTTTCATAACAGAACTCCATGGAAGAGGGAGCACCCCCCCTCCACACACACACACAGTCAGATCCTTGGAGGTCCCCCTGACGTGCCAACAGCCCAAAAGTTCATGGAAATAACTCACCGTGTTCCTTTTCACCCAGCAAAAGAGAGCTTGTTCTGTCAGGTTCTGGGGCTTGAAAATATTTTCTCCAGGGGCCACTCAGGGCAGCAAATCATTAAATCATTATATGTGGTGAGAGTGTGGGTAGGAAGGAGGAGGGAAGGAAGACAGGAGAAGGTCTGGGATTATATGGTAACTATCACATACTAAATGTGGTTTTTGTTTTGAAATTTTTACAAACTGATCCAAATGTGTAAGTCCAAATTAATTTGCTTTAATAAAGCCAACTTGAGAGCTGACAGACATTGATAGACTGATAGTCATCACTGCTCAAAAATTTAACAATAATTATTCTAGGAATACCTTCAGTATCACCTCACAAACCAATCAAGAAAAGCCATTTTATCAATTTCTTAAAAATCTGTAATTCCCAGCCTGAAATGTTACAAAAAATTTTTAGCTGGTTTCTTTTTAAATTTTTTGCTATTTCTAATATTTAAATTCACTTGTAAGATATTCTCTTATTCTTTTATCCCCCTTTTTTCTACCGAAGAGGCCCAGCCCTCCCTTTCCCATGCAGCCAGCAACCATCCTCCAACCCTAAGGGATTTGAGGGATATTTCATCTAAGGGATGAAGGGATAGATGAATTTTTCTGTGATTTGAGTTCTATCACTAAATCCATTTTTAAAGATCCAGATTTGCTGCTTCTGAAGACTTTCAAAAAAATATGCCACGATATCTGAAAGCAATCCCCAAACAAGAGCTCTAGAAGTATTTAAACAGCAGCCTCAGCAAGGACTTCCAGAGACCCTTCCTTACTCCCATGCTCCAAGTTCTGTCCTGTTCCCTGTTAAACCACACATCAATGCACAAACACGAACTCTGAAAGTCTAAAGTAATCATTGGCAAGAAGAGTCTTCAGAAAGTTCTAAAACTCTAGGATCTTCAGAAAGTTCTAAACTCTAGGAAAAATGGAACTGGAAGAAAAGTACAAAACCCATTTACTCTTCTCTCAGCAAACTTTACCAACACTAGGACTCACACCCTTGTTCTAAAATCTGCCCGACACCTGGAAGATCTGCTTTGTTTTCTTCAGTGAGATCTTCTGTATCCTTCGGGGGTTCACCACATAGTGCCTCTCTGACAGGCTGACTCTGAAGCCAACAATCTGAATTACCAAAAGCAAGAAATCATGTGGACTTAGGCGCTAAGCACTTCCGGTTCTGAATCCTCCTTTGCACACCTGATCCACCTTCCACTCCATTGAAAGCAAGAGAAAGGCTGAATTTAGATACATCTGGGCCCTGGCAAAGCTCTTTCACCTGGGAATGCCCTCACATGTTAAGGATCCTAAATCCTGTGATGTGTTTATGTGGCTTTTTGACGGTACAGCCCCTGAAGGCAAGATGGCCAGTGCATATGTATTTCTTCTCATTGCTTATGACGCTAAGTACGGTGTCTCCTGCATCGAATTATTGTAGAAGTTAAATTAAGCAGTATAAAGAGAGGGTTAGAAATGATAAATGTTAGCATTATATTATTCAGCTCATATCAGGTTCTCATTAAGCAGTCGTCAAGGTTTATTTGACCTGAAGAGTCTGAAAATACATTTCTATCCCAGACCATGACTAGAAATCTCAGGAAAACAGCCCTCAATGACTGAGACTCAGAATCTCTCAAATGTTGGTAAGCTTACTTCTCATAGGCCGTTGTAAACATAAAATATTGGGCCCCACAGGCTCAGGACTGTGTAAATTGCTGGCAGAAATGACATGGACTGTGAAAACACAGATCTCTGTCCAGTCAAATTTTGTGATACCACTGGACCAATCCACCTTGGAGATCTGAGGAGTGCCCCCCATGCTCCCCACAGAACCCTTCAATAATCCATCATAATCCTTTAGCTTCTACTCAGTGGTCCACAGACAAAGAAAGATGAGAGATAATCCAAAAGTCATTTATAAATGACTCAAGTCTGTTTCCCTAGATGCTTTCCCTTCCAAAAGATTTATCTTTCAATTGATTCCTAGCTTATACAAATACTGGCATCCCTTTGTTTGCCTTTGTCAGGGTAAGAACCAAGGCAGAACCAGGGATGAGTCTGGGACACTCCCTGTGTTGTTTCCCTGAGGCCCACACCTAAAAATCACATGAGAGGGCAGCACATGTGTATTTGGAGAAGGCGTAAGGATACCTCCCATTCCCATGGTTATAGAAGTACTACTCAAATCTACCACAGGTTCCCAGGCTGGGATGCTTGATCTAGCTCATAAACCCAAGTGTGGTGAAAACTGAGCCTTTATGTTCAATAAACTGAGCCTGTCAAGACAATCTGTGTGTGTGTGTGTGTGTGTGTGTGTGTGTGTGTGTGTGTGTGTGTGTGTTGGTATACGTGGTGTATGGAGTGGATGTGTGTGATGTATGTAGTATGTGGGTGTGAGTGGTGTTGGGGGGAGTTTTGATGTGTGTGTTGTGTATGTATGAGATAGGTGTTTCATAAAGGTCTTCACTCCTTCTTGCAAATAAAATACACATCTACACATACGCAGTAGTCACCTTAGGCAATGAAAGGTGGTAAAAAAGCAGAGAGCTGTGGAAATTTAGAGCACAGGAGAGTCCTTTCCAGCTGGGGTGGTATTGGGATGGCTTAGTTGAGGGACGACAAATCTTGAGAGAGGAGGAAGATGAGGATGGGCAAAGGGGATGCAGCAGGGATCCTGAGAGGACAGCAATGTGGCCCAGGAACTGAAGAATACTAACCGAGGCTACCTTCCAGATAGCCAGGACTACTTCAGTTGGCTGAAGGATTGGGATGGATTTGGGTAGGAAAGGAATGTCCCACTTCATCATCCTTTTTTCTCTCAGAAAACAAAAAGAACATTTTTATACTTGTATCCTATATAATCCTCTTCAAAAACTTCTCCCACTTCTGAACGTGGCCTTCTCAGGGCATGTATGAAAGAAGAAACCAGACGCAGGCCATCAGCCACAGAACAAGACTCCCTTTGTTCTAGCCCCAGGTGCCTCCTCAACCTCCCAAGCAGGACAGTTTCCTGAAACACTTAAGATGGGAAAGCAGGCAGCCTGTCAGCTCACACAAGCACCAATGCACTCGAACAGGCTCATTAAAAATCATTTGGCAGGCTCAGCCCAGCAGTGGGGGGGTTGCACCATTCCACGGGCTCCAGGTGTCCCTTCGGGCAGAAGGAAAAACAGCGTGTCTCCATCCATCTAAATCTGTGCCAAAGAGGGCCACAAAGCAAAGCCCAAGGCCCACAGAAGCTCTTCCCAGCACCACAGGCCAAACAAAGGTCCAGCCCTCTCTTCCCCATATAGCCAGCACCCCCAGCAGCCCTCCTTCGACCCAGCCCTGGAACACTGGCTGCACATGCCAGGGCCCAGTGCATGCCAGTGTCCTACCAAGCCTGGCATCAGCACCGTCAAGTGTTTCCTATTTTTACTTAGAATCCACCTTAAATGCTGCATCTTCAGAAGCTAATCTTTCCAATTTTATGTAGGCTTATCTGTTTGTTCTCCTCAATAGAAGGTAATGGAATCACCACTGGATGTCAGACCAAAAATGAGGGGATTAAAATGAAAAACAGCTTTAAAATGTGAGAGCTCTGTCCATTCAGGGAGTTAACATCCCCTTCCAAAAGCCTTTGAGAGATCACAATGTGTAATTCCAAATACATAAAATCCGTTCAGATGGTGCAAGCCCTGCAGGGTTTTGTTTTGTTTTGTTTTGTTTTTTAATTTAATTGCATTCCGGGGTCCTGGATTTTTCAGTCTCCCACAGTCTCTACGACTTCAGCTCGGGGCTTCTCTTTTCCTCTAAAATATCCCCTACCTTCTCTTCAATCTATAATTACTGGACAGAAAGAACCAGACTAAGTGTGTGTGTTGGGAAGGGGGGTGTCTAGGAAAGTTTCCAACCCATTCCTTCCTTCTAGGATCTTCGGAAGTCATAGTAAAGAAAAACGCCCCTTGCAATCAACCTTTTAAAACTGATGTGGATGAAAAAACTACAAAATTTGCCTAAATTTACTGTGAGAGTAACCTGCACAGAAGCCAGTTCCCCTAAGGTCCCCAGCTGAGCGTGCTGCAGGACTTGTAAGGCTCATGCTGTGAGAGGCCCAGGGCTCCAGGCATCCACATTTAACAAAACCCCTCCTATTTTCATTTTAAAGAGCTGGCATTTGTCTTTGCCATCTCCTTACACCCACAGATTCGCCCCTCCCCAACACACACACACACACACCACAAACTATGATTTTACTCTGGGGACAGGTCTCTCCTTTGATGGTTTACATTTTAAATTTCTGACATTGAGCAAATACCTTGTATTTTCCAAAGATGAATTAATCCCAAAGCTAAAAAGGTCACTCTTGTAAACAGTCCCTATGATTTGGGGGATTCTAACTACCGCATTTTCTGTTGTTATTGTGTATATTGTTTGGTAATGTTCCAAAAACCTAGAGACTGATGGACATCATCATGAGATGCGCCACCCCCACCACCATGCCTTATGGCCTATGAGGGAGCTTTTGTCATGGCTACTGGAGTTGCTGGTACTTGGGAAACACAGAACTGCAACTTTGCTAGTGCCTGGAAGGTTAAGGGTTTGGGGTCCAGTAAGAGGCAGGCAAGAGGATGTGCCTGCATCTCCAAGGGGTATTGCATGAGAACATGAGATGCAGAGAAGAGCGTGACCAAGGCTCAGGTGCAGGGAACGGTCCTGCTCCGCCCAGAAGCAGTGGTAAACAGATTTCATGCTTCCTTTAATCTGTGCGATCTCGGAGCCACTGTCCCCCATCCCCCCCGAACGGTTGAAAGTGAGTCAACACAACAGAAATAAGATCCCCCAGAGTCACACGCACACTTAGAATGTGTGTGAGCAGAACATCAGAGCCCCAAGGGTTTTAGCCTTGTGCCTTTGAAATCTCCTCTTCAATAGGAATGATTCATAAGCTAAACCAGTTCTGTGGCCAACGTCTCTCAGTAACACTCCCAGGAGGGAACTGTAAATGAAAATCCTAAGCTTGAAGGATCAAGGATTCATCTTACCCTGCTGCTTGTAAGCTGAATTCCCCAAACTTCCTCTGCACAGTGTCTTATAATAACCACTCTTCTACTTCTGCTCACCTGTCAGGAGGGCCCAGCCTATAGAAGAGCATCCGGCCCTGAAGGGCTTACAGGAGGCCATGGCAAAAAAGCAGGAAAAGAAGAGGTAAAGGGGGCCAATTTTATCTGTAAATGTGTCTTGTCTGGAAGACAGCTACAGGCTCCACAGCCAACACTCTGAGTTGGGCTCACACCTTCACACCCCCACAGAGGTCAGGTGTGCATGCTAATGACAGAGGAGGCTGCACGCTAGTTCCTACTGTGCATGCAGGGGGCTGGGTACACTGGATGGCCCAGCCCACACACAGGGCTGGCCACTGTCACCTCGAGGCTATCAATTTAACAAGTGTTTTTATCGAACCCCTCCTAGAGGAACAGCCGCTGTTCCATGCACTAGAAACGTGAATAAACAGGTGAAGAAGACAATGATGATCTCTGCACTAGTGACGCCTACGCTTTATAGGATGGTGAAATTTTGCCTAGTTGTAGGATCTTTAGAATTTTCAACCCAATTTGGAAGCTTAAAATTGTGTGAAATCATCCCCTTTTAAGCACTGCCTGCAATTAAAAAATACATATAATAATTTTTTAAAAAAATATAAAAACACACGGTGTGCAGACAGAATAAAAATATGTCTCTGGGCTGAATTTGGTCCATAAGCCAACTTCTTTGCATCTCTGTCCTACGGTTTTTTATTTCCTCTGAGGAAATTCGCCTCCCTAGAGTGGCCCTTCTTAGCATAAATGATTCTCACAGCAGACTTTCTCAGTGAGATTAGGGCCGCAGTCCCTAAGGATACTCACACTACTGTTTAGTTTACTGATGAGTATTTTAAAAGAATGTACTATTACCATTTTGAGAGAGCCACAACAAAGGATTTTCTTTGAAATTCTGAACTCCTGGGATTTTATTATCATTATTTTGAAACTCCACAATGCCAAAATGAATTGGTCAGACATGACCGGTCCCTTTACTGTCTCTCTCTCACATCACAGTCAGGGGGCTGCAGGCACCCAAATGTGGCTGGTCGTACAGAGCTACTGAGCCACCCGTGGGGATGCTTCCCAGCACGCTGCAATCATACCTCCATTGTGTGCGTCTTTCCTGACGAGGTCTGTCCATAGGCAAAAATAGTCCCATTGTAACCTTCAAGGACATCTGCAGGCAAGAAAAAGAAATTAAAATTAACTCATTACTTTGATCGTATGCTTGTGTTGGTTCCATATTTAAAATCACATATTCCAAATGGCCCATCTCATTTTTCACACAAATGATGTATTTCAACTACATTTGCATTTTAAGTAGAATTGTGAGATAAAAGCAGAAATGAAGGCCTCCACTGTTCCCCAAATAAGAAATGTAGTCACATTCCTACAGAATATATTAATGAAGAGGCAAAAAAAAAAAAAAGAAAAAGACACAGACACTCTCTCCCAGTAACGTCAATATTAAGACAGATATCGAGCAGTACACTTCCTTTTCAGCAGAAGATACTCAAGTTTTCTTCTTTAAATTGATCTCCTGAGATCAGTTCGAGGAAGAAAAACATTATCCGTGTCCTGACTCTCTGGAGTGAGGTATAGAATAGAATTTCTTTCCCAAAGATCTGATTTGGGTCAGTTGAAATGCCGGCGCAGGCGAGCTCCTGGGGGAGGTTTTTCAGGAAGGCGGCCCGGAGCCCCTTGAGAACGGAGCTAGTCCAGAACTGGGGAGAAGGACAGGGCCCCACTCTGTAAACCCAGCCACACGGGGACAATCCGATCAGCCCGGAAACGCCGGGGACCTCAAAGTTAAGACCTCTGTATTTTCAGTGACGGTGCTGGCAGGATGGCCCAGGCCCATCAGCATCGGGAATTTCTTTTAATTACACAATGAGCACACTGTGCAAAGCCCCCCACTCGGCAGGCCGGCTTCCATTTCACACAGGGACAAGGGGAAGCATGCGGACAGATGCTGCTCCACACTGGAGATTATCTGTGGGAATTCCTTCAAAGCAGCTGAGGTGATTAAAATATATTTACCACTCGTTTCCCTCAGTCCTCCTTCATCTGCATCAAATCACCGAAAGGTAAATAGTACATGATTAATATCCCTGACCCAACAGCTGTACATAAGGGAAGGAAGTCTCATTCCTGAAAGGACAGTGGGGGCGATAAGAAACGTACTCACATTCTTACAGAATATGTTAATGAAGAGGCAAAAAAAAAAAAAAAATGTGGCAATTCCCTTCACCACCTCTCTGAGAAACCCCCTACTGAGGTGTCCTCTTCAGGGCCCCTGGCTCCTTCCCTCATCACGCCAGGCCACCAGCTCCAGCTAGTTCAGGCCCTGATTAGGCTGGTTTGTTTGTGGTTTTGATCTCTCCGAATTTCATGCCAGTTAATTTTTGTTGTTTTGTTAGCTTTTCTAAAACTTTTTTCAATTTACATGTTATTGATCTGAGGTTACTAGAGTGTGAACTGGGGTCACAAAAGAAAGTGGGATTTTCCTTCAAGAAGCTTAAAAAAAAAAAAGAGAGAGAAAAATTCAGCAGCAGGATTTTTTTTTTTTTTTTTTTAAATCCTAGCAGCCCTCCAGAGTTTGTGTCAAGCTATATTGAGAGAGAGGAGGGAGAGAGAGAATGTTCACACATATCAAACTTCTGGTAATGGTTTCCTTGGGAACAGAAGCAAAAACTTGAAGACCACAATGTAAGGGTTGGGGGTTCAAGCTTCAGTTTTCACAGAAATGCCAACTTGCTCAGAGAACAGATTCAGAGTGGAGAGCCTCTAAATGGCCATGAATGCAACGTGCTTTGAGGGACACAAAGAAAGAGGCTCCCATCCTGCGGCTGTACCTTTAAAATTCTATATTCGTGGCATAAACAGCTCCGGGCAGTTGGAATGCTAGCCACAATCGCAGCACTAAAGCTTCTGTTTATCAGAAATCAAACATCTCTCCCTAAACTCAAAGGGCCTCCTTACCTCCAGCCCCGGTGTAGGAGGCACTCTGGGACCTACCAGCCCAGGCATTATTAGATCCGGGGTAAGGAGGCCAAGGCCAAGGGTCCAGCTCCCTCTGCTCCTTCTCACAGGCCACCGGCGACCCTGCAAGTGCACATGCACGCAGAAGGGGGCTCTGAGCAACGTGCGGCACCCTAAAGAAAACCCAGCTCAGAGTCAGAGCCCCACGGACAAGAGAAAACCCGGCACGTTTCCTCTACTGCCACCAAGCAGCGTGGCCGGTGCACCTAAATTGGGCACCCCTGGACAGGGTCCACACCTCTAAACCCAACTTCCCTGGGCAGAATGTGCAATCCTACTAACTCCTAGTTAGCTGCTGCTGCCAGGACTCCTGCAGGGTGAGGCCTGCGACACACACGGGAAAACAAGAGCTCAGGGAGAGCACTACTGGTCTTAGAGCAGGGAGCTAAGGAACACAGGAGGCTCTACTTGGAGAATCCTTGACTGTTTGTTGCTGCTATTTCAACACGGAGTGCAATTATTATTATTATTTTTTTTTTTTAAGGAAAAGAGAGTACATAAAACTCCATCAGAACAAATGCTGCTTAGTCTTTGAAGTACTATTTACAGTCATGTTACAATTAATTCATTGTTGCAGAACCTATCTCTAGTGTTCAAGGCTGAACAGAGCCGATGCCTTCTTTCAACTCAACTGTGACTTAAATGGTTATTTTTTAAAAAGATAGAAAAAGCTCTTTGAACCCAGTGTTCTCAATTTTCTTCCAAACTCCAGGTTGTAGGGGTTGGTGTGTTTACCCAGTCTATGTCTGATTATCAGGGGAGAGGAGAGGCAGGAGGGAAAGTGAGGGCACACTGTGCATTTGGGTTGGACCGCTGGGATGGAGGAGGCCAGAGCACACGCCCAGGAAAGCAGGATGGGAGAGCACCACGATGAGCCACACAGCAACCCCCACCCAACCCTAATAGAAACAGCCCACAAAAAGGCACTTTCATCACACTGAATGACAGTTCCTGGGCCCAAGGAAAGCATTTGTTTCAGAGCCTCTCCCATAGCAGAATGACTGTTTCTGTGCACCAGCCGCAGAGCCAGGAACCAGCTCAGCCAGACAGAACCTTGCTTTGTGATGGGCTCTGGCGTGATATGACCTCAGCTCACACCACAAAGCTAGTGGCACCCACAAACACAGCACACATCCATCCGGCAGCCAAGCAAACCCAAAGAGAGGTTCTGCAGCAGGTGGGAAGAGCCTTCTCACCTCCAGAGAGGGGGACGAAACTTGAAAATACTTCTCGCCTCTCGCTATAGACTTCAGAAGCCAGTTTTCCACCCTAGATTTTGCTAGTTCTGAGTCCAGATCTTCCTAGAGCAGAAGAGTTAATTCTACTGTTGGGTAAGAATTTGAGGAGGATGTAATCATACAAGTTCCTGAGAAGGCATGGCCTCGTACCAACTCCCCAAATGAAATGGCGGCCTGTCAGTGGCAATAGTGACAGACAAGTCATCCCTGCCTTGGAGCCCTAACTAAGGCTCTGGCTGTCCAACAAACTACTCAAGTAGGCATATGCCTCGAGGCAGCCCTGCTGAACACTAGTGGCAGACCAGAATGGTGGGCCAGTCAGTCTGAAGGGAAGGGCATTCCTGCATCTTCAGAATGGACATGCATCTCACTGTTGGGAGACAGGCAGAGCCACCCCAAGGCCACCCGCCACAATCTCTCCCTCTCTCTCCTCTCTCCTTTTCCCGTGGCCATTCCTATCCCTGTCTTTTTGCAATGCTTGGTTAATAGTCCATGTGGCCTGATAGAAAAGTAACAACTCATAAATAGTTACTAAATGCTCATTATGAGCTCTCCAGAAGAGTGGGAGCAGAATAGTGCAGAAAAATTCAAGGAAGACAGGCAAAACTCAGGCTCAAATTCCAGCCTTACCAACCCCTAACTGACCTGGGCGAGTCATCTAACTTCAAATCCCTCTTTAGTACAATGGAACCAATAATGCCCATACCTCATAAAATTGCTGAGACTTAAAATACGATAACATACGTAAAGTGCATAGATGGTGCCTGACAGATAACAGTACCCAAATAAATATACTTCTTCTTAAGAGGCACATATAATATAATAAAACATATTTATAGTATCCTGAGCCTGAAACTTGTCAGTGAATCCACATTGCCTGGAGGATAAAGCCCATCCAATTCCACCGAACTCTGATCTAGCCTATCTTTTTAAGTTCTGGCCCCTCAGTACCTTGTAACACTCTAAGTTGCCCAAACAAGCCATATAATCTGTGTTTTATGATTCTGCCGTTCCTTGTGCTTGTACAGAATGTAGACATATTCTACAGTCTACAGGACCCAGCCTTTCCAAGAAGCCTTCCTTAATTCTCTAAACCTCATCCCCATTCACCAAAATCAGTCCCCTGTGACTTCCTTCCGTGGTTCCACAGCATTCTGCACACAGCCAGTTTAAAGCATGTATTCCCCACAGGTACAAGAACTATGGGTGCCTCCGTCTCTTTCCCTATCCGTGAAGCTTTCTGCAGACAGACTTTTTTTTTTTTTTTTAAGATTTATTTATTTGACAGAGATCACAAGCAGGCAGTAAGGCAGGCAG
The DNA here is from genome assembly GCF_002288905.1 of Enhydra lutris kenyoni. NCBI lineage: Eukaryota > Metazoa > Chordata > Mammalia > Carnivora > Mustelidae > Enhydra > Enhydra lutris. Next base: position 82,552,650 of record NW_019154085.1, read on the forward strand.
AGAGAGAGAGAGGAAGGGAAGCAGGCTCCCTGCTGAGCAGAGAACCTGATTCAGGGCTTGATCCCAGGACCCTGGAATCATGACCTGAACCTAAGGTAGAGGCTTTAACCCACTGAGCCACCCAGGCGCCCCTGCAGACAGTCTTATATACCTTGGTGACTCTAATCCCTAGCAGTGCTTACTCTACATGGTAAATACTTACTATCTCTGCATAAAGGAATGGGTAAAAGAAACAACCAAACAAACGAAGCCTAAAGAAATCAGATCTAGAAAACAAGGAACCACCTCCTCTAGCCCTGTACAGTCCACATCAAGTTAATTTGAAAGGCAAATGCCCAGAGTGACTTCTGTAGAGTGGGAAATAGTTCCCCGTACTTCAACAATAGCAAGCAGTAACCATGGTTTTTAATTCCTAGCGCGTCCACAGAAACCTTCCTATTTACCATGCTGAGAGTCACAAATCCTATAAGCTTTTCTGGAAGAAACAAAGAATTCTACATACTCTTTCAGACAACATTTTGAAAAACACACACCAGACAAAGATGGGAATGTGGGAGGTACCAGAATTCTAGAATCAAATGTTTGAAATATGTTTTGAAAAACACAGTGAAGTTGAAGGGAATGAAAAAACCAAGAGAGAAAAAAAGCTATCCAGTTAAAAGGAGTCTTCCTGATCTCAAAAACGTTCAGGGTTCAGAAAGCCTTGAAAGAAACGCTTGCAAGTCCACTACATTACCATGACTCGTGGGGGTTGCGGTGGCCTTCAGAAGTTATCTGATTGAATTTCTGGCCTCTAGAAAGAGAGACCCCTACAGTGCCACCTTCCTTTCCTGATTTAAATAGGGCTTGTCATGGCAAAAGAAACCTCAGTTGTGAGCTGCCTGGATGGCTCAGTGGGTTAAGCGTCCGCCTTTGGCTCAGGTCACGGTCCCGGGGTCCTGGGATCAAGACCTGCGTCGGGCTCCCTGCTCAGCGGGAAGCCTGCTTCTCCCTCTCCCACTCTTCCTGCTTGTGTTCCCTCTCTCACTGTGTCTCTCTATCTCTGTCAAATAAACAAATAAATAAAATCTTAAAAAAAAAAAAAAAGAAAGAAACCTCAGCTGTACCTATTAACTATTCTAAGGAATTTTTTCTTATACATCTGTGTTTTACCTTGCTGATGCAGAAATAACATAGCCACTTCCCCTCATGCTAGCCTCAGTGGGTATTAAAAAAAGTTAAATTAGGCCTTCATCACCCCCCATTAGTTTCCTTTCAAGGAAGAAGAAAGAACTCTTTGTTACAAAATGAGTATGCTCATATTACATTTACAGCATCTGAAAACTATCTGTTTATCATATCATGTCAGAGCCTAATGTTACCCTAAGTGGTTTTCTTTGTGGCTCACCATATATTGGGCCTCAAGTGACCCAGTTAGGTCACATCTTCACAAGAACTTTCCAAGGACTGCCTATTTCTGACATTTCATACTACAGAAAAACCCAAACACTGAAAGAGACCCAACTTCTCTAGTAATGAAGACTGAAAGGTTATGATTGTTTGTTAATCACGGGATTTTTGAAAAAGGGAGTGCATCCATCTCTAATTACAACATCAACTTAGAGATGTGTTGAAATGGACCTCATGCTTAGCACAGCACGTGGTAAATACTATTTGCTTCTGATAATGGAAGGGGAGAGAAAAAGAAGGAAATTATGGCTCACATGTGATTAATCTTACTTTAATAAAAATAAGGAAGAGTCTGCTTATAGAGAGAGAGAAAACATTTTTAGACAGGAAGAGATACAAGAGAATAGAAGTAGAGAGAAGACAAACATTACCACCAGATATAGGCCCACAGTATTAATTCAAGAAGAGCCCAAATTCAGGCATGTTTTTCTCTTCTGTTTTCTGTATCATCTTCCTGTGAAGACCTTCAAAATCAATTGATGTCTGCAACAGGAACATGAATAACCATACACCTCAGTGAGGAACATTACGTTCCATCTCCCACGCAGGAGCCCAGGGTCAGAACTAATCGAACAGATGCACCCAGGGTTGGCTTTCAGGAATTTCAAATACTTAGGTTAGTCATCTTCCAAAAACAAGCACGTCTTGCATGACAAGGTGCTTTTTGAATTGTTTTTGCTTTTTTGCTCTTTAAATCTACAGCTACCTATAAAGGTGGAAACATCAGGACATTTGAAAGCACAGGGGCCGTAGCATTCAGAGTTGAAGGTTAAGATATGAAGATGAAAAACAAAGTAGCAGGAGATGCTCCTCAGTTCTGTCCAGATGGCGAGCTCCCCCAAGGCAAGCTCCAGCCTGCCCCTGATTTGAAAGGGCAAGGTAGAGCAATGTGTAAATTGCTTCATCTCCCTGCTGTTATTTTGACGCAGAACCTTCAGGGCCAAGGCCAGTCCCAGAGAAAAGGGCTGATCTCTGAGATGATTTTAGGCTTCAGGCTATCTATTTGGAGGAACAAATGTTGGTATCTGGGTGGAAAGGTGGAAAGTGGGTTAGAAAGAAGTATGTTTAAGAAATGCTGAGTAGCAAGAAGAGCTCAATAACCAACAAGGTAATGTGATTTTATGGTACTGTAGAAAATTCCTTGATGCCCGAGAATTTTCCACGTGTAAGGCTTCTCCCTGAAGAGACAGATGCCCAAAATGAATCAGCCAAAAACAGACAACTGGAGCATCAGAAATACATATATTTTTGTCTCCTTCAAAGTAAAAAGGAGGTCTTATACCTAAAGCAGTATTTTAAAACCATTACAGAAATAGTGTGACCATAGCTTTTAAGCTTCTAGGTGGCAGAATAACTCTGCCAAAAAGGTGACAAAAGAAATAAAGAAATTTCCTTGGCAAGGAGGTATAGAGAGGTGCGAGAACTTGCTTGACATCATAGCAAATCAGAGTCAGAGCTCGGGCTACAATTCAGTGTTTCCAATTAGCAGGCCTCTGCTTATAGTCAAGGCACTTTGAGTCCTAGGCTGCAAATATCACTAATGTTTTCAATTACTCTGAAAGGCCAGGGAGGAAATAAAGAAATAGCACTTACCTTTGACAATTTGCTTTGCACACGCATTGTAAACCTGCTCTTGGGTCGTGCTGGGAGGCAGCACTCTATCGAAGACATATGGCTTCCCTTGCTAAAAAAGACGAAAGGAAAGGGCAGAGAAAACACATTAGAAGTTTAGGAATAAAAAGCACTAATAGTAGTTAGACCACAGGCACTAAATCACAAACCCTATCCTTGAAGGCATTTCCGTACTAAGGCTAGGGAATTATTACAATGCAAATCCACACGGACAATGGGCATATGTGTTTTGCATACTGAGAATCTGAGAAAGAAAAAAAAAGATGTTTTGTTCTTTTTTTTACTTAAAACATATTCTGATGAAAAGTGGGCTGAGGCTTCATTCATTCATTCATTTTGTGAGGCTTATTCTGAACCAGGGACTAGACTAGAGGCTAACCCAATCAGAAAACAGCGCACCTATAAAGCATTCAATCAAGTGTGGCAGAAAGCTAATAAACAAGAAGGCAAACACCCAGGGAAACACAAAATGCCTAGGTACAAAATAATGGGACAGACGGGATGACAGAGAGAGCCAAGCAGGCCTCTCTGAGAAAATGCCAGTTCGGTGGATCTTTAAAGGATCGCAGAAAGACAGAGGCAAGTGAAGAGCCATGAGAGAACAGAGCAGACCTAGCAGAGGTCAGAGCAGGCAGGAAGGGGTCTGGAGTGTTCAAGGAACCAGAGGGTGGCACAAAAAGAGGTGAAAAAGGAAATCAGGAGCCACTTAATACAGGGCACTGTTAGCCAAGAGAATGTGCTTGGATTTTATTCAATGGGAAGACAACATGATCAAATTTAAGAAGCTGCTCTTAATAGGAAGATATTATTGTTTTGTATCCCAAAGAATTCCAGTGCTTGCTTTATATGTATACGTGATGCCTTAACTCAGTGGAGGCCTCCAAGTCACAGAGGGTCCTTCTGCACAATAAATCAAGTGACTTCCCCAGGTGTAAGATCTTAGGGTTTGGTCTGACACTGGGCTGTGTGCCATTCAAGGCAGTAATGGTCAGAAGGGAACGGAAGCAGCTCTGTCCTGGTCTATGTGAGCCCTCACCCCCAACCACTCAACGTTCACCAAGGAATTATTGGGTGTTTATATGCCAGGTACAGTTCTGAGGACCATGGAAAGTGGTGGCTGAGACAGACATAGCCGCTTCCCAGGGAGAACCACCCCTCTCAACAGTGCCTTCTTTCCACCACCACCACCACCACCACCCGGACAAGGGGTGGTCCCCCCCCACCCCTCCCACAGCCTGATCCATCCTCGCAGCCCTTTATCTTCATTTCCCCCAAGTGGTTAGAGGGGCTGGCAGGAGAAGGGCAGGAAAGAGGAGAGCCCAGAGTCTCCTTCACCCTGACTGACCCTGTACCTCCTACATGTGGCTTGGACACCAGGAAACTCTACCCTAGGGCAGTCCTGCCAATGCCTCAAAAAGATAACTGCACACGAGGAACCCAAAGACAAGGCTTGTTACATCCTATAATCTTCACACAGAGGTACGCAGCTGTCAGACTGGCTTGGTGTTTTCCTCATTCATGACCATGGTGCTGCACATAGGGAAGGTCCTATGCTTCAGGCGTTGTTTGAGCTTTTAGTCTTTGAAAATGGGATTGAGCCAGCCAGATAAATGAGCTACTTCCAGTTTGGTCTCAGAAGAAATGGATAATTTTGAGGTACCATAAAAAAACTTATTTAAGTAGCCTCCATGCCCAACATGGGGCTTGAACTCACAACCCCAAGATCAAGACCTGAGCCAGAATCAAGAGTTGGGTACTTAACTGATTGAGCCACCCAGGTACCCCAAGATTTTATTTCTATAAAAAGCAGCAGAATCAGTCATCTTGTTAAAATTATGGAAAGGGGTTATTTTCCAATGTTTTGTTCCCAGCAAGTCTCATTCCATTAGCAAACCAAGTATTTGACTGAATAACCAAGAGAACGTTTCTTACCCCTATCTATCGCCAACTATCAGCCCACTACATTCCTATTAGCCTTATCTATTCATAAAATTAACTAAATGTCAGTAAAGTAAACGGTCAGAATAAACATGTACAGAGTTTGCGTAAGTATTTGTCATCCATTGAACCTTCTTGAAAGAAACTGTAGCTTTGCTTAATTTCAAACAAACCCATTATTTCTCCAAACTTGATAAGAATCACCAAAATAAACCATCTTGTTTCCAGAACAATCATGATTTGGGTTTTGGAGAAAATGCACTTACTACAGCAGAAAAGTGGCCTATTAATTTGTAGTAAATTGTACAATAAACAGAAGACCCCCCCAACTTTGCCCTTCAATCTAAATTGTTAGATGGAGTACATTATATATTCACTTGAAGAGAGACCGAAAGCAAGAAATCTCCATTACTCATTTAAATAATATCATTTATCAAGTGACAACCACAATACAACAATTTTCCATAAACTGAAGTTAACTCCCAAACAAACACTGCCTTCGAGAAGAGAAAATTTAGAAAATGATTTGTTTTGAGGCTTCTCATCAAGACTGGAATATAAAGAAGTTAAAAACGTAAGTGTTTTTGTCCTTACATGCACTGAGTTGGCTATATAGGCTTTTAAGTGAACCTTAGACTCCTGAAATTAAAATTGAGAATTAAAATTTAGCTACAGATTCTTTTCAAGAACTGATTTGTGGGGGCGCCTGGGTGGCTCAGTGGTTGAAGCCTCTGCCTTCGGCTCAGGTCGTGATCTCAGGGATCAGGAGTCCCGCATCGGGCTCTCTGCTGGGATCGAGTCCCGCATCGGGCTCTCTGTTCAGCGGGGAGCCTGCCTCCTCCTCCTGTCTCTCTCTGCCTGCCTCTCTGCCTACTTGTGATCTGTCAAATAAAAAAAAAAAAAAAATCTTAAAAAAAAAAAAAAGAACTGATTTGTGGTCTAGTCATTCAAGCTATATATAAAACAGCCATTTAACAAAACAACGACAACAAATGACTCTTTGCTGCTTTGGTAATGGTATGAAAATCTCACAAACTGTAAAAAAGACTTCAGGAAACCCCCTCTCTCCTGACCCCCAGGAGAAGAGAGTCTCCCTATTTCTGACCCCACTGTGGCTGACGGTTTCTGTGGACAAGCCCTGGGTGCAGCGTGCTCCGGCTGTCACTAAATGTGCAGCTACGGAATACATCTTTCAATTAACGTTTTAATACGGGTGCTAAGTGCTAACAGTCGGAACTTAATGGTGAGGGCTCCGATTACTCCTGGAGACACTTTCCTTTCCAGGCTCCTCATCAGCATGTGGTTCTGCCATCTCTCTGGCTACTCTCCGCCAGAGTCCTTTGCTGGTATCTCTTTCTGACTTCTAAACGACAATGTGTCCCAGACTCAGACACCTCAGCCTCCTCTCTGTCTACATTCTTGACCTTCACATAATTTAAATGAACATTTCAGGCTTCAAATCTCACCCATGCTCCAGATTCACATATTCAATCACCCACTGAACATTTCCACTTGGATTTCATTAGCCATCGAAAGCTTAACTGACAAAAAATGAATCATGTTTGAGTAAGAGACCAAAATTATCAAGTGTGTCCCATAGATTCCATATCCCAAATATATCCCAAATGGATCACAACCTCAACCCACGCCGCCATGGTTTCTCATCTGGACAGCAGCGATAGTCCCCTCACTGGTCTCCTTGACACCATTCTTGCTTCTAACAATCCAACTTCCACCTAGCAGCCAGAGTGAGCTTTCCAGAGCTATAAATCCGATGGTATCAAATCCTCCCTTAAAAACCTCCAGTGGCTTCTGTTAGACGAGACCATCTTCACCCCCACCTCCTGCATTCTCTGCCGCCTACTACAGTGTAGCCCACTGGACTTCTTTATCTGTTGGCTCCTTCGTCAGTGGATCCCGTGGCTCAGGGCCTTTGCTCTTCACTTCCTTCCCTTTCAAACTCTCTCACCGCGGGTCTTCAAGGCTCACCCGACATCTTTGTTCGGTTGTCTCTCGATCACCCTGCAGATGTCCACTCTACTTCCTCCTCCTTTGAGGGCTTCCGTGCTCCTCATTAAAGCAGTCTCACCTCCTGGCATCACTCTCTATCACATTAGCCTGTTCAGTTTGCTTCATAGCAATTAGTGTGTGACCTATTCTCAACCAATCAAATGAGCCACTACAATGAAAGCATTTAAGTAGCTACGACGGAAGCCATATACATCCCAAGAGCTCACTGCATGTAAGAAAACCTGCCACAATTTATGAAAGGAATCTGAAATGGGACACACACCCTGCATGTACATTACAACTAGAAATGAAATAATCCAGCTTTGCCACAAAAGTCTCCACAGACAGCAGCTAATTGCAAAGGAGCAGTCTAACTAAATAACTTTACCAGGATCACAGGCAAAAAATAACAGCAGATGGTTCTTACATTTTTATAGTTAAAATTAAAAAAATCAAATCACTTCTTATCAAGTTGTTGAGAGCAAAGTCTCCATGAACCATATGGCCTGCCTCTTAATTCACTTGACCCATTACCCAACAACCGTTCTCCAGCCTGGAAGGAATATTACTCTGGGAGATGGAGGAAAGCAAAAGACCCACTTCAGCGTTTAGAAGATGAGCACCAGGAGGGATGTTAAGGAAACTGAAATTAATTACCCAAGAAGAGGTCATGAAGAAGTAATCTAATAATCATCTCTAAGGCCAACCAAGGGTTGGGACCAAAGACTCCCAATGATTTGAATGATTTTTCTATTGTTACTAAGAAAGAAAGAAAGAAAGAAAGAAAGAAAGAAAGAAAGAAAGAAAGAAAGAAAAGGGAAGAGGGAGGGAGGGAGGGAGGAAGGAAGGAAAAGAAAGGGGGGGAACCCTTAAATTTCCAGAGCAAGATTTAAACTCACTCTGTGGAATTGTCTTTAGACACTGAGGGGTATTATGAAGAGGAATAGATTTCTGAGAACAATCATTAAGTCTCTGTGCCAGGTGACTGGCTTCATGTGACTTCCTTCCTGAAAATACAAGAGAAGACAAATTCTTTCAGCCTCTCCTGGCCACCTTCTCAGTGCTGTGTAACCGCACCAGCCACTACCTGCACCATCACCAAACATGACGACCCACACCCTTATCTGTTCTGTTTTCTTGTTTTGTTTTGTTTTTAAAGATTTTATTTATTTATTTAACAGACAGAGATCACAAGTAGGCAGAGAGGCAGGCAGAAAGAGTGGAGGAAGCAGGCTCCCCGCCAAGCAGAGAGCCCGATGCGGGGCTCGATCCCAGGACCCTGAGATCATGACCCAAGCCGAAGGCAGAGGCTTAACCCACTGAGCCACCCAGGCGCCCCTATCTGTTCTGTTTTATCTCACTTCATTTTCACAGTACCTCCATGAGGTAGATGTTACTATTCCCATGCCACAAACCAGAAAACTGAGGCCCTTGGGGGAAATAATTTTAAGTCTCTGATTTCAAGTGTTCTTCCTTCACACCATGCTGTTTCCTAAGCAGCTTATGATTTACTGGAAAAGTCGGAGACACACAAACAGCAGATGCTTAGATGCTTATACTATGATAGCTTGAAGCGAAGGGATTCATAAGGTAACAAAGTTCTGAGACCCCCACTGTAGTAATCGAGAAAGTGTTGACCATGAAGGTGGGGCTGATGTGAACCCCTGAGGAAAGAGGGGCACAAGATCAGGGGGAAAGGGCAAGACTGGCAAGAAACATGGTGGGCATGCACCTGGCAAGCATTCCTAGGAACAGAAGAAATTAAAAAACAGGAAGAGCCTTCCGCCACAGGAGCCAGTGAGGAGCGGCTGCCATGGCTCTGTGCTACCCTGTGGTTGTGGGTCTCAACAGGGCCACACAGTGACCAAGAATGTGAAAAGTCAAGGCACAGCCCGCCATGGGCGCCTCACCAAGCACACAAAATTCATGCGATCCGAGAGGTGTGCGGCTTCATCCAATAGGAGAGGTGTGCCATGGGGCTGCTCAAGGTCTCTGAGAACAAGCGCACCCTCAAGTCAATCAAGAAAAGGCACACATTTGTGCCAAGAGGGAGAGAGAAGAGCTGGGCAATGTCCTGCAGCCATGAGGAAAACAGAGGCTAAGAAGGAATGAACCCCTCCCCTCTGTATCTAATAAGCCTTCCGTGGAACTTGGGGCTTTTGTGCTGGTCTTGGAAAGGAGGTGAGACCCCTTCCGCCAACACCCTTCCTGGGGCACAGTGGTGAGGGGCGTGGTGGTGCACACAGAGATGCAAGCCACCAAGCAGTACTGGACACGGTTTTCAATCATAATTCAATGGATCATACATGCCAGGAAATGACAACGCCAAAACAGGAAAAGGACAATCAAAGCCTAGGAAAAGGCAGGTGTGAGATTGCTATGAAAAGTTGTTAAGTTATGGAGAAAAAAATCTAGAATTTTTCAGGCCTTCAAGGTCAGCCCAACCCAACATGGTGTTTTACAAATAAAAGAATTTGACGTCAGGAGAGGGTAGATGGCTTGCAGAAACCCACCCAGCCTGTTAGGTAGGTAGCAGATTTGTGCCCCAAATCCAGACCTCCAGGCTCCCTATCTAGTGTTCTAAACGTTCTGGGTTTAGCATCAGTTCTCTCACTGAACATCAAATAAACCACAAGCACGAGCCCCTGGAGCTTTGTTTTTCCTGCTTTCCTCCCAATCAATTCTAAATTATTTCCAAATACACAGTTGATTAGGTCATTGAACAAAGAGTCATTGCTATGACTACCGGAGCGGCACAGCAGGGGAACGAGCATCATGGCCTCTCAGAGTTAATATGGACCCTACAGTCAGCCCTTCCAGCCTCCTCTCAACCTGCGACTTCCGCCTCCACGAGCCCTCACTGGTGACGATGAACGGCTCAACCCCAACTGGCTCCACGTGCTGGAACGCTGTGTCCTTACATGGATTTAAATCTGCCTCTCTGAAGCATTAGGCCTGGCACCAACCTCCAGGATGAGACAAACTGAGGCCTGAGAGACCTGCCTACAACAACATTACAGCTTTGTTTCATTTTGGGAGCTGTGTTCATTGTCTAAATCCCCTTTCTCTTATCTCAGAGAGAAAGAGAAAGACAGGTGTGCTTCCGTCCTAAAAGTTGACTGGATTTTGTCCTAACTTGAAGGAACTTGAAGTTGAGTGGATTTGTCCTAACTTGAAGGAATCAAAGGTGTCCAAAGTTAAGACATCACTAAAACATTGTATTAGTTTGCACAAGAAGAAATTAAATAAACTCACAGACTCTGAAGGCTTTGGTAACAACAGGAAAGAATGTTTCCAAAACATTAACTAAAAAGCAGGAAGTCCTCGGGTTAATGTTGATGCTCATTTTTTATCAACACAAATATTGTGCCAAAACAAGTTTTGTTTTGTGTTATTTATTGAAATATAATTCACATACCATAAAATTCACCCCTTTAATAAAAGGGTACATTCTGTTGTTGCTGAAATCTTTACAAGATTGGAGAACCATTACCGCTATCTAATTTCAGAACATATTCATCACCCCAAAAAGAAACTCTGTACTTCTTAGCAGTCACTCCCCAACCTCCCAAGAGGGAGGTCTGTAAGAGACATTTCTTATAAATAGAAGCATATAACATGTAGCTTTTGTATATATGCTACATATGTATATGTATATATATATATATAAATACATATAAATATGTACATATAAATACATATAAATATGCCTGTTTTAGACATTTCATATAAATAGAAGCATATAATATGTAGCTCTTGTGACTAACATTTTCTTTTACTTAGTAGGTTTCTAAGGTTCATCCATATTGTAGATTTCACTTTCAGGACTGAATAATCCTCCAATGCAGAGATTAACTACATTTTATGTATCAGCATGAACATTTGGGTTATTTCCACTTTTTGGCAATTATGAATGCTGCTATGAACATTCATCTACAAGTTTTCATGTGAACATATGTCTTCATTTCTCCTTTCATTTCATATACCCAAGAGTGGAATTTCTGGGTCATGTAGTAACTCTATAGGAGTTAACTTTTTTAAGAACTCACAAACTGTTTTCCAAAGCAGCTGCACCAGCTTGCATTCCCACCAGCAGTGTATGAGGTTTTCTCCACATCCTTGTTACTGTCTGTCCTCTTTATTATAACCATCCTAGCATATAGGGCGTGGCATTTCTTTTTTTTTTTAAAGATTTTATTTACTTATTTATTTGATAGAGATCACAAGTAGGCAGACAGGCAGGCAGAGAGGGAGGCAGAAAGAGAGGAGGAAGCAAGCTCCCTGCTGAGCAGAGAGCCAATGTGGGGCTCGATCCCAGGACCCTGGGATCATGATCTGAGCTGAAGGCAGAGGCTTTAACCCACTGAGCCACCCAGGTGCCCCAGGACATGGCATTTCTTTGTGATGTTGATTTAAGGAGATGTTTGGCTTCATTTGTTTGTTTTGAGAAAGAGAGAATGGGAGGGAAGGAAGGAAGAGGGAGAATTTTAAGCAGGCTCCCTGTCCAGTGCTAAACCTGAAGCGGGGCTGGATCTCACAAGCCTGTGATCATGTGATCATGACCTGAGCTGAAATAAAGAATTGAGCACTTAACCGACTGAGCCACCCAGGCGTCCCTCAGGAGCTTTTAAAATTGACACTTAACACCATAAAATTTATTTCAACATTTATTATGGGCGCAGAGTTGTTTCTAGGCATTGTAAGACACTGTTGTACTGTTGTCTTAACATTTACAAAGTGGTCCAGAATGAGAGAATCCTCTCACGGAAACTATAAATCATACAGACCCATGTGCTTTAAGAAAGAGAACAGTGCACTAGAAGGAGAAGGGATTTATGATAGGGTTTCTGTGCTCCTCACTCCAGGAGCTAATACTGAGCATTGTCCAGGAAGACAGTGTACCAATATATGGTGTAAATGAATTCACATAAACATGGGTATAACTCCCATTTCTCCGAGGCTCAGTTTCCTCTTCTGTAAAACAGAGCCAATAGGGTCCACAATTCCGGATTGTGAAAACTAAGTATGTTCAGGCTAAAAAGTGGATCTATGGTAGTGCCTGATATTCTAGGAGATGCTTAAGTCATGGTCAGTGTTATTCTGTAATAAAAAGTTTAGACCAATTCATACCAGGCATTTACATTGCACCAAACTCAAGAGAGCAGTGACCCCTTAAAGGAAAGGATACTAATAAGTGACAATCACTCACAATGTATCATCTCAGAGACCTGGCATCCTGATGCCCCTACCACACCCTAATGCCAAACCACACCTCAGGCATCTGCAGGTCCTAGGTCTGCAACTCATAAGCTCAGCTCCATGAGGCCTTTATATTCTGAGGGTCCTAGCAAAATTCACTGTTCCAAGATTACCCTCTGCACTCTAAAAATAAATAAAATTGTAATGTGCACCATGAATACCGTTTAGGAAAGGTGAGGAGCTATGCCTTGTGCAGGTACTCCTTGACTCACTAGCTCTGCTATTACAGCTTTGGAGCCTTCCAGAAACTTCTGTGATAACACCAACTATAAAGATGAAGCAGATTCCCTCTTAATTTTCACCACTTCCACGCAGCTGGCCTGACCTCCAGCACCTGCATGCGTCTCTTTGCCTGAGGGCTTCTCTAGCTGGAGAGCTCTCTCTGTTACCTGATGCAGGCCAGAAGGACAGACATCCCAGGACCAACCCAGCAGCCTCACCCAATGACTGATCAGAGTGGGGATTAAGGACTTGAGCTCCCTTGCCCAGAGGTGGAAGTAGAGGGGACACTTTGAGGCATGGATGCCAAACTGGCTCCTGAGCTTCCCGTTGGGCTAGAGCCCTGCTGTCCACAGTGGTAACCTGCATGAGGACACATGCTAGGTTGGTTTCCTGTCCTTCCTGCCTCCTTCCTCCACTCTTCTCCAGTGTTTCTTGGATTCACCTCCCTTGCATTTGAATTCTTGTTTCGGGGCCTGCTTCTGGGGAAGACCAAAGGAAGACAAAATCCTTGACATTTTCCTCTTTCATTCAGTAGTTCCTAAGAGATTCTGGATTTGTTGAGTCACTGTCAAATATGGAGCCACTGTATTTGGTTGATATCCAGACAAGGGGGTGAATGGAAATTGAAATCCCCGTTAAAAGTCCACAACTGATGCAGGAAAAAAAGAGTGCCTTTTTCTCTATAAAAGGGTGCTGGTCACTTGCCAGTCCTGGGCACATGGGGCCACATCTGCCCGGAGGCTTACCAGGTTTTGATTCACACAAAGGAGCACTGCAAGTTCATGAAGGTCCTGGCCTAGCAGAGCCTCGTACATAACGGTACCAGGTAGATGCTCAGTAAAAGTCTGCTGCTGCTGAAAGCCCACCAGAGGAGCACCAAGGTGGTTAGGGTGCCAAGACACCATGAAACCGTGCGGGGGCGTGGGAAGGGCAGGGAACAGTACTTGCTGTATTTCTCCACTGTGTCAGAACTTTACTTGCTGCTGATCAATCTCATCTCCCACCTGCAAGATTTGAGCCATCGTGGAGTCACACGGTCTGTCTCTTTCTGTATCCCTTTACTCCTCTTTACCCCACCACCTACCTTCTCATTTATCTGAGGGTGGGCTGCAAATTCCCAGAGCAGAAAAAAACTCCACTGGCAATGATCCATACCTGGCAGTGACCATCCGTTTTTTTCCCAACACTGTTACATCCTGTCCCACGTCCTTGGCTCTGCCAACGTTTGGAGGTAGCTTCATAATGAAGACCTCCACGTTCTCCTCCCTGCTCTGCTGCCTGCCCCATCTCTGCCGGGATGACTCTGTGACTGGGGATAGAAGCACTAAGCCAGCACCAGCCCCAAACATTTCCCTCCCCCTCCCCACACTGGCTCTGTGCCCCAAGGAAGGCAGCTGGTGCCAGTTCCGGCCAAAGCCAAGGCTGCTCCCAGGAGAGGCTGTAATGAACCCGACGGAGCAATGACCGGCTTCTACTAAGTTGCCAAGGTGATGCCAACCGTGTCTCAAGAATGAACAAAGGCAACACACGAGAATGAATCTTGTAAGCCTTCTTCCTGCAGGAAACCAGGCTAAAATTCTTTCTTTTCTGCCAAAAGTCCTGCTGCGTGGACACACAAGCACTGTCAGGACTGCAGACAGCCATGAAAAAAACACTCTGGGAAAGCAAACTGCCCAAGTGATAATGAAGAAATTCAGAAGTATTGCCTGGCTAGCAGGCAGAAGGAAGACAGAGGTGTTACCTCTGTTCAAGAAATTAACGGAATCTGCGTTGAAAAAATAAGTTATTTATATGTGATTTTCATCTCATGTTAAAATAAAATGACCTCTTCCACCCACCCCCCACAGTCTTCTGCATTTAACTGCTCTATATCCTAGTTTGCCAAGATGCAAGGATTAGTAGATTGAGTCAGGGGACTTGTTCTAGTCTGGCACCTCGCCCCTCGCATACTTCGTGACCTTAAACAATTTGCCTGTTTTTCTGGGCCTCCTCCTCTCTGTAAAGTGAAGTACTGGATCTTTCCGGCTCTAACATGCTATGATAATGTTCTGAGATTTTCTCCTAAGAACAGCTCCAGTCTTGACCACATACAGCACAAGAGAAGGTAAACTTTAAACTGGCATGAGCTCAATGTTTTATATACTTAGGAGAAATGAGTAAAAATTGCTGCTATAGTTTTTTTCAGCAGCTCTGGTTTTCTGCCAAGTCAAGTCTGAAAAAAAAAAAAAATCAAACTTTCCTCACTAGAAAGAGGGTGTAAAGCCGTCCCACGGAAGGTAGAATGTGGGACTCATTTTGCCAGGTGGAAGAGAGCTCAGAAAACTCCAAGCCCTCTTTCTGGGGTGCATGGTCCCGGGGGCAGCTCCCCAGCACAGCCCTGTGCGGTCCAGTCAAACTGCTGTGCTGCCAACCTCTGTCACAGGCTGAGACTCACAGTGGCGTCTCCAGCATGGAAGGCACACGGTGTCTCAGGCAAGGTGTCTTCCCTTTAGTTCAAACATGAAATAGAAAACCTCCGCCCAGACTTTCACTTGGCTAGGTATGGTGCATTACAAAGACTTCTGAGAAATGGGCACTGCACGTGTTTACTACAAATACAACTAATATTCTATTAATTTTTTTCACTCTTCAGAAAAAGTTTATAGAATTCTAATCTCCCCATGTATTGGACCGCAGTTTTGCTCAGATGGTCTGGACCCCTTGTCTCCATTTGTACCTCATGATTTGACAGACTGGGTGGAAACTTAGCTTCCCTTCCTGGGAATGGAGATTCACTTCTCATGAGCATGTAGAAGGCAACAATTTGAGCTGAGAGTAGGATCCACAATTTCTGGTTCCCAGCCAAGCCTTCTACCCATAACACCATATTGCATCTTGTCATTGATCCTCCAAGAACATATTTTAGTTCTCAAATATAGATTTTCTAAGAATCCCGTGCATTTGGGTTTAAAACATGATGCAGTAGAAGCCAGAGTGCAATGGTATGCTTTTACATATTACAAAATAACTCTCATAAAACATAGGACAAAAAATGTTCCACATAGTAGAATAATTACATGAGTGTAAACCAGCAAGGGTCATCAAGTTCAGCGTAGCAATGTCACCATCAGTGTCCAAAGTGCCACCCCCATTGGATGAGAGTGCGCCAGCACCATGAAAATTAGCTGTCCTTTCATGGCCTTCACCATCTGTCCTAAGTCTAGGACAGATGAGCTGGAACTGAGGACACACAGGCACATGCATCCCAGTCCAGTGAGCCTCTGTCCTTATCCAGGAGAACCACATTTTGGTGCATAGAGGCAGACACAGATCACCCAACTGACAAATGAAGTACTTGAGCCACCAAGAAAACAAAAACAAATATTTTTAAGATTTGTTGTTGCTGAATTCGACCACAATTGTGTAATGAGAAAATCTACAAGAAGCTTTTTTAAGTGCAGCTGACACAGAAGCTTTATATCTTTTAAAAGATTTTATATTTTACTTGGAGGACTGGGCACCATATTTTTCAGTGCTTAATGTACTCGAAGGGCTTGGAGGCCACAGACAAGGTTAAGAGTCGAAGAGCAAAATCCCCCAACACTTCTGCCTGCCCTGCCCCTCCTTCCCGAATTGAAGTTCCACCCTGTGAACCTTTAATGGCTAAGACAACGAAAGAAACTCTGGCTCCAGACGGCTAACAGTCATCAGAAATAACTCTCCTCTATTGCCAGGAGCAGCACTCTGCTTATCAGGTTCATTAGTTAATAGAACCCAGATAAACCAATTGTTCATTTCTGAGTAGACGGTAAAGGTGTGTGTGTGTTGGGGAGAGGGAGAGGAGTTTCCCCCGCCAAGCAGGGAAAATCAGGGTGGCAGGGAGACAGCAGCAAAGCCAAATGTCACCTCCTTCACAGCCAGCCTAGGATGGACCAGGAAAAAAATTGTTTAAACCGATTACTCCAAACAGTTGTTGTTCAACTATCCAGGGTAATAACTGTTTAACGGGCACCCACACTTGGTTAGCTGAAGGGCTGCTTACTGGTACCTTCTCCCTTGAGAAGGGAACCCTGTGTTCATCAGTTCTCACCCTGTTTCCTTTCAATAGCTCCCTCTTCATAAACGTGTTTTAGGAAAAGGAAGGAGCCTGTGTTTTCTTCTTCTGTGAATTTTTTTCCTGTGTCCTCCTTCAGACTATTGCCTCTCTGTGGACCTAACTGGAAGTTGGTCTTGTTCCTACTTCCTCACTTCCTCACTCCTCTGCCTCACATTCTGCCATCCAATTTTCCCCTCATTCACCTACTTTCTTAAAGGGCTCCGCAGCCTCTTGATCATCAAATCTAAGACCTCTGACAGCCCATGATATCCTTAAAACATAACCACATACCAGTCCCACCTGCTAAAAGTCTGACTACTGTCTCCTCATGAGGCACGCTCTGCTCAGCCTCTTCCCTCTTGACTCCTCTTCCTCCTTGTCCTCTTGACCTTGGTTCTCCTTGCAGCCAACTCCAAATAAAGGACAGACCTACTCTCTTATTAAGCCTCTTTTCTACTTTGCAGCCTCCTCTTCTGTGCTCACCCCCATGGGAGAGCTCAAACACTCCTGTGGTTTCAGCCATAAGCTGTGTGCAGAAGATGCAAAGTCCATCCCTAACCCTGAGCCCTAAAACTCTGTTACCACTGTCTGATTAAAACCTCACACTGGAGGTCCCACATACCCTAAACAACATATGTTGAAGAGAGAGCTCCCTGCCTTCTTCCTCCTCTTCCTCTCCCAACCCACCCACCTGTCTACCACTGTCCCCACTCATCTAAGCTGAAAGGCTCAAGCTACATTGCCCACAGCTCTCCCTGACCACCGTCAGTCACCCAGTCGCTGCCAGAGTCATGGTTCATTTGTTTGGTCTCTCTCTTGCCTGGCATCTCAACTACCCTGATTACTTTTTACCTAGACTTCTGCAAGAGCCTTGTAGGGGTCTGCTTATCCCTCCTACCTCTATTCTACATCCTCTGCCAAATCCATCTGCTTTGACCCAGTTCCTAAAGATGGCACTCAACCATTTGCTAAGACGCCCTACTATACATACACCCTCTAAACAGTGCCTTCCACAGTGTGGGACCTAACAACCTGCCTCCTTCCCTACCCAACACTCCGGCAACGTGCTTGCAGTGACCTCCCTGCAGCTACCTCACTGCTCTAACTGTTCCCTCTAAGGGAATGGCATACTGATACCTTCACCTTGTTATCTGTCGAAACACTACCTGCTCTTTAAGACTGGTGCCAAATGTTATCTCTTCCAAGATAAAGGCTTTTCTTGAGCCTCTCAAATAGATGTCATTTCTCTCTCTTTCTCTGCCTCTCGGAACTTCTGCAGCACTTCGATACTCTTCCAGGAAGACTCTGACACCAACTATTCCATATTACAGTCATCTGGAAGCAGCATGTTATAGAAAGAAAGTAGGATCCAGGGTCAGAGATTGGGGCACGAGACGTATAATCTATTCGAATTACAACTACGTGGGTTTGTTATTAACATTATAACTTATCTTACCCTTTTAGTTCTTTAGGTTTTAGTTAGTTATTTTTAGTTATTCAGTTATTTATTTATTTAGGACATGTTTTCTATCTTACCCATATGTGGATTCCCTACTGCATTTATGACAATTATTAAAGGTGCTTAAAAAAGTAAAAGTACTTAAACAGTTGTTTAATTAAACTGGATTCCTGGGGGCGCCTGGGTGGCTCAGTCAGTTAAGTCTCTGCCTTCAGCTCAGGTCATGATCCCAGAGTCCTGGGCTCAAGCCCTACATCCAGCTCCCTGCTAAGTGGGGATCCTGCTTCTCCCTCTTCCTCTGCCTGCCATGCTCCCTGCTTCTGCCTGTGCTCTCTGTAAAATAAATAAATAAAATCTTTAAAAAACAAACAAACGGGCGCCTGGGTGGCTCAGTGGGTTAAGCCTCTGCCTTCGGCGCAGGTCATGGTCTCAGGGTCCTGGGATTGAGCCCCGCATCGGGCTCTCTGCTCAGCAGGGAGCCTGCTTCCTCCTCTCTCTCTGCCTGCCTCTCTGCCTACTTGTGATCTCTGTCTGTCAAATAAGTAAACAAAATCTTAAAAAAAAAAAACTGTTTAAAAAAAATTTTTTTAAAATAAAAAAACAAATAAATTGGATTCCTGATGCCATGACTTGAATTACGAGTATTTTGAAAACTTCTACTGCAATTCTACTGAAGTTCCCATTTATTGAGGAGGTAGGTGCCTATGCCAGGCATAGACCACTTCTAATCCCCACAGCAGTGCAGGAAGGCTGCTATTGTCCCTGGTTCATAGATGGGCAAGTAAGACCACAGGATAGCCAAGTAACAGTCATGCAGCTAACGAGCAGCAGAGGCAGGAGGGTCTGATCTCAAAGCTCTTGACTTTCTGCCATCCCACCCTCCCGACCACAGAGGTCCAATGTGCCCAAATGCCCTCGCAGTCTAGCACAGTGTCTTCATCAGAGGTGATTCCTGTCCCTTACGAGCACAGAAACATCACTTTCTTTCTACACGCATGAGCGCCTAGAGCTCCCTCTCAGATTCCATTCAATCTCACCACAGCCTCTAGAACTCGGATATAATCAGCACTCTCCCCCACACAGCTGGACACATTTCATAGAGCCTCAAGGTTTTTGTTTTAATTTGTTAGTTAACACACAGGGTTACATTGGTTTTAGGTGTGCAATATAGCGATTCAACAATTCTGTGTGGTACTCAGAGTTCATCGTGATGCCTGTACTCTTTATATTCGCACAGATTTAGAGCTTCCCTTCTCACAGCCTTACCCCATGAATATCGATGGAACCCTTCATGTGCCAGGCCTTGCTGCAGACACCGGGAACACGGCAATGACGAGACACGGGTGCCTGTTTCTGTGGAGCTTTCATTCTAACGGAGTGGGAGGAGACAGGCAGTAAGCAACCGAATCCTAACAAAGGTAATTTCTGCTAGTGTTGTGATGTGATGGAAATGAAGAGGGTCAGGAAGGTGGGTTCTGAGCCTATAACATCAGAGCGCAGGCTTGGAGTTCCACCAGCCACAGGAAGAGCGAGGGGCAGACTGCTCCAGTAGAGGTGACCTAAAAAGGGCCGCCTTGAGCTAGGAAGCATGCAGTGTGTGGGCAAGTGGGCTGCTGTGTGAGAGACAGCAGGAGCAAGGTGTATAAGGTGATGGAGGAAGAGCCAGGTGGACGGGTCTCGTGCTAGGAAGCCCTGTTGTACATCCTGTAATACACTTCTAAGCAAAGGAATGGCCCAATCTGGCTTCTGTTTCTAAAGTATTACCCTAGTTGCTCTGTGAGGACTAGGTGTTTGGAGACGAAATGGGAAGACAAACAGGGAGGCCGCTTAGGAGGTCATTTAGAAGTCCATAAAGGCAAGGGGCAGCCTGGACTAAGGAATGGGCAATGCAGATGGCAAGAAGAGGATGGATCTGAGGTAGAGGTGGGAGGTGGGCCCATGCCACAAGTAGAGATGATAAAGTAGCACACAATGAAACCCCGCAAACGTCTGTGAGTCTGATATGCTGATCTCCATGCTAGAGTCACATGCCACATATTGCTTACTGACGTCAGCCCAACAAAGCAGACCAAGCCAGAAAGACCTATTTATTTTTATTCTCAGAACCCTCTTCAGAGATGGCCTCTCCTGCTCTGATCTCCAAGGTAAGGTCTGCCAACTGTGGAGTCATCTGAGTAGCCCAGAAATCAAGGCGAAAAGAGAACCCAAGCTATCAAGTAGCTCATGCTTTCTTTCATCCCCACAACCATCCTGTGGAAATGGTGCCAAAGCCCACAGATGACGGGGACAACAGACTCCCCAGCGTCCCGCATTTGGTAGGTGACAGATCCACAACAAAGCCCAGATCTGTCTGACCTCAATGTCCATGCTCCTTCAACCACACCGCATATGAAGTCAAAAGAGACTTGACTGCACAGATAATGAACTTCGCAGTGGCTGGAGCGGCCAGGAGCTGGTAACACCCACTCCTGAAACTACTCAGGGTTCTGCTCCATAACTACAGTTTCTCCCACTTTTTTCAAAATTTTCTAGGCAAAAATACTTTCATTTCTTGACCATATAATTGTTGGTGGTCCCTTGTGTCAGGCAACCTGCTAGATCCCAGAAAGCCAGGAATGAGGACACATTCCCTAAGCACTGAGAGTCCAGAGTCTGATATGAAGGCCACGAAGCATCAAGGAAAGGTGGCTTTTCACTCCTGAGTCCTTTAAAGCTCTATAAAGGCTAGGGTTAAACGGACACCAGAAAGTTGGCTAATATTTTCAGGGACTTCATTGTTTTTATGCCACATTGGCCTCATTATGTAGATAAGTTCACAGAGTCATTCCATTTTATTATTCTGTGAGAGTACTAATAAAAAATGTGTCAACCTAAAAAATGCAAAGTCTCAGGCAAAGCAGCCTTCAGAATGTTAACAGTGCTAATCATCAGTACCTCACTAGACAGTTATGACCAATTCTCAGTGTAATGTGGGGAATGCTAGCAAAAGAGAACACTATTGGCTACTGGAACCAGGTAGAGTGGGGAGTGCACTGCAAAAATTACCTCACAGAATCTTCAGACAACCCCATGGAGTAGATAATAATAGGACACCCGTTTTACTAAAGGGGGTTAAAGAACTTGCAAAAGGTTACCTGATGAATAAGTGTGGGAGAAAACAAGGGCCCAAATTCTTTTTTTTTTAAAGATTTACTTATTTATTTGAGAGAGAGAGAACCAGGGGAGAAGCAGAGGGAGAAGGAGAGAAAGAATCCCAAGGAGACTCCCACTGAGTGCAGAGCTATAAGCGGTTCTCGATTCCACAACCCAGGGATTCCAAACTAAGCCGAAATCAAAAGTCAGATGCAGATTTTATTTATTTGACAGAGATCACAAGTAGGCAGAGAGGCAGGCAGAGAGAGAGGAGGAAGCAGGCTCCCTGCTGAGCAAAGAGCCCAATGCAGGGCTCAATCCCTGGACCCTGGGATCATGACCTGAGCCGAAGACAGAGGCTGCTTTAACCCAGTGAGCCACCCAGGCTCCCCAAGGACCCAAATTCTTAATGCCTGTTCTGTTCTGTTAAGGCCAGTTTGGTTCTTTGAGATGACTGAGAGGTTAGAAATAAGAAACTGGTTTGATAGACCTAGCTTTGTTTTGTCTGGAGGAAAAGAATCTTGGAGAGTGATTAATTAAAGCATATTCACAGTATTTTTAAAATAAATCGAGACAGCTGCTCTCCATCTCCCCCGAGGAAAGAAGAAAAGGCTTCCCCCTCAGCCTGGCAGATGAAGATAAAGAATGAAATAAGGACTGTCCAGACAGGGGGAAATCTTGCTGGACCCTGGGGAATTCTGGTGTCTTCTACAATTGTTTGCCAAACCCCATGTGCCTCCTCTTAACCCTACTCTTTCTTCAAGGTCCATTTCAAGTCCCACCCACAGTCCCACGAAACGAGACTGAGACAAAGTAAAAGTTATTTAAAGCTTTATTTTATGCCAAGTATTAGAAGTCATACTGATTGGCCAGGGGAACGAGACTGAAACAAATTTAAAGTTATGCAAAGCTCTATTCTATGCTAAGTGTTAAAAGTCAGACTGATCGGCCAGGGCCGTCTCCAAAGAGAGCGACCACCACCCCCAGCTTACAGGCTCAAGAATCGACTTACTGACGGTCAGGGCCATCTCCAAAGAGAGAAGTCTCTCCCCACCATGTGCCAGGTTGTTTTCTGTCTTTGAGTATATATGTCTTTTCCTCAGTTGAGTGGCAACTCTCTGGAAGAAAGGTGACAGGACTTACTACGCCCTCTGTCTCCAAAGCATTTCTTTGAAAAATGAATATGCATAGTGATTCCACAAGTAATCATCTGAGCTGCCTTGAAAAGTCTAATTTTCAGCCTGGTAAATACTAGAATGCTTTTCCAGATCAATTCTGTATCTATGACTGTGGGCAATGCTGAAATAAAAGAAAAGCCAGGCTAGCCAAAACTTTTAATGTAAATGGTAACAACAGTAACTAAGTAGGTTGGAAAGATTTGAGACAGAGACAAGCCAAAGACTTCTGTGGAGAGACCATGATGTTGATGTGCAGATGAACCTAATGACAGGAAATTACCTTTACCTTAAGAGAGACTGCTGAGTGGCTCCAGACACATACACAGCCCACATCTCTAACCATTCAACCACCTTAGAACCACACAGTAGGATGTGAGGGATAGTGCTCTCTATACCTGCCTCCTTTCGGGCCAACTGAGCCACAAAAGCCAGCTCCACATCGGTCAACTCCTGACCTTCCTCTCCCCGACCTTCCACTGGTGCCCAAAGGTCAGGAGATGAGGTCAGGAAGCTCTGGACCAAGGCCACACACACACAGGTACACTTTTCTCCCTAGATTAGATGTGTTCCAAAGGACTTATGATCCCACTGGTCTCTGTGTTCCCACAGGCTCCATGATGTGACTTAGCCAGGGACACAAACACATGGGCACAGCAATCAGGCAAGAAGACACCTCAGCTCCCTAGGTTAATGGGCAAAATCTGGAGTCCAGTTGTCATATAGTGAGCTGGGCCCTTACCATGTCCACAGTTCCACACAGGGGCACGTGAGTACCTCTGGTGTCTGAAGCCCAAGACCTTCACAACAGACAGCTAGTGACTCTAGGGAAGCAGCAGCAGTCTGTCCCTCACAGGCCATGGATTTGAGAAGGTAGCCTCCACCAGTGGAGGAGACATCCCCCTTCCCCCTGAACGCCAATAAGCCCCTCTTCAGGGAACAACTTTCCCTACTGTGCTTCCTTAATTAAAGGAGCCTCACTAGACAGCTCCTGAGGGCCTCAAACAGGTGGCTTTCCTCTAATTCCCCTTCCATGGGTTGAAAGCTGCTGCCACTTCATCGTCCTTCTCTGCTTCCGGCAATATCACACAGAGCCACCCCTCCCTGCGGTAAGGCAGGTCTGTTATGAGCACCCCCTCCCTGGGATTTCCAGAAGATCAATGAGTCAGTGTTTTCTTTGATCCCCTTGGTCTCCACCTTCACAGCCATTTGCTTCCCTCTAGGCACTAGGACTTGCTCTCCTCCCTCCTTCTCTGCTGAATTATTTAAACATCAAGAACTAGATAAAATTTACTTGCAGAATAGACTGGTGGGAGAAGAGGTGATGTCCTGCTGTCTCCTCTGTCCTTGTTCCTTCCTCTTTGTTCTCGCTCTCCTCCATCTGAGGACAGCCCTGACCTTGGCTCCATCTATCCCCTCTCACACATGCCTTTGCCAATTCCTCCTCCATCAGCTAAAAACATATGCACATTTTTACTATTCCAAAAAACAAAAAACCTCCCATCCCCCCTGTTCCTACTTCAGCCACGCACCAGGCTTCTTGCTTCCTTCCCCTAACTCATTCCCTCTACTGAACTGGTGGCAGCACAGACCCTCCTCCCCACCCCCCAAGTCCCATCAGCAATGCCAACAGTCCTCCCCACCCCCACCACCCTGTCACTATTATACTGTCCCTCCTCCCCACCTCCCCCTTCTGTGAGGCTCTGTCCTGCCACTCTGCCTTCTCCTGGCTCCTTCTGAGGTCTCTCATTCTCTTCTTTCTGCACCCTGGCCTTCCCTAGGGAGAAGCTTTTGTTCCCCTCCCTCTCTCAACCACTGTGTCCCAACTCAGATTTCTGCACCACCAACACAATTTTTGCCATGGCCCTGGACCATCCACAAACTCTTGCTTTAGCATTTTTCTGTAAGTCAATTCATTTTTCCTTAGATATATTTTCAATGAAAATTATTTATTACTATGATCAGTGAAAAGTTAGCATCACATGCTCTAAGAGAAGGCACTAAAAATAAATACAATAAAAACAAAGCAATATGAATGAATTCTAGCTAGATACCATTGCCTGCCAAGGGCTCCAAACCTAAGAACCATTCCTTCCTTTTGTTAAAAGGGAAATTCCAAAGTATTAGAGATTAAAGACTAGCACCAAACGGAGGTTTCTTCAGAAGGACTGAAAAGGGACTAAAAAGGAAATAACTTGTCACTACATAATTCAGTGTTACCTAAAGCCATGTTTGTGTGTCTCCTAAAATTATCAACAACCAACAGAATTTACCATCTAAATACTAGGATTAGCTCTTACTTCTCCCTGGTTCTATGCAGGTGACTCACATTCTTCAATGGTTGGCCGTGTTTCTTAGCTTCATTCTACCTGTCCGTAGGAAATGAGATCACAGACATTAAACTGAAACCAGGTAAACAACAACAACAAAACAAAACAAAACAAAACACCTGAGGTGTCAGAATTAGTATAGAACAGCAGCAGTTCACATCAACTGGAGCCCAGATCCACCCTGGATGGGGCCGCGCATTGGAGCATGAGCCTGGAATGTGTCCAGAGACTGCCCATCATTGACATCTAATCAATCAGTGATAGACAATATGACAGCCAACGTCTGAAATGTTTACATGCCAAATGCCGCACTAGACACCTCCGATAGATGCCGTATGATCTTCACGACACCCTCAGGAGGTTGATGCCATTACGATTTCCAACGTGAGGAAACCAACGGTTAGAGACGTTAAGGTACAGGCCAATGATTTCCAGTAGGCAGCAGATCCAGAATCTGCCCCAAGTGTATCTGAGTCCAGAGCCTGTGCTCTTAACTCTCCTGCGCCCCCAGTGCTGAGAACAAAAATCAATTTTAAGCCTCACAGACCTCAAAATAATAGCCTGCTGCTCTTAAGCACAATTAAGACAATGGGTTGACACAACAGGAAAACTGTTCAATATGTAATTAAACATAATTACTAGTGTCCTCTAATTGTTTGGGAAAATAAGTTTCTCCCCCTTGACAAGCTATAATACTGGGGTGTGCTGAGAGAATGTTCAAGTCTTTGCTTCAATCGGTTTATCTCTGGCACATGCATAGATTATTGGTCAGATTTCATGGTGGGTACTAGAGTTGTTTAAGGATATCTTCAATATGTAACTTCGAGTCAAGTAAGTCAAATAAGCTTACCCATCCTGCTTAATCCTTGATTTGGAGAAACGGCGGCCCAAAGAATGAAATTCCCAACAACATGCAAGTTTCTGCCTTTTACTCAAGGGCTCAGTGAACCTCACTAATTAGACAGGTTAAAGTCAGACTGCCAGAAGCTAAAAACCTGGCTTCAGGGGCGCCTGGGTGGCTCAGTGCGTTGAAGCCTCTGCCTTCAGCTCAAGTCGTGATCCCGGGGTCCTGGGATCGAGCCCCACATCAGGCTCTCTGCTCAGCGGAGAGTCTGCTTCCTCCCTTCTCTCTGCCTGCTTCTCTGCCTACTTGTGATCTCCGTCTGTCAAATAAATAAATAAAATCTTAAAAACAAAACAAAACAAAAACCTGGCTGCACCACTTAGCAGCTGTGTGACCTTGGGAAATATACTACAACTCTCTGAGCTTGAGCCAGGAAGATTATAACAGTTACCATTGCATTGTGTTTGTGAGAATTAAATGAGCTAATATATGTAAACAGTTGGAACGCTACCTGGATACATGGCATCTGATCAATATTTAGTCATTAAAACCACTGCTTTAAACAGCAAGCCGCCTTTGTATGACAGGCCTTGGAAATGGTCCAATGTATTCATCAAGGCTGCCTAAGAACAATAATAAAGATGTGTTCTCATCTGCTGAGGAGCCATCAGTGGAGAGCTCCAATGACGACTGCACAGAGCTGAAACTATGAAGCAAAGAAGGTTAGCCAAGGTTCTTTTAAGGATGGAGAGAGCACAGAAATTAAACCTTAGTGCGCTGTATTGTGCTATATAAACTCTGCGAAAGTGGAGCACTTGGGTGGCTCAGTTAGCTAAGCATCTGACTCTTGATTTCAGCTCAGGTCATAATCTCAGGGTCGTGAGATCAAGCCCCATGTCGGGCTCGGCGCTGGTCATGGAGCCTGCTTAAGATTCTCTCTCTCCCTCTGCCCCTCTTCCCGGCACTCTCTTGCTCTCTCTCAAATAATAACTAAATAAATAAGCTCTGCAAAAAATGAGCTGCAGTGCCAGTAGCCATTGCTCTTGTGGGCAGACTTGTTTATCTGAATAATCACATTTCCAGAAGAGCACACTAAATAAGAATAAGAATAAGAATAATAAAGAAAAAGACAACATGAGCAAATATTTATTGAGTATATACTCAGTTAAAAAGCACTAGGCACTGTATGAGATACAATGAAATTGAGAGTGGGGTTATCGAAGACAAGTCTGGCACATCTCTAGAATGATGCCCCACTTCTTTCTCACACCCCATGGCAGATATCACTAATGGATCACAGCACACATGCCCACACAGCCCAAGGACAGCTCGAAAACATAGCCTTAAAAGTCTCAACACGGTGCTCCAAGAAGCCACTTCCAGTCTGTACATTTCAGGGGATAACAGTATAAGCAGGCAACCCAAGAGGAAGGCATGGGATTAAAACTTAGCAGGGGCGGGACGCCTGGGTGGCTCAGTTGGTTAGGCAGCTGCCTTCGGCTCAGGTCATGATCCCAGCATCCTGGGATCGAGTCCCACATCGGGCTCCTTGCTCATCAGGGAGCCTGCTTCTCCCTCTGCCTCTGCCTGCCATTCTGTCTGCCTGTGCTTGCTCTCTCTCCCTCTTTCTCTCTGACAAATAAATAGGTAAAATCTTAAAAAAAAAAAAAAAACTTAGCAGGGGTCAAGAATTATTTTTACTTAGGTCCTTTTGACAAGACATTTGCATTTAAACAGCTAAGAATATAATACAAAATACATCTTGTGTGTGTTGTGGGGGGGAGATTCAAAGCATGCAAGTGACAATACACATAAGTAATGTGAGATGCTCCTTTTGTAAGGCTCTTTGCCAGAATACACATGCACTCCCAAGCTATTTTCATTCTCCCCAGACTCCCATAAAAAATTGAGTAGCATAGTCACTTGAAAGGTAAGAAATGCAAAGGGAAAATGTAAGAAATGTGAAGGAACAGAGACTGCAAGGTACTGATTAAAGATGTCCTGCTGCTAGCAGCCATCTCAGCCTTGCTCCTTATAAGACCATTCAGAGGAGAACCCGGCACTCAGAGAAATGAAAAAACCTGAGGAGGAAGAGGAATCCAAGAGGAGCCTACCAACCACAAAAGCCATTGCTCAGTCTCTGAATATAAAAAGGAGGCTCTGAAATGAGGGGAAGGAGGGCCAGGATTTGTGACATGAACAATCTTTTGACTTTTAGAAAGACCTGGTGAGTTCAGGAAAGAGGTCGACTCCAGGGAAGAGGTCGACTCCATGCACAGCCCACCCCAGAGAGAGGCAAGAAGTAACAGACCCTATTGAATTCAAGTCAGAAGTCTTGTTTACAAAGTATCCATTGCTTACATTTGTTTCAAGTATTCTAGTCTCTAGAGAGGATGCTGACCCTTTAAAAGCTATAACTGAGGCCATGTCTCATATAGGCCATTATCCAGATGGCAAATGATGCTTCCTCTTAAGTACCAAAGAGACTGATGGGGAGAATTTCCAGAAGCATGGACGTGGCAGGCTGGAAGGGGAGGAGAGCCATGCTGGCTGACAGGAGTCTGCTATGAGTGTGCCTGGCACGGGTGTGGCACATCTGCCCTGACTAGCTGCCACAGCAGAGCTGAGTGGGGGTTGCCTGGGTGGCACCTAGGTGATAGGGGCACCTGGGTGGCTCAGTTAGTTAAGCATCGGACTCTTGATTTCCACTCAGGTCATACTCTCAGGGTCCTGAGATGAGCCCCCTATTGGCTGGCTCCGTGCTGAGTGTGGGGCCTGCTTAAGATTCACTCTTCCTGGGGCTCCTGGGTGGCTCAGTGGGTTAAGACTCTGCTTTCGGCTCAGGTCATGATCCCAGAGTCCTGGGATCAAGCCCCGCATTGGGCTCTCTGTTCAGCAGGGAGCCTGCTTTCCCCGTCTCTCTGCCTGCCTCTCTGCCTACTTGTGATCGCTCTGTCAAATAAATAAATAAAATCTTAAAAAAAAAAAAATTCTCTCTTCCTCTCTCTCTACCCCTCCCCCACCATCACCTGCTCACTCGTGCTCCCTCTCAAACAAACAAACAAACAAAAAAAAAACTGATAAATAACCTGCTATAAAGAATAATGGAATTGTGTATGTCATAGCCTAAAACCTTAGTGCTATTTCAAACTTTTTCTCTTTTATTTAATTTTTTGAGTAAGAAATATGTTTACATGATTCAAACACCAAAAAGCATAAAAGGGTATACAGAGAGGATTTCCTCCCTGCCCTCCATTCCATTCTTCCCCAACTCACAGGCCAACCACTGCTAACGGGTTCCTCACCTGTCTTTCCAGAGTTCTCTATACATACAGAAGCAGACAGAGATTCTTAGCTTTCTCCCTTTATGCCACAAAAGGTGACATGATATATACCTCTCTTCCACCTTGTTTTTTTCACTTAATGTATCTTGAAGATCTTTCCATAAATCAGTACAAGAGAGCTTTCTCAATAAATCTTATTTTTAACTTGCATATAATAAATGTAATCTGAGGGGCGCCTGGTGGCTCAGTGGGTTAAGCCTCTGCCTTCGGCTCAGGTCATGATCCCAGAGTCCTGGGATCGAGCTCCGCATCGGGCTCTCTGCTCAGCAGGGAGCCTGCTTAGAAAAAAAAAGAGAAAAAAAAAAAATAAATGTAATCTGAAGTATTCTTCTAGATGATTTTGACAATCATGTACCCTCATGTAACAGTCCCCTAAAACAAGATAGGGGACATTTGCACTTTGTCTCTTTCCAGTCAACCCCACCTCAGCGACCACCACTTTGGGTTTCCACCACAACAATGTAATGTTTTTTATACGTGCTATGATAATATAAAGACATCTTGTTCTGTTAGAGACTGGTAATGAATTTCATGGGGTATTTCACCCCTCTATGAAGCTTCTTCCTCCACACAGCTGCCCACCCCATCTGCTCCATGCTAGGCCAGGTGTCCTCCCTGCGCTCCCACCCCTAAACCTGCCCTCCCATAATGCACCATAATAGCCTCTGAAGTGTTCTCTTTGCCTGGGCTCCACTCTGGGTCACCAATGTACCCTAGTATCTACAAAGCACCAACTAAATAGTTGTTACACCCTTTCTTAAAGGCAGCTTGTAATTAGAAAGTAAAAGTATCAATTCCCTAATTGATGCTGTCATAGCAGTGGTTAGACATAAACTTCATTTCATAATTTAACTGTCAGAAAGGAGCTAGGAACCTTGCAAAGCAGCCGAGGCGGGCCAGCCCTGTGATGGGGAAGATCCACTCTCAGGATTTTCCTGGCAGACAAGGCGGCGCCTTTGTATCAGTCTCTGCCTTTGTTGATGGAAGAAAAGGATGAGAGATGTATTAAGTTTTGATTTCCAAGGTTCTTAAAACAGATCAGAGGCCTTTCTTGAGCTTAGCAGGACACATTCACAGATAAGGCACTGCCTACGTCCCCAGGGCACTGGACTTCAACCTTTAAATATAAAATGGCAAGACTGAGCAGGTTATTGGACAAAGGGTATCAACAACAATGTGGGTTTAAGAATGAGGAGACATAAATTATCAGGAAAACCATCTCCTTTGCAGTCTGCAAAGTACAAGGTATTGTCAAAATAAAAAGACATTCTTGGGGAATACTGAAAATTGAACTGCAGAGAAAGCAAATGGGAAAAATCACAAAATCAGCAGAGTAGCTTTCCAAGGAACACTCAAACGAGGGACCCAAAGAGTAGGAAATGGCTCAATAAAGCTGACCAAGCAGCCAGACCCTGGGGCAGCTACCAACCTTAATTGTTTCTGTATTGGTTTGAGCCAAGCTTTAAGTAGGGTAGGATGAAGCCCTCCCTTGTGCTCCCTCCCACTTGTTTTCCACAGGATCTGCAATCATTCCTGCCTCGATGCCCCAGGATCATCCTGCACTCAGCCATGAAAGCAGGGGCTGTGTACAGGGCAGAAGGGTGAAGGGGAGACCCAATTCATGGAATCAGGAGGAAGAAATTCCTACTACTTGGTGGAAGAAATCCGTTGAACTCGTTTTTAAGGAGCCTATAGTTAAGTGAGGGGTATTAATTATACATTCTTTTTGTGCAAAATGCGAAAATGTCTAAGATGTTCTCATTCAAGAGAATAAAACAATCCCTTTAATTTACTTTACTTCCTCTGGTCTCCATTTTTGATTATCCAAAAGCTGAACCTGCCGCAGACTTCTAACAAAAGCAGCAACTAGTCTTGAAACATGAATAAAAGGAAACAGTGGGATATAACTGTATGGGCTTTGTCACTGAATCTTTATTTTAAAGGATTAAAAAGCCTTTTCTGCCAAAAGAATTATACAGGTCAGCAATTCTGAATTCTGAAAAAAAAATACTATTTAACTAATAGTCTACAAAGCAAGCACTTAATTCTTTTATTTTGGAAGGAAGGACTGTATACATAATGTCTCCATTTCACGTAAAGTTTTCATTTGAATTTTGGATATTTGGTTGTTAATGTGAAAATCGACCCTTCACACATTACCGTTCTGCTCATCTTATATTCATTTCCAGCAAATACATTTGTTTTTCCTATGTAAAACATTAAATAATCTCTGGATACTTGCAATCGTGTTCCATGTTGGGCATTCTGCTGCAAAACCATAAAAACAAGACACAGGAAAAAAATTAATAGCGGGATGATGTATTAACTTCCTATTGCTGCTATAACAAATTATAATAAATTTAATGGCTTAAAACACCACAACGTTATTATCTTACAGCTCTGTGGGTCAGAAGTCTACAGTGGGTCTCACTGGGCTAACGTCAAGGTGTTACCAGCACTGTATTTCTTTCCTGGAGTCTCCGGGGGGCACCCACTTCCTTGCCTTTGCCAGCTTTTAGAGGCCAGGTTCCCGGGTTCAAGCCCTCCTTCCACCCTCAAAGCAACAGTGGCCGATACATGTCTGGTTGAGTCTTTCTCAGGTCTGGTTCTGACTCTTCTGCTCCCTTCTTCCCCATTTAAGAACCCTCATGATTGCCCTGGACCCAAGGGATAAACCCAAATAATCTCCTTATTTTAAGGTCAACTGACTAACAACCTTAATTCCCTCTTGTCATATAACATATTCAGGTTCCGAGGATTAGGAAGTGGACATCTTTCTGCTTACCACAGATGGGATGGGAACTGTCTCATGAGATATGCATTTAAGGGTCCTATGACTTTGTATATCTAATGAACTATTTAATGGTGAGGTTAACACTTACTGATGTCACTCACCCCAAGGTGAGTCTGCCTATTTGACTGCAGGGGAATTTGCAAATTTGGCTTTTTCCAACTCTAAAGAACTGTTTAGTCTAGGACTTTCCACCTCCTAGATGTCTGAAGTTCTCCATTTCTACATGGACTGAACAGGATGTGTGGCAGAAGAGAGATCTAGGAGAGAGGTAGGACTTCACACAACGTCTACATGCAGAAGGCGCTGGGGGGAGGGTACGGGAGTGCAGACTGCTTTCACAGACAGGACCTCATTTATTCTTCACTCCCTCTCCATCAGCCAGTTTAGCATCTCCCATTTCATTGCAGACATGTTAAACTGGTTGACTTGCCTGAGATCATGCCCTCAGAGAGAGGTAAAAGCAGGGCCCGAGTCATCTCTACCAACCCAAACCATAGGCTCTCACCACTAGTCCATGCCTCTCCTGGAGCCCACAGGATAGAGAGCCCAGGACTGGGACTTCGGAGACACCAAAATTAAACACTCACATCATTGGAGTTGGTTGGGAGAGAGGAAGCAGAGTGCCAAACAGACTCTTATGGACTAAGTAAGGGTAAGGTTAAAAATACCAATTGTAAATTGTGTTTATACACACACACACACACATACATATACATATATGTATACACATATATATACACACAAGCACACAGAGATTTTATTCATTTATATATTTATTTGAGAGAGAGAGCACAAATGTGGTGGGGGAGGGAAGGGGCA
This sequence comes from Enhydra lutris kenyoni, assembly GCF_002288905.1. NCBI lineage: Eukaryota > Metazoa > Chordata > Mammalia > Carnivora > Mustelidae > Enhydra > Enhydra lutris. The sequence goes on from NW_019154085.1 coordinate 82,585,132, forward strand.
GAGGCAGAGGAAGAGGGAGAAGCAGACTCCCCACTGAGCAGGGAGCCTGATATGGGGCTCGATCCCAGGACCCCAAGATCTGACCTGAGCCAAAGGCAGATGCTTAACCAACTGAGCCACCCAGGCGCCCCATGTTCTGCATACTTTAAACATACATGACACCAGTCTAGAAAATTTATTCACTAGTGCCTCTCACAGTATCTGGCTGGGGCTCAAAAATATCTGTTGCACAAATAAACATCACATACTCATAGTATCTTTCAGAGGGAGTTTAGAGATGATCAGAATATAAGAATGGTAAAGAGTGAGATTTTGATGTCCTCTAGCTCTCCCTGAATTCATCACAGGGAATTTGTTTTTTGAATAAACTTCTCCCCCCCTCAAAAACCCTACTAGAGAAACACTAGTCTACTATGTGCTGGTTCTCAAATTACATTCATGAGATTATAATGAGCATTAAAAAAAATAAAATGCAATTGAGTAGAATTGAAAACATCAGAGTGTGGGGCGCCTGAATGGCTCAGTCATTTAAGTGTCCAACTCTTGATCTCAGCTCAGGTCTTGATCTCAGGGTCATGAGTTCAAGCCCCACATTGGACTCCATGCTGGGTGTAGAGCCTGCTTAATAAAAAAAAAAAAATTAAAATTAAAAATAATTTAAAAAAGAAAACATCAGAGCAAATCACACATATTAAACATATTACTTCATAAATCTATTTCAGAGTTATGATGTCAAGGATATATCTTGGATTTCTTGGTAAAATGCATAATGGTATCATATTTTTAAAAAAAACTTAAAACTGCTGCTATAATAAAACATTCCCATCACAGAACTCTGGAGTAGGCTAGCTTTCCATAGGGTGACAATTATCAATAATTCAGTCCCAAATGGTTGTTAATTTTTAGCATCCTAAGTTCCTGCTGTCTTTTCTCATGGCTATGTACAAGCACCTGGAGTCCCCGACAGTTCTGACAGGACAAGATGACAATGATGGATGCTAAGAGAATCACCTCCCTGTTCTCTCTTTGAGGGCACTCTCAATCCCTTACCAAAGCATTTGTAAATGGAATTTTCTTTCCTCTTTGAATAAAACAGGAGAGATGTCAGCACTGTGATGTTCCTAAAGGGAGGATGTCTATAAAAATGATCTGACTGCTGTAGATTTCTTTTATGCGGCCACCTACCCTATTGTGACGGCAACAGTTGGCTTTCAGGGAAGCCACTAATACTCAGGATTTAAAGTCTAGGAGGGCCCCCCACAACCACCAACACAGGGGAAAGCTGACATGCCTCTCACTAGGCCCCTCTACTCCCTGGTTTGAAGGCTCAGCTCTGCATGCTTACAAAGTTACTCTCTGGGAGGACTCCCCAAAAGCTCTCTTCTGGGGAGTCTTAGTCTTATCAGGAAAAAGCCAGGAAACTCACAGAGGGTGTAATCTCCATAGGAAAGGTGTGAGTTTTGTCATCTCTGAACTCCCTGCACTGTATAGTAGGACCTCAGTACAAACTACCTGTTACAGACTTAAATCACATCCCCCAAAAATTCCTATGTTGAAGCCCTAACCTCCAATGACTGACTGTATTTGGACATAGGACCTTTAAAGAGGTAAACAGTCAAGTGAAGTCATGAGGATGGGGCCCGAATCCAGTAGGATTGGTGTCTTTCCTTACAAGAAGAGGAAAGACACCAGAGGTTTCTCTAGATTTGAACAGGCTATTGTTTTCTACCTTCAGAACTCATAGCAATTTTAAATAGCTATTTTGAAACATAAATGTTAAGAGAAAAGATCAGGTCCCAGGAAAATATAGACAATATTTTTATAAATACTAACATTTATAATTATTCTAATATATAATTAAATATAAATATTTCACTGATTCAATACCAAGCAAAATTGAGCAAACCAAAAAGATGTCTGCAGTAAAATCATTAAGAATATTAGCTGGATGACAAAAGCAAAATTTAAGAGGATGTTTTTTTCTAGAATGAGGGGACAGCAGCTGTGACCAAGGGAATTTTACACATTGGTAAAGTGCCATTAGGGGGATGGTGACCTCATGGGTGTTCATTTTATTAGCATGACTCATCACCTATTTTTGTTACATGCATTATTTTATATATATTAAATACTTAACAATTAAATTTATAAAGATGTTAGAATAATATAGCATTCATCAGTTGACAGTAGTTATTCTAGACAGAGGGAATATGGAACATTTCTACTTTCAAATTTTTCCCTCCTTATATCTTTTTAACTGTCCTAAAGTGCTTATATAATATTTATATTTCAAATAAAAATTCAAGAAAATTAAAGCAAGTAAAAAGAAGCTATTGGACACTTGTGATTACTCTCTTTTTTGTTTCATTTTCTTTCAAGATTTTATTTAAATTCTAGTTAGTTAACATATACTGTAGTATTAGTTTCAAGGGTAGAATTAGTGATTCATCACTTGCATATAACAACCAGTGCTCATCACAACAAGTGTGCTCCTTAATACCTATCACCCATTTATCCCATTCCCCCCATCCAACTCCTCTCCAGCAACCCTCAGTTTGTTCTCCATTGTTAAGAGTCCCTTATGGTTTACCTCCCTGTTTTTATCTTATTTTTCCTTCCTTTCCTCTATGTTCCTCTCTTTTGTTCCTAAATTCCACATATGAGGGGTGCCTGAGTGGCTCAGTTGGGGCAACTGCCTTCAGCTCAGGCCATGATCCCCAGGTCCTGGGATTGAGTCCCATATTGAGCTCCCCCTGCTCTGCAGGGAGCCTGCTTCTCACTCTCCCTCTGCCTGCCACTCTCCCTGCTTGTGCTCTCTATCTATCAAATAAAAAAATACTTATAAAAATTCCATATATAAGTAAAATCATTTGGTATTTATCTTTCTCTGACTGACTTACTTCATTTAGCATAATACACTCTAGTTCCATCCATGTTGCTGCAAATGGCAAGATTTCATTATTTTTGATGGGTGAGTAATATTCCTTTGTACCTATGTACCACATCTTCTTTATCCATTCATTAGTCAAAACACATTTAGGGGGTGCCTGGGTGGCTCAGTGGGTTAAACCTCTGCCTTCTGCTCAGGTAATGATCCCAGGGTCCTGGGATGGAGTCCCGCATCAGGCTCTCTGCTCCACAGGGAGCCTGCTTCCTCCTCTCTCTCTCTCTGCCTGCCTCTCCTACCTACTTGTGATCTCTGTCCGTCAAAAAAAAAATAAAATAAAATAAAATCTTAAAACAAAAACAAAAAACACATTTAGGCTCTTTCCATAATTTGGCTATTGTTGACAGTGCTGTTATAAACATTGGGGCACATGTGGCCCTTCAAAACACTATTTCCATATCCTTTGGATAAATACCTAGTAGTACTATTGCTGGGTGCAGCATAGTTCTATTTTTAATTTTTTGAGGAACCTCCATACTGTTTTCCAGAGTGGCTGTGACGGTTTGCATTCTGAACAACAGTGTAAAAGGGTTCCCCTTTCTCCACATCCTCGCCAACATCTGTTGTTTCCAGGTTGTGATTATTTTCATAGTTTCTTTTATCTTCCCTCCCCCTTCTATTTTCCTGAGTAATAAGCTAGGATGAACAACTGACCATATTTAAGAAAAACATACTGGTTGGTCTAAAATAATTTTGATCCTCAAACTCTGTGGATCAGTATTGATTGATCACATATATTATACAAAAACTCATTTGAAATATAAGCGTCGGCTGGAATTAACCCACACTCTTGAAATGAAAATAGTAGCTACGGGGTTATAATAACAATTCAATCACTCTATAGCCAGGTTATTAGGAAAATGCCAGACATCCAAAAAAGAAATTCTCTTATTTCTTTTCCTTTCAAGACAATTTAGGTAAATTACAGACATTTCCCTTTCAGAGCTAAGGACCATCAATGAATTTTAAGTGTGATTCATTTATTTTAATGTCTTCAATTTAGAATTTCTTGGACCTTCTTTCATTATGATGCTAGTTTTCAGTTCAAATTAAAATGATTTTCTAATTCTAGTAAGTTGCAAATCAAGAGAAGACTGTTTTGTGTGTGGCTTCTATGTTTTAGTAGAAGAGGAAATCATTTGAAATCAATCATTTCTGTACTTAATGAATTTCAAATTTCTTTCCTTTTTGGCTCTGCCAACTGAAGAGCTGAATAGAAGAAAACAGAGTTTGGATATTCAACAAACAATTTTGCAAAATCTGCCTCAACCCTAAAGGTGTTTATTGCTCAACAAACCTTGCGTCCTGGTCAATCACTTGTACAACACAGTTGTATTGTTATTGTGTGTGTGTGTGTGTGTGTGTGTGTGTGTGTGTGCGCGTGCGCGCGCACATGCATGTGTCTGTCTCTATTATTAGACAGAGAGTTGGCTGAGGGTGGAATAAATAGGTTGTTCTCCCTGAGGAGTGCCTGTATATAGTTTGGTCTAGTTATGGTGAATTTCTCAAAAGAAACATATGAGCAGCTACTTTCATGGTCAGGAAGGATATATAGGGACAGGGAAAGAAGGACAATCAGACCAAATATAACCAGAAAAATGAGACAATAAGTACCAGAAGAAGTACTCCCTCAGTTAGTCATTTGTTCATTCACTCATTATTTTAGATTATCCTGGATGTCCTATCTGATGCAGCGAAACAAGAAAAAAGGAGGAAAAAGTATATGTTGTGGAAAGAAGGAAACGAAACTGTCATTCCTTGAAGATGAGAAAAGTTCGCTTCATGATGCATCTTTTAGAAGACCCATTAAGACTCACATGCTGAGAATACGAAAATAAATCAAACCATGTTGTTCAATTATATCTTAATAAAGCTATTTTTTTAAAAAAAGAAAGAAAATAAATCCAACAAACCCCAGTACTGTGAGTAGGGTAATTCCAAGAAGGGACGGACTAAAGAAACAAGGAAATGAATCCAGTGAGCTTGTGGGGTAGGAAAGAATTTCAAGAGGCACAGATAGAAGGGAACCTCATGGACAAAGGCACTGAAGAGTGAAAGTGCAGACTGAGATGGGGCTATCGTGCATGGTTAGGTTTGAGAAAGGCAGAGTTCTGGAACGGAGTGAAGTGATCAGTGCAAAAGGATGACCGAAACACATTATGGAGAGTTTGGTGAACCACAGGACAAAAGGTGAGGAGTTCACATTTTAGTAAGCAAAGGAGAGTCTTAAATGTTTCTGAGCAGAGAGTTGACAAATTCTGAGCAGTGCTTCAGAAAGATTTTAGCTACAGTATTCAAGAGATTAGAGGGATGGAGAGCAAGCAGGAAACTGGTTTCCAAGACTATTACATGGTTTCCAAGACTATTACAATCCAGACAAAAAGCAAGCAAGGTCTTTAAGACGAATTCATAATTATTCCCACAATAAATAAATATATTTATGTTAAATTATTAAAAATAAAGTTGTTCACGTGTTATGAGCAAAAATAAATAAATAAATAAGACCTATTTTTGACTAAAAACAACACAAAACAAACTAGGGATAGCTGGTACTCCCTTACCTTCACAATGGACATCTACTAAAATCTACAGCAAACATTTCTTTACAATCACGAATATCATCAACAATATGATCAAGGATTCCTGCTATCATTGTTTTTATTTTAGATCATCCCAGAGGTTCTATCCAATGCAGTGAAACAAGAAAAAAGGAGTAAAAAGTATATGTTGTGTTAGGAAGGAAACAGAATTGTCATTCCTTGAAGATGAGAAAAGTTACCTTCATGATGCACCTTTTTTTTTTTTTTAAGATTTTATTTATTTATTTATTTAACAGAGAGAGAGAGAGAGAGAGAGAGAGAGATCACAAGTAGGCAGAGAGGCAGGCAGAGGGTGGGAGGAAGCAGGCTCTCCACTGAGCAGTGAGCCCGATGTGGGGCTGGATCTCAGGACCCTGAGATCATGACCTGAGCGGAAGGCAGAGGCTTAGCCCACTGAGCCACCCAGGTGCTCCATGATGCACCTTTTAAAATCTACTCACAATTCTTTAGAAGAGAGCTTTCTAATATGGTTGAATGTACCATATTATGGCACCATGAATATGGATTTAGGAATCCAAGAAGCAGACATAAATTCACTTTTAATGCACAGAAGAGCATGGCGAACACGCATTTTTATTTAAAAAAAAAAAAAAAGCATCTTAATCTTTTTCTCCGTGAACAGAGCCATGCTGAAACATTCCAAAGTCAAGCCTACAATATCTTCTAGCAAATGCACCACACTCTGAGAACACTGGCATTGTGTTCTAGGGAGCACCCTACAGTCTCTCTCAGATGGACATTACAGTAATAGTAAGCTGATTCTGACCTTCATATAAAATCTGATATCAATGCAAGGCCAAGCAACAGAGAGGAAAAAAACAAAAACCCTCCACTTTCAAGTACAGCCCAGGTTATAGCTACCTTCTACAAAAATTCCCCAAATTAAGCCTCTGCCTAATGGGTTGCTAATGGTAAACACCAAGTAAACAAAACTAAGAGTGCTTATTTACTGCAGGATTGGTGATGGGAAAGGTGGGATTGTCTCCAAGAGGCAGAGAATGTGAGCAACACTTCTTACATTTAATTGACAACAAACCCCCTTACCAGGGAATAACTCAAAGGACTTGTGCCCCAGAGCAACTCTAATGTAGAAAATGCTATGACCCAGACATTGTCAACTCCTGTTATGACCAAAAGGTAGATGCAACATAGCAAATGGCTAGAAGCAAGGACTCTAGGGCCACACTGCCTTAGTCTGAAGCCTAGGTCCACAATTTACTTATACTTGTGTGACCTGAGCAAGTGACTTAACCTCTCTGTGCTCTAGATTCCTCATCTGTGGAATGCAGAGAGGGGTATGACGACAGTAGTTACCTCTTAGGTTGGCACCGAGGATTAAAGTAAACGGATGAACATATGGTAGAGCATTTACTAAGTGTGTGTTAAGTAAAACAGATTTTGCTATATGCTGTCACTATTCTGTTAGAATTACAATCATTAGCAAGCAATTGGGGAAGAGTATAACTTCATTGGTCTAAGAAGAAAATTACTCTTCATCAAATAGATGCGTAAAGCTCTATGAGAAGAGCAGTAATACATACATTGTCTGTAGTTCTGTTGATCAAGATACTATAATACCTGATATTTATACTGAACCCATTGTTGCCTAGGGTTGTGTTTGGGATAGGGTGGGGTGGGGACAACAGAAGATAAAAAAGAGGCTATCCTTAACTTTAAAAACCTTGAGGAATTTTTTCTAAATACAGTCCTAAATATCCAAGTTGAAAAGCCTGTTCTCTCCAACATCCCATACTCACTTTCCAAATAAATTACATCTTCTGGAAGGAAATTTAGTGTTGAAGAAATTCTGCCAGAATTAAGCCACTTCAGAGGGTTGTTTTCCATCATCTCTTCCCTCAAAATAGGCAAGACCAAGAGACACAAGACTACTGTCTACACTGAGGAGCCTCTGACACGTGCAATAACCCAAATTAAAGAGTCCTCACCTACAATGCCCAAGTCTTCCCCGCAACTCCCATACCATCAGAAACACATTATGTTAAATATGGCTTCAGTTATGTACACTTTCCGTGAAAAATAAATTCACTGCCACATAGGACACTCAAATCCCCAGAGGCTATAGGAAGTGGTCCCTACAGAAAGCAGTGGGTAATACTCAGTAAGATAGTGATGTGTTCATAGCACTGGGCCCAGTAAACCCACTTCTGGAGAACGCATCCTCTAGAAACAACTCAACAGAAGAAAACAGCTCTGTGCATAGGGATGGTCACTAAACCAGCCCTCAGAGTAAGGCGAAGCTGGGATCTAAATGCCAGCAACACCGGAGGGGTTAGCCAACTGTGATCCATCGCCCAATGGGCACTTAAATCTGCACTGAAAATTACAACCATGAAGATATTATACAAGGTGGGAAATCATTTATGGAGTAAACTTAGGGGAAAGGGGGGGAGGGGCAGAACTGTATCTCCAGTGTTGGAAATACATGTTTTGGAATGTTAAGGGTCAATGAGGAGAGGGAGGAGGAGGATATAAAAAGTAAACTGGATTATGCAGGGTGGTAAGATTGTGGCTGGTTTTGTGTTATTGCGCTTCATGTGATCATCGTGGCGTTTTGGCCATTTAGAAAGGAGGAGAAGTCAATTCTGTGCCAGCCCAGACAAAAAGGGTCATGATGGGGTGGGGGGGCGGGAAAGAGAGATTCCCAACCACCCCCCACTCCCCTCCCCAGAACCAACTCTCTGTCCAAAGAGCTGTATGGTCTTCACGGGCAGGGCGACCTCTCCCGCACAGATGCCAGAACAAAGAGGCACCTGCCAGCGACCAGGAGGGCGTTTCTAGGCTCTCCCACCGCGTCGCCTCCTCCCATCAGCCTGCCTCCTAATGTGGGCTTTTGTTCCGCAGGGTGGAGGGACCCCATTAGGAGGCGCCAATGCTAAAGAGAAATGCATTTCCAGGACCTGAGGTTTTGTCATTCCTAGCATTAGTAACAGAATGCCTGCAGGAGGTTAAGTGGCAGATTTGCGGTGGAACTAAAACCCATCCGCCTAGGAGGCGGACCCCAAGGGCGTGGTCCCCAGGATGGCCGAGGTAGGAACTGTGCAGCCCGGAGGGTCCGGGACATTCTTCAAAGACAACATGCCGTGTCACCTCGTAGGTGTTCCCAGTGTCACCCCCCGCAAGCTCATCAGAGCCGCTGTTGTTAACCGCCAGTACTTCATTATAAGATGCGGGTGGGCAGCTCCTCCCGAAGCTCCTCGGGCAACGCTCTATGTCACAATATTTATGGGGGAGCGGGGAGTGACAGCAGAGAGACGGACAGGGCTACAGCACGCATGACTTCTCAGATTTTCTCCCAACACTTCGAAATGGACTGTCTGAAGCAGCTATGTAGAACTGCAACGTAACTTAGGAGCAAATTTTATACGTGCAAAGTAGAGCCTGCCCCAGCCTCAAGGTAATGATCAATGATCCTTCTGCAGAGGTTTCCCTGAACACAACTCCATGTGCTTTCTCTCTTTTTAACTCCAGCAAGGCTTTGTTTCCTCTTTTCTCTGGACAGTCCCAGCACAGCATGCTAATCATTTCTTTCTCTCTTTTTTTTTTTTCACTTGCCTTCTCTTGGATTATAGATATGGTTATGGATGGCAGAGATCTTGACTTATTTAGCTTAGCATGCAATAAGCCCTCTTTTGAGTTCCAAAGTGGAACTAAAATTAATAAATGCAGAAACAGTGTCGGCATCAAAAGGTTAGTGCAAGGCTGTCCAAAAGAAATGCAATTCCAACAAAGAACGCAAGCCACATGCGTAACTTTAAATTTCCCACCAGTCACGTGTTAAATTATTTATTTAAAAATAAAAAGGGGATAAAAAACAACCTTGAAGTAGAACTCAAACATCTCTTAGTGTTTTCCCATAGGAATAGTTTATTCTATTCTACCAATTAGTTCATCAGACCATGAAACATTTCAAAGGTCAAAAAATGCCTTACCACTAGTCCAAATAAAATAAATAAAATAAAATAAAATAAAATAGATTAAAATCCACAGTGGTTCCAAGACATTTTTAGGTTGAATTTGACATTTTAGGGTTTTTTTAATTCTTTAAATGATTAACAGTTCTTTTTTTTTTTTTTAAAGATTTTATTTATGTATTTGTCAGAGAGAGTGAGCACAGGCAGACAGAGTGACAGGCAGAGGCAGAGGGAGAAGCAGACTCCCTGCTGAGCAAGGAGCCCTGATGTGGGACTTGATCCCAGGACGCTGGGATCATGACCTGAGCTGAAGGCAGCCACTTAACCAACTGAGCCACCCAGGCGTCCCTGATTAACAGTTCTTTAAAGGATTTGGACCCTCTATGAGTTTGTTGACTTCTATACTACATACCAGGATTTCAAGATACTGGAAAGACAGTGTTTATCTTAATACAGTCACATATAGTAAAAAGTTTGCCAGTACATCTGGCATACACTCTTCCCCTGTCCCTGAACAGTTATTGTGTTTTTTTTGTTGTTTTTTTTTTTTTTTTTTGGTAAATGACCACTCTGACAAACAATCTTAAGGTATTTGTTTTAAATTTACAATACAATTGGAAATTATGATTCGTTTTTTAAATATTATACCACTCTTAAAATTAATGTTATTTAAATTTTGCGTTTGGGGAATAAATAGTTCTAGTTAAACTTGCTAGTATCACCTCCCTTCAATTAAGCCATCATAATTGGTTAATTATTATAAATTGTTATATAATAGTAATTATTATAATGTATATTTTCCTATACAGAACTAGTTGTCTAAAAATTCCAAAACTAAACAGATATATAGGTTTTCAATTAGTTTTTTATATTGACTACTGTAAACATTTTATTTATACCTTTAATAAATGAATAAATGTACACCTTTAAAAAAATAAAAAATAAAAAATAAAAAGGGGAAAATCTTTTTTTTTTAATTTTTTTAAGATTTTATTTATTTATTTGACAGACAGAGATCACAAGTAGGCAGAGAGGCAGGCAGAGAGAGAGGAGGAAGCAGGCTCCCCACCGAGCAGAGAGCCTGATGCAGGGCTCGATCCCAGGATCCTGGGATCATGACCTGAGCCGAAGGCGGAGGCTTTAACCCGCTGAGCCACCCAGGCGCCCCAGGGGAAAATCATTTTACTAATGTTATTGAGCCTAATATATCCAAAACACTATCATTTCAAAATGTAATGAATACACAAAAGTGGGATATTTTATATTCCTCTTTTCTGTACTAAGTCTTTAAAAGCCAGTGTAGGGCGCCTGGGTGGCTCAGTGGGTTAAGCCGCTGCCTTCGGCTCAGGTCATGATCTCAGGGTCCTGGGATCGAGTCCCGCATCGGGCTTTCTGCTCAGTGGGGAGCCTGCTTCTCCCTCTCTCTCTGCCTGCCTCTCTGTCTACTTGTGATCTCTCTCTGTCAAATAAATAAATAAAATCTTTAAAAATAAATAAATAAAAATAAAAGCCAGTGTAAGTGTTACCTCTACTGCACACCCCAAGTTGGGCCAGCTACCCTGCAAAGAGATCACTAACTGCAGGAGGCCAGTGGCTTCCATACTGGACAGCAGAGTATTACCGCGAAGTCCGAAAACTTTACTTTTACTTTTTAGAAAAGGAAACATTTTTCATAGTAATAAAGTTAATTTCAAGTTTTTCATGAATGTCTATATTACCTCTTTATACTTGTTTTTCAATAGAACTAAAGAACTATCAAGTAGGTATATATTTTCCCCTTTATGGTCTCTTTTGGTTAAATGTCTAGACCAGAAAATACAGTTTAAAACAGATCTTCAAGCCCATCTTTATAAGAGCCATATTTATTAAGAAACATTTAATAAACGAACAAGCAAGTGTTGTTATACTAGGATATAGTACTGTGGGTGTTTTTTTCCCACTTGTTTGAACACATAATTAGTAGGTTTTGTTGTCTAGTAATTATTACCAAAGAGCTAAACACTTCCTTTCTAAAGTCTACTTTCCACAAATATTATATAAATAAACCATTAGTTAGGAGGTTTTTTTTTTTTTTAAAGATTTTATTTATTTATTTGACAGACAGAGATCACAAGTAGGCAAAGAGAGAGGAAGGGAAGCAGGCTCCCCGCTGAGCAGAGAGCCCGATGCGGGACTCGATCCCAGGACCCTGGGATCATGACCTGAGCTGAAGGCAGCGGCTTAACCCACTGAGCCACCCAGGCGCCCAGGAGGTTTTTTTTTTAAAAGATTTTATTTATTTATTTGACAGAGAGCGAGAGATCACAAGTAGGCAGAGGCAGGCAGGGGGGGGGGAAGCAGGCTCCCTGCTGAGCAGAGGGCCTGATGGGGGGCTCGATCCCAGGACCCCGGGATCATGACCTGAGCCGAAGACAGAGGCCCAACCCACTGAGCCACCCAGGCGCCCCTAGTTAGGAGGTTTTGATGCTATAGGATGACATCGGTACAAAGGACCCAAAAAGCCAAAAGCTTCCCCTAACCATCAGCCCCTCCTACATGCGGGGTGGGAGAGTTTGCTGAAGTTTCCAGGTCCACTTGGGCAGGGCACCAGTGCCCATCACCCCAATACCAAACCTGGCCAAGTGAGTAGAGTTACGTGGTCTTTCTACCTTCCTTAACTCATCACCCCTCCATCCAGCAACCCAACCTTTTCCGGACCTTGAGATCAGCCCACCCTGGCCTGAATCTGTGGACACAGCCTAACTTACCCACTCAGCAGCATGCAGAGAAGAGACAGAAGAATAACTCCTAGAAGCCAGCCCAAGAAGCCAGACCCCACAGAGGTCAACTCACCACAAAGGCTAGATACTGGAAGGAACTAACCACCTCTCAAGGGATCCTGCCCACCAGTGACCAGGACCAAGACTGGTCTGGACACTCACCAGTCGGAATGGAATTTGTGCCCCTCTATGAGGTAGGAGACAGCTATGACAGAGAAGCAGAAATCCCTTCCCCCAAGACTATCCAAAGTTTCTGATGTCACATGGAGTTGTTATTTAGCCAGATTCCCAGAAGAAAATCAATAATCTCTGAGGAGTGAGGTACCAGACAGTTGTTCAGAAAAAAGCTATGACATAACCTCCTCAATGAATTGAAGCAGACTGCTTTTCGTTTCCTCATGAGGCAAAACAAAACCTGAAAATGGGAGAGACTGCTCTATGAGAGGGCCCAAGAAAGGAAGAGTCCCCGAGACGTGTCAGTCCAGAATTGTGTTGCTGAGATCTTGAAACAAATGGCTTCTAGAACACTATTGTTGATCGGCAGCTCTTACAAGCATACACTACAGTCTCAGAAGTTAAAGCATAAATTACCAGGATTTTTTTTTTTTTTAATTTGTAGTTTTTCTCCAACTCCATCTCCCTTCAAAGCTTTTTTTTTTTTAATTTGACAGAGAGAGAGCACAAGCCATGGGGCGGGGGCGGGGGGTGGTGGTGACAGGCAGAGGGGAAGGGAGAAGCAGGCTCTCCACTGAGCAGGGAGGCTGATCCAGGACTCCAGGATCATGATCTGAGCAGAAGGCAGGCGCTGAACTGACTGAGCCACCCAGATGTCCACAAAGCTTTTTTCTTTTTTTTTTTTTTTTTGAGTGAGAAAAGGAATACGAAAGACAAAAAGACAACTACAAACCTTTTTCCTTAAAGTAGTATGTTGCAGTGATTCTGTTCTCACACATACATTTTTTCCCCTTCAGCTCTGTTGGATTTATTTTCCAATATTCAATTCACATCAAGGATGGGTATTCATGGACTGAAAAGGGAATAAATATTAATACACCTAGAAACACCTAAAAGAATTGCTGTAAATGTAGTTGGTACCAATCTGATAAGGGTGGTACTAAGCTCAGAAGACAACTGAGTGAATCTCAATCTGCCTGCTTTCCTAATGTTTATACAACCAACTAAAGCCAGCAAAAGCACGGGGGAGAAGCTATAACGCACAAAGCTCTTTAAATAGCTTTTCTGGGTGACAATGAACTGTTGGCACTGGTTCATTAGAAAGAATAAGTGGGATGTGACCATTGTTAAGGGAGGTGGGCCGGAAATCCTGATTAGCCTGAATGCCCTGTGTGTGGTTCTACTGTCCCACATGACTCCATAGCAAAAGCCTCCTTTTTTTGTTTCAAGGTCGATTATGTAGGAGCATTTTCTCCTCACTTAAAATCAATATCACCTAATATTCTGATTTGAGCAAACCAGCTGCAGAAGAAATTTATGAAGTTAGGGGGGAAATCTGAGTATTTGACATTAAGGAATTGCTCATATTTTAGTTGTGATAATATTATTGAGGTTTTAAAAGAGAATTGATCATATATATATGTGTATATATATATATATATATATATATATACACATATATATCACATACACACATACATACACATGTGTGTGTTTGTGTGTGTGTGATAGGTTAGGGATAAAATAATGTGAGATTTCACTTTAAAACAATCAGGTAATTTGGGGAGGAAAGTTTAGTAGAAGAATATACAAAAAATAAAATTGGCCATTTGTTAATGTTTAAACTGGTTGATAGGTTCGTGGGGGTACATTTTGTTATTATTTCTACTTGGTGCATGTTTGGAATTTTATACAATAAGTTTCTTAAAAGAGTACCTAATAATCAGAGGCGTTGGGAGGGGCACTCTTTCTAGGGCTTTTTTGTGAGGGTTATTTGATCCCTTTTCAACGTACCACTCACTGCCCAGAAGGTATCACAGGCCATTCAATATTAGCACCAAGGAGAAAGAGTGCATCCACCCTATTTTTCTTTAAGACTACAATCTTGGCCTCTATCTTTTTCTGCCTCGAGAGAGAGAGTTAGCTTTTGATCACTTCCAGGAAACAACATCCTTTGGGATATTGAAACTGACAAGAGACAGCCTACAAAATCGTATGGTTTCCATTAAGTCTGAAGGCATTGCCGTGTTCTGGCTTTACGGATTAATAGTGCATGACAGAGCACATACTCTTGGTAAGAATCTAATTTAGTTCAGGTATGAAGGGATGCCTTATGAGAAACACTGGCAGCAATTCCAGCTGGTAGGCAAAAAAGTGAGAGTATAAAACAGGACAATTTACCATCTCTAAACTGCTCTCGCTCAAAAAGCTATGGCTGCCTTATTAAAATCCTCTATATCCTATTACCCAGCAATCCCAATTCTGGAGAATGTATTCTAAAACAACAATCGATCAAGTGCACAAAAAGATGTGTGCACCAATGTTTATCACACTCTGTTTATAACAGAAAGAAAAAGAAGCAGAAACATCTAAATGTCTAACATTAGGAAATGGTTAAAGAATTGATTAGATATATAAGAGTTATATGCAGCCTCTAAAAATGCTGATATCCCAACTATACCATTAAGCAAAACAGTGGGTTTCAAAACAGATTTTTACAAAATTCCTATCTTTGGTTTAAAACAAAGTATGGCATTTTACAGAATGGAAAGGTTCTGAGATACACAATGAACGTTAACTATGGTATTTCCTGGTTCGTAAAATTAAAAGTGTTTTTTACACCTTCTTCTTGCTTTTCTGCATGATCTGAATATTTTTGCAATGAACATGAAATATGTCAAAACGCTGAAAAAGCTATTTCATTTGGGACAGTAACGATAAAACCACAAAGATGTCCAAGGTAAGAAAAACAAATTACCAGAGCTGGAGAGGGGTCAAGGTAAAAACCCAAGCAAATAACTCCAGGCTGTAACATCTAACAGCCTAGGATGATCATTCTTCTATTTCTTTCAAAAGACATCTGGTCCTGAACATCTCCTCTGTTTCAGGCACTGTTCCAGGCCTTGGAGATGTTTAAAAATGGCACACATTTCCTTCCTTCAAAGGATTTTCAGTTTTCTTGAAAGAAAGGACCTATATACCCAAATAAATGAAACACAGTGCTGGGGGAGGTCAGTCAGGAGCTATCCATGGATAAGGGGAGCACAGGAGGAAGTGTCTAATTCTGGCCAGGGCTGAGGGGCAAAAGGGCTGGTCAGAAAAATTCTCAGGGGAGGCACTAATGGGATGAGACCCTAAGAGTGAATGGATGCTTGCCATTTAGCTACAATTTGAGGACAGTTGTTCCAGGCATGTGGGGTGTAAGCAGCTAGAGTAGGGTGGGGACACTTAGCAGCCTAATCATTTGGGGGAACAGAAGCATAGTTGGAACATGGGGTGACGGGGTGAGGTCAGGAAGTCAGGCAGGCCCCAAACACAGGTCTTGAATGCCCCACCGAATCATCTGGGTTTCAGCTGACAAAGGCTCTCTCCTTGACCAAACTTTAGTCAGGCTCCTCTGAGCCCTCCTCTCAACTGGGCCTTGACCTTAAACTTCCGTGTCTGTCCCTGCAGAGTCCAGTGTTAGCAAGAAACCTGCTAGGGCAGTTTAAAGAAAGATCCCCCCACCCTCAATATCTCAGCACCCTTGATTACCTTGGTACTTAGATCGCGACACCTGGGTATCTGGCTTGCCTTCAGCAAGAATCCTGTTAGGTCAGTTTAGCAAAAACTGATGCCTCCTTTAAGAGCTGTCCATTCATCCACCTCCCCACCCCCACAACCTAGCTCCCCTGGTATCTGGAATTGAGCCTCACTTGTCTCCCCAATTCTGATAGCATTAACACCTACCACAATAATCTTCCTTCCTATTTTTCTAAGTGTCAGAATAATTTTTCCCCCCACAACCTGAGGGTACCAGGAAAGCTGAGAGGGATCTGGGCCTTCCCAAGATTAATCACTCTGACAAGAGCCCAGAGAAGTAACCACTGGTGGATCTTATAAAGCGGACAGTTTCTGAATGCCCGCTCTATACCAGGCACTGTGCACAGCACTCTGTGTGCATTCACTCTTCTGACCATCACAATAACCCTACAAGATGGACAGTGATATTAGCCCTATTGCACAGGCCAGGACACTGAAACTTTAGCAGTCTGTCCAAGTCCACGCAACTAAAAGGTGCAGAGCAGGGAGATGGTCCTGGGCTGTCTAACTTAGCCAACCACGGTGAGGAATCTGAAACTCCATGTTCTCCCATGCTTTCTGCGTGATCTCCCATGCTTTCTGCACTACCATACATGCAACAAGTCAGTCTCCTGCTGAAAGGAACTTGGTTGGCATGCAGCAAATGGGTTAAAGGAGGAGATTTCTCAGCCACAAAAAGAGGACCTTGTAAATAACCCAAGAGAAATAAGGTGAAATTGGATCTGTCAATGGGACTAGTTTTTCTTAACTCAAGAAAAATCATTAGGGAGCAGGTAGTTCTGTTTTTGCTTGTTTAATAAGTAGACACAGGTGAGAAATCTGAGGCAGGGACCAAAGGGAACCCAGAGGTGGGGGAGGTTTCCTATTTTAAATGGGGAAGAAAAGCCAAGAATGGAAAACATTGTCATTAAATAAGGGAGTTGGGCCAGATGAGCACAGGTGGAGGCAGAGGGAAATCCCCAGTGATAACCCAAGTTATTTAAGGTAATGCAGAAATTGGCATTTATGGAGACCTGATTCCACACACCCAACAAGAGAAGAAGGAAGCCGCAATCAAGGTACATTTACTAAGCAACTAAACAACTACAGGGAAGGAGACAGAGACCCATAAAACACACACACACACACACACACATATACACACACTCTTTCTTATAAATGATCACTGCAAATAAAAGGATCAGCTTATACAGTCTGTAAATAAACAGTCAGTGAGCTCTACCTTCATGGATGGATAGGAATTTCACAAATAAGATGAAAAAAGAGGCTCTTCCAAGCAGGAGAAGAGAGTGAACAAAAACCTAAGAAATGGGAGTACAAATGGTTTCCAGGGGATAGAGTTAAGGGCAATGATTTTGGGGGGCAAAGCTGATCCTGAAAAATGAGAAAATTACAGGGCCAATAGGAAACATGAGGGATAATTAGCATTTACTGAGCATTTTCTCTGTGCTAGATACTCTTTTGACCACTTCCTTTCATTTCATTCTAATGGCCCTGTGAGATAAGTAATTATATCTCCATTTTAAATATGATCAAACTGAGGCCAAGAAAAGCTTAACAACTTGAAAAACAGCCCCACAGCTAGCTAGTGAAACTTCACTCAGTTCTGTCTGACTCTCTCTGCGGCCTCTACCAACCCCAATCATTTAGGAAGTACCAACTGTGTGCTCACCTTGAACAGAGAGTGGCCTCAGGGGCACATATAGTGACTCTCTTGTGTTCACTCATCCCAGGGATTCAGAGCGTATGTTTACTGGAAACCACTAGTTCATTTTCTTTTTTTTTTTTTTTTTTTTTAAAGATTTTATTTATTTGTCAGAGAGAGAGGGAGAGAGAGCGAGTGCAGGCAGACAGAATGGCAGGCAGAGGCAGAGGGAGAAGCAGGCTCCCTGATGAGCAAGGAGCCCGATGTGGGACTCGATCCCAGGACGCTGGGATCATGACCTGAGCCGAAGGCAGTTGCCTAACCAACTGAGCCACCCAGGCGTCCCCACTAGTTCATTTTCAAGTGGTATAAACATCTCTGAACTTAGGGCACAGAAGAATGAAGGACTGATCTATCTCGACTACTGAACACTACTATTAGTATTCACTTAGACACAGTGACTGAATAAACTCTTTAAAATCCTGGCTTGGGGTGCCTCGGTGGCTCAGTTGGTTAAGCATCGGCCTTTAGCTCAGGTCATGATCCCAGAGTCCTGGGATCAAGCCCTGTGTCCGGCTCCCTCCTCAGTGGGGAGTCTGCTTCTTCCTCTGCCCCTCCCCTGCTCTCCCTGCTTTCTCCCTGCTCTCATTCTCTCTCAAATAAATAAATAAATAAATAAATAAATAAATAATAAACCTTTTAAATAAATAAAATCCTGGCTTAAAATATTACTTTTAGGAAGGAATACAAAATGGTACGACCACTCTGAAAAATCGTTGGGCAGTTCCTTAGAGTTAATCATATAGTTAAATATGATTGATATAATCTTAGGTATTTACCCAAGAGAAATAAAAATTTATCCTCACACAAAAACCTAAATGTGGGGCACCTGGGTGGCTCAGTTGTTAAGCATCTGCCTTTGGCTCAGGTCATGATCCCAGGGTCCTGCGACGGAGCCCTGCTCAGCGGGGAGCATGCTTCTCCTCTTCCATTCCTCCTGCTGTGTTCCCTCTCTTGCCCTGTCTCTCTGTCAAATAAATAATATCTTTAAAAAAAATCTTTAAAAAAAACCAAATCCTAAATGCAAAGGCCTACAGCAGTTTTATTCATCATCAATCCAAGCTGGAAACAACCCAAAAGCCCTTCACTGGAAGAATGGATAAACAAACTGTGTTATATCCAAGTAACGGAGTACCACTAAGCAATAAAAAGAAAGACACCATTGATACATGCAATAACCACACAACTCTAAGAGTTCTTAAGTAGAAGAACCCAGACTCAAAAAGATCTTTAATATGTGTTTCCATTTTCATGACAGTCTAGAAAAAGATTATAGAGAGGAAGAGAAAGTGGCTGTCGGGGGTTAAGAGACAGGAGGAGGTTTGACTACAGAGGGGTAACATGAGGGCTTTGGTTGGGAACATAAACAAAACTTTAATATCCTGAGTAAGCTGGTGTGTGGTAGGCAGAATAATGGCCTCAAAAGATGTTCATACTCTAATTGCTCGAATCTGTGAATATGTGAATGTTACAGGGTAAAAGGGACTTTGCAGATGTAATTAAGGTTGCTAATCAGATGACCTTAAAATGCAGAGATGTTGGCAGATTATCTGGGTGGGCTCACTGTAATCAGACAGGCCCTTAAAAGTGGAAGGGGGAGGCAGAAGAGTCAGGAAGACAGACATGCCATGGAAGTTGCAGGGGAGATGTGACCCATAAGAGGGACCAACCTACTGCTGGTTTTTAAGACAGACAAGGGGGCCACGTGACTAGGACCTTGCAGTGGACTCTAGAATCTGAGAACAGCCAGGCCTGACAGCCAGCAAGGAAACAGGACCTCACTCCTACAACCATAAGGATTCTGCCACCAACCTGAATGAGCAAAGAAGTGGATTTGCCCCTAGAACAGAACATGGCCCTGCCATGTAGCTTGGCCTTGACCTTAGAGACTCTAAACAGAGAAACTAGCAGCTCTGATGGATTCTGATCTACAGAAACTGTGTGATAATTAACTTGTATAGTTTTAAGCCTTTAATCTGTAATTATGTTACAGCAGCAAAAGGAAACTAATAGAGCATAGCGACACAACTCTGTACTTATCAAAGCCCCAAGGATAGAACTATATTCCCAAAAAAGTGATTTTACTGCATATAAATTTAAAATGAACACTGTTTAATATTCTTGGTTTTAGAGACCATTACTACGGACAAAAAGAAAAAAATTCGCCATATTTCTTCACTTCTGTAGTCTTTAATCTCCACAGTAACTCTAACTTGGAATGAGGTCTCAGTCCTGGTTCTTTCTTGCCCATTCACTGCCCACAACTAATCTAAGTTCCTGCAGAGTGAGGCCACCTTCTATGCCACTGACTAGCTCGGAGCTCATGGCTGATGTCAAATAGGCCAGAACTTACTGCTTCCCTAGGACTTTGAAGAGGAAAGCCCCAAATGAGGAAACTTAAGTGTCAAGGTCTATTTCAAAGAACCTTACTGGGAACTCTCCAAGACAGAATTTATATCAATACAGATACATCAAAACCAATAGTCAGAGCCTTAAGTAATGGCTGACTCACCAGGACTTTAAGCAGCCAACGGGGGGAGGGGGGTGGAGGGGTGGAAAGTGTACTTTGAGATATGCTATAAATCCAATAGTTTTCCTCTGAAGAATTCATTTATGTGGAGTCCCTTTCTAATCACTAGAACATCCCCACCCTCCACTTCCAGCTCACCACCACTGTCGATAGCTTTTCTAATTTTTAACAAAGCTGAAAGTAGTGCTTTCCCAATTTTCTTATGATATTCTGCTGTCTTACCAGGGCTGCTCAAAGGAATAGCACTTCTCTTTAAAACTGGTTTTTTACCTACTCCCTGAAGCCTAGAGCCAATTAACATCCCACAAAATAAGTTAAATACACCAAAGTGAAAATTTCTAGATTAAACAAAGAGAACAATAAATACTTATTAAGTGCTTTCTGTGGGCAAGGCCCTAGGAAGTACAAAGAAGCAAGATAGAGATGGTCAGTATCTCTACACATGGCTTACAATGTCATTAGACATGTGATAAAACTAATAACAATCTAAAACAACAAAGTTACAAGATCATATACAAAATATTGCCATAGGAGTTCAAAGTGGGGAGAGACTGTGGCTGGGGTGCTCAGAGAAAGGAAGCTTTGTATAGGAGCTGGGGAAAAAAATGCAAGAGTGGTAGAGATGATTCCTGCAAGACAGGACATTTTCTAAAACAGATAAATCTAGAAACTCCACCTGCAAAATCTCTCTTAACATACATCTCCATAAAAATTGAACAGAAATTTAAAGAAAAAAAATGACTGTGGTTTAAAAAAAGAGAGAGAGAGAATTTTGGGATTCTGAATTTAGACTAACAGCTAACTCCCCCAGAAATTCATTTTTTACATGTATCTGTTGGGAGTGAAGATGACTGACATTTCTGGATGGTTCTGGCCTTCTTTGGTCATCCGCACAATCTGCACTTCTACAAGCAAGGAAAGAAATGCTCACCTAAGGCAGTCTCCACCTGCAACTGAACCAGCCATGTCGGTTAATTGCAACTGAACTGACGTGGGAACCATTCCACTCAGTGTACAAAACATGATAAGGGCTGCTAGAATGGTCCTTTCCTTTGGTTACACATTATTATTTTGGAAAAGAATGGTCCTAGCACAATCCCAACATCTTCAGCATCTGACGGTCTTCTGTTCTGTATGCGCTCTCACCAAAAAATGTATAAAACAATGTTCATAGCAGCTTTGTCCATATTAACCCCAAATTGGAAACAAACTAAATGTCTACCAACAGTTGATGGACGAACAAACTGTGGTACCTTCATACAATGGGGTACTACAGAACAAAGAGGATAACAAACTTGCTACACTCCACAGCATGGATGAATTTGACAAGCATGACGCTGACTGCAAGAAGCCACACACAAAAGCAAACATACTATATGGTCTTATGTATATCAAGTTTATTAAAAAAAAAAAAAAAAAGCTAATCTATAGCATCAGAAGTTAAAAGAGTGGTTACCCTAAAGGAGAGGCAGCTAGTGACTGGGAGGGATCCTAATGGGACTTCTGGGGTCCCCAAAATGTCTGTTTTAGTCTGACCAGTGGTTACAAGGGAGTGGTTACTTATAAGAGCTTTATAAGCTGTACCCTATGAAAACACTTTTCTATATGAATGCTTTATTTCAATAAATAAACTTCTTAAAGAAAATTCAAAACTGTTGTATTAAAGGATTATAGTGAGATAATCAAAATTTTCACTTTACGGTTGAAGAGTTACATGCGTATTCACATCCACAATTTTTTGTTTAAATTACTTATAGTCACTTATAGTGACTTTGTTATAATGTATTTAGTCAGTATCATATGTATTCTTAGATGGGAAATAGGTATAGTTCTTAGGATCTCTGCCTTGTGCACAGATCAAAGAGGATTATTCTATTTCATTAGTCTTGGTGTATCCCTCTTAGAAGACTGAGAAAGAATAGGAAGAGGAGGAAGAGAAAAGGGGGAAGGAGGAGGAGGAAGAAGAGGAAGATGAAAAGGAGGAAGAAGAAGGAGGAAGAGAAGGAAGAGAGAAAGAAGGAGGAGGAGGGGAAGGGGAAGGAGAAGAAACAACAACTCCAGTCTTTTCTTTAAAACCTCTAGTGCTGCATAATTATTTGTTTAAAAAATTGTTACAAGGTAAGGGGCAGGGACTAGATGTCCCCAGTAACTCCCACTCTATCTAAACCACAGCCTGGCTCAGGAAATAGCAAATCAGACTGTAGGCTGATCCCTGCTGAGAGGTGTAACCCAAACAAGCTACTATCTGCCCCATGTGCTGGCTGCAGATCCTATTATCTGCCATTAAGTATAGAATTCTCCTCCTCATCAATAACTGTAGCACACACCTCTTCAAATTAACACTAAGCAGAGAGAAAAGCCCTCTGTCCTACCCTCATAGGTCAGCTCTTAGAATAAATACCAATCCACATAGCATTTGGAGGTCAGGGTTTCCAGGTGACTGTGAAAATGGGAAGGGGAAAAGAGGTGGTCATGGGGAGCTCCCTTTCTAAGGGAGGTATGAGATGAAGCTCCTGAGCAAAGGCCAGGGCCTTGCCTCCATTACCCTTCCCCTTTCGCCTTAGAACGACCGCCTACCGATTCTGCTAGCACCTGCTAGTCCCCCGGGGGCCCTTCGCAGGGACTGCAGCACAACCTTGGTGAAGGAGGATACTGGGGTTGTTTGGGCCGGCAAACGTCAGCCTCTGGTGCTCGAGAAAGGCTTGGCAGACGCCGGCAGAGACCCTGGATAAACTGTCACCTGTCAATCACTTGACCTAAATACACCAGCCACTGGGGGAATCGGAGGGAGGGGGTTAGCCGGAGCATGCTCAGTAATCGGGATGACATCACTTAATCAATGCCAGGGACGGGAAGGCTGCATCAGCAGCCTCGAGCGGGCTGCCAGGAATATGTCAGCGGGGATCGGGAGGCTCCCATTAACTCGGTCCCTCCCCACGCGGCTCGCATACAAAGGGCACCGTCAGCTACACACGCTGGGGACAACGGAGAGTGAAAGGGCGGGGGGCAAAGGCTGGTTTATTTCATTTGACATATTGCGTTAAGAACTAAAACCCAAAGGTATTCCCTGCCCCCACCGGCAGCCCCGGCTGCAGAAAGGGAGCCAAGTGGGAGGAGGGGAAGAGGGGACGAAGGGAAAGGTGGGGGGGTGGGGGTGGGGGAAGGGGTTGACCCAACCACACAAAGTAACTTCTACTCCTGGCAGAGAGGGGCTATTTGGCTGCGCTCTGGGCCCCCTAGCCCCACAGATGTGAGCACACAGCCTACTCTCCATCCAGGGCGAGGAACATCCGAAGGTCTGTGGACACCAGGTCGCCGCACTGGGGAGGGGTCAGACCCGGAGACCACGTCCAGGGCAGCCTGGATTGGGAGGAAGCAGGAGACACACCCGGCCTTCCCGGGGACACCAAGGCCATCAGTGTTCCCTACATCCCCCTCCTTCTGCACGCAGGGCAAGGTGAAACGCCGCGGGCAGCCGCGTCTACACGGCGTGGGAGCTCCCAGCCGAGGCTAGGATTTTTTCCAGTACCTTTTTTTTCTTTTCCGTTTGCAAAGGTCGTGAGAAGAACAGGTAAAGTGTTCAATAAATCGAACTGATGCCTGGAATCATTTGTGGGGTGCAGAGATCCTACTTTAAGGGGAACCTGAGAACCCCGCTTGAGGGTAACGGGAGCACTCTACCCACGCGGCGTGGCCAAGCCGGGAACAATAGGCCCACGAGGGCCCCCACCCCGAGAACAATGGCGGCGCCGAACCCTTCCTCGCCCCCCACCTCTACTCTCGCCACCTGGGCCCGCCCTGCCGCCCCCAGTCGCCCCTCCACCGCCCGGGAGCGAACTACAGGGCGTGGGGGAGGGGGTTTCTCTTCACGTCTATGGGAGAGGGCAACCCTGTGGGGGATGTCCGAAGGGGTGGCGGAACACCTCTGCCGTCTGGGGCGTTCGGGAGCCCGGCTGCGGCGCGAAGCAGCAGGGGAAGCCACACATCCCGGACACTTACCCCAATCACCACGGTCTCATCGCCTTTAAATTTGGGGATGAATTTGTCCCCTCGGAGAATCTCTGCTTCGTTGAGGGGCCGGAACCGGCACATCACTTTGATGCTGCATTCGGCTGGATCCGCCATCTCGGCCGGCGGCAGGGAGGGGGAGCGGGGAAGGGTGGGGGGCCGGGGCTCAGCAGGACGAGGGAGGAGGCCACGAACCGCACCGCCTGCAGCCTCCAACGAAGCTTCTCAGCAGGTCATCGCGAACTCGGCGGGCTGGGCAGCTCGGGCCGCTCCCAGATTGGGTAGGTTTCTATAAGCCTCCGGCCCCTCCGGTCCTGCAGACTTGCCTTCCCTGGCCTGGCCCCGGCCGGGCGCGGCGCTCCGGGCCCACCTGCCCGCGACCACGCGGCCGGCGGACTAGGCGATGCGCAGGGAGCGAGCCTCGCCCGGCTCAGACCTCCCGGGCTCCTGCGCGCTCAGCCATCCTGCATCAGCACCAGCGCGCTCCGCCACCTCCCCGGCCCGCCCCTTCGCCCCGCCCACCTCCGGCTCGCCCCGGGACGGTGACGTCACTGCGGAGATCCGCCCCGCCCTCGCCCCGGCTCCAAGTGTGGAAGAATCCTGGGACTTGTAGTCTCTCCACTTGCTGGTGGAAGGACAAGGATGCTACTTACAGTTGGCTTTTCGGTACAACGGTGGTACCCCAGATGCCACCTCCGAAAGCCTACAGTTCTGGTCTGGCTGCCCAAGCCAAGAACAGGGTGGAGGTCATATCCAGCATTCCCAGTTAAAATCTCTATATAAACCAGGTCTATATCCCCTCTTTGTATGTTTTCATGATCTCCAAGGAAAAGCCTTAAATCAATGGCCAGCAGAAACGTTATAAAGCATTTTCTATGTGCTGAAATGTTTTGTAAGAGTTGTGATGAAATTAAGGGAAAAAAGATTTGCATGAATATTTGAAGCCTTCATTCCCCAAAATGCCTGCACATACCAGTTCACAACATATGTTAGATCAGGGACTGCTTTAATATCTGATGAAAGTTGAGGACATTTTCCATAACAAGAACCAAAAACAAATTCATACACACCCACAGATTTTTCAAGCTATTTCACTGGATTTGGGGACAACAAAAGCCTGCCTGTGATTCCCAGGTTAAGAACCTCTTGATTACTATTCATGATAGTAAGGTTTACAGAACTTCTGTCTAATGCCAACTTGGAACCTGTAGAATAAGCAGAATATATACAGGATCAAGTTCTAAAGTCCTTTGCATAATATAGAACCCACGATCAGATTTTTGTCTACTTATTGGTCTCATCTCCTACACTTCTCGTCGTAATGTTTACACATTGACAAACTACTTGTGTCTTCCACCATTCATTGATTTCTGTGCTTGTTCTGATACTTTGTGTAAGCCATTTGCTCTCTAGGAGTCATCCATTCGTGCCTATTACTAAGTAAGCATATTAAATAGGGCTCACAGAGTAAAAACTAATAGAAATACAACTGGAGCCACTATGGAAAAAGGAGAATTTATCAGAAGAATCCAGATTATCTTGCTTATTCAAAAAATGATTAAACAATGGAGCCAGGGAACAGGCAGGCTACCAACACACTCTCTCTCTATCTCTTGTCTCTGTTTCCTCTTTGTATTGGCCTCATTCTCTCTCACTCCAGATCATTCCAAACGTCAGGAAACCCACCTGCCAAAAATCCCTGGAATTCATTCTTCAGTATCTACCACTAGATAAGAATAGATGTCTGCTTGGAGTTTGGGTTTGGGAAAAAAAAAAAAAAAAAACTAGGGAAAGCCTATGATTGGCATGGGCTTAGGTGTCTAGCCCTGGATGACTCAATCAGAGTGAAGAACTTTGCAAGATCTTTGAAGAATACCATGGTGGGAAGGTCCCAAAAGAAGAGGGATGTCATTCCCAGAAAAAGACCATGGTGCTGGGCTGGCCAAACAATTAGATGTCCACTCTCCCTTTCCAGTGCTACCTTTTCCTCTTTGGCTCAACTCAACCCTCCTTCCTTAGGAAGGCTTCTCTGACTTACTAAATGCCCACAAAGGGTAGGTGTCCTCCTTGTTCTCCTCATAATCTCCTATGCACATCTCTATCACTACATTCTCATGGGCAATGATATCTGCCTCATCTTTATGTCTCTAGCATCTAGTGCATAGTAGTGCGTGTTGGATAAGTAATCCAACCTAGAAGGAAGTGCTACCTGAGTAAATAAACAACCCAGCCACTTACTAGATGTGAGACCCAAGGAAAGGTATTTAATTCCCTTAAGACTCCATTTTATCTTTGTAATGGGGATAATAATCATCTCATAGAGGTTTTGAGAGAACTAGAAGAAATAATGCTTTTGAAGCACGTAGCATGGTGCCTGACGTGCACATAGTACAAACCCTTGAATGTTAGTGGTGGTGGTGGTGGTGGTGGTTGCTGTTGTGTGTTGAACAAATGGTGGTAAAACAAAAGTGTTACTTAGTTAATTTAAGGAATACATCTGTTGCTTTAATGCAAGTACACCTGGGAATACAGTTTTTCTGCCTAGCTGCGAAGACAGACCTACTAAAACAAACTTTCATAAGCCATTATGAGTAGCACCAATTTGATTTCCTGTCCTCAGATGCAGGGAAAGTAGGTTAAAAAAAGGCCCAAGCACCAAATTCTCATCATTTTAGTAGTTCTCAGGCTCTGACTCAGACATCTACCATCTTTAGCAGTCACCTTCATGATATACTGGAGAGGTCAGCCCAATCCCCAGTTTCCCCAAACCCACAGAGGATTACCAGACCCTTATGCACATGGATAACCTGGGTGGAAAGACCTGTGTGCCTCTGGGTTCATTATTCATTTATTCATTCATCTATCTATTCATCAACTATTAACTGAGCAAATGACATTTGCTACCACTAAACATATAAAGTTAGGTTTATTAAATGAACTCTTTACCAGAGAGTTAATAAAGGGGGTACCTAGATGGCTCAGTTGGTTGAACATACAGTTCTTGGTTTCAGTACAGGTCATGACCTCAATCAAGGTTGTGAGATCGAGCCTGACATCAGGCTCCACACTCAGCAGGAAGCTTGTTTGAGATTTTCTCTCTCCCTCTGCTCCTTCCACTACTCACTCTCTTTTTCTCAAAGTAAATTAGTTAATTTTAAAAGAAGATTTGATAAAGACTTCCCCCATCCTCTCCTACCCACGTGCAACCTGAGCAGAAGTTACAAAATAAATCATTACCCTCAAGAAGCATAGAAACAAGTTTAGATATCCTGGGTAGACAGCTCAGTGTGGCGAAGAAGGATTAATCAAAGGGATGGAGGTTAAAAAAAAAAAGAAAGAAAAGAAGGAGGTGGACCAGGCAGGATTGAAAAATCCTAGGGAAAGTCTATGATTGGCCCGTGCTTAAAAATACCCAAACACAGAAAACAAAAGAGAAAATAGATAAACTGAACAACATCAAAATGATACACTTTTATATATCAAAGGATACTATTAACAGAGTGAAAAGGCAACTCACAGAATGGAAGAAGATATTTGTAAATCATATACTGGTTAAGGGGTATCCAGAATATATAAAGAACTACTACAAATCAACAATAAAAGAAAATCTGATTTTAAAATGGGCAAAGGACTTTAATAGGTATTTCTCCAAAGAAAATATACAAATGGCCAATAAGCACAGAAAAAGATGTTCAATGTCACTAATCTTACAGAAACGCAAATCAAAACCACAATGAGATACCACATCACATCCATTAGAAAGGCTATTATAGAACACCACCACCAAACACAGAAAATAAGTGTTGAAGAAGATGTGGAGAAATCAAAACTCTTGAGCACTGTTGGTGGGAACATAAAATGGTGCAGACACTATGGAACTCCTCAAAAAATTAAAAATAGATTAACAGATGATCCTAATTCTACTTCTGCATATATAGTCCAAAGAATTGAAATCAGGGACTCAGATATTTGTACACCCATGTTCATAGCAACATTATTCTCATTAACTAAAATGTGGAAGCAAACCAAGTGTACATCTATGGATGAATGAATAAATACAATGTGGAATATACATACAATATAATATTTTTCAGCCTTAAAAATAAATTCTGACATATGCTACAATATGTATGAGCCTTGAGGAAATTGTGTTAAGGGAAATAAAGTCACAAGAAGATAAATATCTATCATGCCACTTAGAGGATTCAAATTCATAGAGAGAAAGTAGAATGGTAGTTGCCAGGGGCATGAGGGAAGGGAGAATGGGGAGTTATTATTTGATAATTATGGAGTTTTAGTTTGGGAAAAAAAAATGTTCTGGAGATTGATAGCAGTAATGATTGCATAACAATGTGAATGTACCTAATACCACTGAACTGTACACTTAATAATAGTTAAAATGGCAAATTTTATGCTATAAAATATGTATTTTTTATTGTGGTATATTTTACCATTTTTTAAAAAGATAGAAACCCTTATGTACTGTTGGTAGGAAAGTAAATTGGTGCAACCATTATGGAAAACAGTATGGAGGTTCTTCAAAAAAATTTTTTTAGATGGAGCTACCATATGATCCAGCAATCCCATTTCTGGGTATTTATCCAAAGAAAATGAAATCACTGTCTCAAAGAGATGTATGCACTCCTATGCTCATTGCAGCATTATTTACAATAGCCAAGATAGGGAAACAACTCAAGTGCCCATCAAGAAACGAATGGATAAAGAACACACAAGAACACACACACACACACACACACACACACACACACACATGAGTGAATATTATTCAGCCATAAAAATATACTGCCATTTGCAACAACATGAATGGACCTTGATGGCATTATGCCAAGTGAAATAAGTCAGACAGAGAAAGATGGCTACTATATGAATTCACTTATATGTAGAAACTAAACAAACAAACAAACAAAAACGAACTCATAGACACAATGAACAAGTTGGTAGTTGCCAGGGGCATGGGGTAGGGGTGGGGGAATTAGAAGATGGGAGCCAAAAGTATAAACTTCCAGTTATAAGATAAGTAAGTCCTAGGGATGTTATGTACAGCATGGTAATGATAGTTAACAATACTGTGTTGCATATTTTAAAGTTGCCAAGAGAATAGAGCTCTCATCACAAGAAAAAAATTTGTCACTATGTATGGGGACATAGGTTAACTAAACTCATTGTGGTGATCACTCCACAATATATACATATATCAAGTCATTAAGCTGTGCATCTGAAATTAATACAACATGTCAATTGTATCTCAATTTTTAAAAACATATAACATCAAAAGAACAAGAAATTGACCGTTGAAAACCTTCCTGAATATCTCTGCTTTGGCACCTGAGCACTTGCTGCCTTGCAATGATGTTCTTGTTATTGTCTGGTACCATTCTCTAGTGCTTTCCATTTCACAGCTCTTTCTGTTAAATATCTTGAGTGTGTCTTGCACCTGTATCTATGTAGTGGGGACCATGCATTACTTACATGCTTGATAGACCACTTCTGAATGATCAATCAATGTCCATCATGATCATGATAATGGCAAGGACAAATGAATTGAATATATGAACCTGAAAATAAGTTGCCTTTTAGATGGAGCCTTGGGCTCAGGACCTACATTTTTCATTCTGTTCTGCTGCTAATGAGTTCCATAACTTTGGAAAATGTATTCAGCTTCTCTGAATGAGTTTTTGTTTTTTATTCCATCTGTTGAAAGGGAGCTAAAAATATTATCTATTCTGGATAAGTGAGAATTAAAAGATCTGTGAGAAAATGGTTTGGAAGTGAAGTCTGGGAGAGATTGTGAAGAGATTGGGGGAATCACCCCTCCCAAGAAAACATGAGAAAAAGGGAAAAAAAAGTATCTATTAATATAAAGTTAATCATTCCAAGGCTTGGCATGATGCCAGGCACAAAGTAGCAACTCAATAAATGTTTTTTTATGCGGTCATACATTATTCATTCATCATTCATAAATAGGAATTTCCAGGGCACCTGGGTGGCTCAGTCATTAAGCAGCTGCCTTCAGCTCAGGCCCTGATCCCAGGGTGCAGGGATCAAGCCCCTCATCTTGCTCCCTGCTCAGCAGGAAACCTGTTCTCCCTCTCCCACTCCCCCTGCTTGTGTTCCCTCTCTCGCTATCTCTCTCACTCTGTCAAGTAAATAAATAAAATCTTTTTAATGAATGATCAAAAATATGAATTTCCCATTATAGAAATGAATCCCCAAGGACCCTAGTGAATGAGTCATTTCTGCAGGGGAATGATTAAGTCTGGCTGCCCTGATGTTGGTTCCTGCTTCAATTAACAGGTGTGGAATGCTCTTCCAGAACAGTACCCACTCCACGCCTCTCTCTCCTGCCCTGGCAAGGTCTTCCCCAAGCAGGGATTTATGGGTCCTTGGAAGGCAGTTAGCCAACTCACTGGGTAGCACAGGGTAAGGACCTCAAACAGACTGGAAGTTCCCTAACCACAGTTTCATCCAGTGCCTCCACCAGCAACACTTGCATGGCTTTCAAACATCACTGCTGAGATAAAACAGAGAGTAGGTCATTCAGACAATGATGAACAGTCTTGCTTTGACTTGCCGGAGCCTGTAGAAATCAAGGCCGAAGCATTGAATTCTCCCCGACACTCCCATTGTCTCCTGAGTTATCAGGATCTTTTTGTGAGAACGCTGCTTCTCTCCACTCAGCTCACTCCTAGAGAACAGTTTCCATCCCAGTCTCTACTGCCAGTAAGAAGTGTAAATTGAAGCAATTATCTGGATTGTTCAAGGAAAAAAAAGCCTCAGAAATGCTTCTGCCTGAGTGATCTAGGTAATTGCTTCAATTTTCACATCAGCTCCCTGTCTTCGGCAGTCATTAGGGTAGCCATTTAACTCAAACCCTGGGGTCTGCTGGTCCCCGTGTGGGTTTAATCATTTCTGATTGCCCAGGCCCTGCTTCATTCCTATAAGTACAAAAAATACCTGGCCACAGTGAAGATTAAAAACCAAATGAACAGATGAAAATATTTTTAAAGATGTTGAAAAAATCCCTTGAAAACCTGTGAAACTCGTCTATCGGCATAGAATAGAATATCTGGATGTCTTTTAAGATACAGCACCTCAGTTCAAGATGTCCAGGTAACCCGGCTCAGTGGGGAAGAAGCAAAGGCCGTCACCTCCCTTTAACACAGCATTAGCTGATCTGAGGGAGGAAGCCCGCTCTCTGTCTAGCTGACCCATCAACTGAGATTCATTGTACTAGATTCTACTTTTAGTATTAATTCTTACAGAAAAAAATTCAGGGCTTTGGACGAATAAAATGCAAAACCACTTCTTCTAAGGAGGGAGAGGAGATGAGAAGGAAAAGCTAAACTCTATGTCTCGGGGGTGGGAGTGGGAGCACCACAATTGGGCACTGGCAATCCCAGAGCAGAATGCAGGCTCCAGGAACCAGGCCCTGGTTAGGAGCCAAGCCTCAGGAGGTGAGGGACATGGACGCCCTGCCCTTTTTAGAGCTACCTCAGCACAATCCCAGTGTGGCCTGTGGGTTGGCAACGTCCTCTTCTTCCAGCAACTGTGCCGAAGTACATTCTGGCCCCGTCTGGAGACAGAATTCCACATTGGAAGTTCCTCTCGCACATCTACTCCCAGGCAAGCATGAAGAAGTATTGTAAACTTTGCTCAAAATGTCCGAGGACTCAGAGACGAGGATTTCTATTGCGTACCCCATGGGAACCTACTTAAAAATCAACAGAGACTTCATATCTTCAAAATACCATGTCCACTGTACACCACAGAGGGTCCCTTTCCTTCCTGACACCCACGTGACTCTTCGCTCCTGGCCCTGACTTCTCGCGCCCAGTTCATCCCCAGTGACAGAGCCAATCCATGGCATTCCAGCTCTGTCCCAGGTTTGTAATCCCAAACTCATCGCAATGCTCAGCAAAGCACAGGGGACTCAGCAGCTGATCCTCCTCAGACACTGTGGGAAAGAAGAATAAATATAAACATGTTCTGTAACCCACAGTGAAGAAATACAGCAGCACCCTCTGTAAGCAGTGTCTTGGAAACATGTTAAAGACACCTGAGATTTCCAAGGTTGATGTGGTTCCCTATAGAGGTCCTCCTTTACTTTTGAGGTAGTAAATGAGATGGCGGGGGGGGGGGGCAATAAAAGTCAAAGAAATAGTATCCAAAGAGAAGAAGCTTTTTTTTTTTTTTCAACAATTGTGTTAGTTATCACTGTGTAACAAATTACCCCAAAACCTAAAAGCTTAAAACATTTGTTATTTCATAGTGAGTCAGGCATCTGGGCATCACTTAGCCGAGCACTGTGGCCCAGGTTCTTTCTCTAATACAGCCAGGGTTATAACCATCTCAAGGCTCAACTAGGAAAGGATCCACTTTCAAGCTTGCTCTTGTGGTTTTTGGTAGAATTCCATTCCTCACTGACCGTTGGCTACCCTTAGCTCCTTGTCATGTAAACCTCCCAAGAGCAGGGCGCCTGGGTGGCTCAGTGGGTTAAGGGTCATGATCTCAGGGTCCTGGAATCGAGTCCCGCATCGGGCTCTCTGCTCAGCAGGGAGCCTGCTTCCCTCTCTCTCTCTCTCTCTCTCTCTCTGTCTGCCTCTCTGTCTACTTGTGATCTCTCCCTGTCAAATAAAAATAAATAAAAATCTTTAATAAAAAAAAAAAACCTCCCAAGAGCAATAGGCATCAACAGAACAAGTGAGAGAGAACAAAACAAGATGGCTCTCAGTTTTGTTTTGTTTTAAAGCTTTACTTATGTATTTCAAAGAGGGAGAGTGTGCACAGGCTCCTGAGCAGGGGGAGGGACAGAGGGAGAGGGGAGGTGGCCTCCCTACTAAATGCAGAACCCTATTCAGGGCTGGATTCCACCACCCAGAGATCATGACCTGAGCTCCTGAGCTCCTGAGCTGAAACCAAGAGTGAGATGTTCAACCAATTACACAACCAGGTGCCCCCAATATCACAGTTTTTTATAGCTTAATCTTATCCATTCCTTTTGTCATGCTCCATTGATTAGATGCAAACCACTGGTCCAGCACACTTTCAAAAGGAAGGTATTCCACTTAGGTGTGACTATCAGGAGGCATAGATCAATGGGGCCATTTTAGAAGGCTTAACAACCAATAAATAAATTAACTGTCACTTACTGATCACTTATACTGAAACAGGGCAGAGAGTAGAATCAAGCAATACAACTTTGGAAACAGACCTTTCTTTCAAAAAGAGTTTCATTCTAGGTGGGAGATAAGATATACAGTGATTAAAAGAAAAACAACAACCACTCTAAGGCAAGAAAAAAAAACCACAAAAAGCAAAACCAAAAAAACCCTGAGATAGCTATCATCAAAGGAAAAAAGCAATACATTAAATTTCACAAAAATACAAAATCATAGGGGCACCTGGGTGGCTCAGTCAGTTAAGTGTCTGCCTTCAGCTTAGGTCATGATCCCAGGGTCCTGTGATTGAGCCCTGCATCTGGCTCCCTGCTCAGGGGGAGCCTGCTTCGCTCTCTCCCTCTGCTGCTCCTCCTGCTTGTGCTCACTCTCTCACACACTCTCTCTGTCTCTCTCTGTCAGATAAATAAATAAAATCCTTTAAAAAAATATAAGATCCTATGCCTCAAACATCATATACAATAATAAAATAAAACAATCCACTAAGGAAGGGTTTTGCAACATATAAAACAAAGAGTCAATATCGTTAATAAAGAATTCTTATAAATCAATGGGACAGTTGTAATGCACAATAGAAAACCTAGCCCAGAACATAAAAACTCAATATACCAAAGAATTACAAATTATCTGTAAATGCATGAAAAATTATTCCACCTCATTAGTAACCAAAATAATGTCTATTACACTGACAAAGTTACAAAGAGTAATGACCTGCAATATTGTAATATATACAGAGAAGGTAACCTTTTCTTACCCTACTGGTACAAAGGTAGATGTGTTTAATTTTTCTGGGAGGCTAACATGAAACAAACCCTGAAAAAATGGACAGGTACAGACTTCCCACTAAAATAACAGTGATACCAGACATGAAAGCACTTGTATCTTTGGGGAACAGGAAGTGCGAAATGGGATGGAGATATCTGGGGATTAAAACTGGAAGGTGAGTTTGTGCCAAATCATCGAGAGCTTGGACAACAGATCATGGTGTCTGAGTGGTGTTCAACTGGTAGTGGGAAGTCACTGGAATTTTTTAAGTGGGAGAGTCATGTCATATAAGAAGAGTTCTAAGCCCAGTTGGAGACATCAATGAGACAGGAATCTAGAGATAGAATTGGACAGACTCATCTCTCTCTCCACAGGATCTCTGCTCCTCCCCCTCTGGCTTCACTGTCCAGTAGATCCAATAGATAGCCCTTCTTACTGAATGGAAACTTGGGTGACTAGCTCTAGCCTTTTAGACTCTTTTGATCTCAGACATCTGAAGCCTATCAACATGAGCCAGAGGGAGAGAGATATCACCTCCCATCAGGCGGGAAGCTTATTCTGAAGGTACACACCACAAAGGGCAGCAATGGAAGTACATAATCCAGGGTGTGTCACTTAGGATTTCTAGGGTTGCAAGGGACAGAAGTTTGCTTGAGTTAGCTCAAGCAAAAGTTGAAAAGGAATTAATTGTAATTCTTGACGAAGTAAGGCTGGACTGCAACTGGGCTCAGAAATAAACTAGAATCAAGGACTTGAATATTGTAAAGTTTTCTGTCTCGTCTTTGCTTCTTTCTGGGCACATACTTTCTTCCTTTTCTCTTTGCCTACTGGGTTCTTTGGCTTCTCTAGGCTACATCACAGAATAGTCAGCTCGGACAGCTTGAATGCTTGTATATAAAACAAGCTGGAGAATTACAAAAGCTCTGTCTCTCTCAGCCCCAATATCAGTGTCTGGGGAAGGACTCTGATGGGTTCCGCTCAGGTAAGCTCCTCTGTTGGACAAAACTCAGCCGAGGGGCGACATCACATTCAACAATCATGGCTGTCAGAAGTAATCCCTTAACCAAGTGGACTGGGGTGGGGGTGGGTGAATGGGCAGGTCCCAGGAAGGGGGAAGCACTGGAAAAACACCATGGTGTTCGTTTCAACAGAACTTGGAGAGTAACAGAGGCTATGAGAGAGACGTCATCTTGCCCCTACAGAATTCTTCCCCAAATTATTGCTGATACAGCAGTATTCAATACTGTATGCCCTCCATAATATCCTTCATTTCAGATTCAATTCTACCAGCCAAACGTCCCCACTTTCTGTTCCTCTCTGACCACTTCTCTCTTTCTCTCTCTCTCTCTCTCTCTCTCTCTCTCTCACACACACACACACACACACACACTTGCACACTCACAGAGACAGAGAGAGACTACCTAATGACAGTCAGTAAAATCCAGAGCTAACAGAGTCCTGAGATGGCCACCAGTAAACCTGCCACCATCAGCCTCTGCTTTGGGAAGCCAGCTGACTCACTTGGTCCAGCAGCCCTGTAGACAGCTTATAGGTGGCTCTATTTTGTCCTTAAATGACCCATTTCCTTTTGAGAGAAGATAAACTGAACTGAAAAGAATTAACTGGATAAGATGCTTTAAACTGACCCAGAAAAGATATGAATTTGACAGAGTACTTAAAAAACCCAACCCTGAAAACATTTAGTGAAGCTTCCAGGCTCTGCCAGTATAAACACATAGTTGTGAGCAGCTTGAACCCATTTGGTAAATGATTTCCCAGTCCCATTTGAAGGAATTTTTCTCCTACAATACACATGTTGGCAATTCAGCCTTTGAGTCCTGATTAATGAAAATGAATTGAGTTTATGTTGCTTCTTTGTCCACTTTTACGGGCATTCATCTGTCCACCTCAGCAAAATACTAGCATTCAAAATGTGAACTCTAGGGCCCATTTTATTTTATTTAATCCATACTATAAGCACTCAGTTATATATATGTATATTTATATTAATACACACACATGTACGTATTACATATATGTGATGGAGATCTTTGTTACAGTGTTTTGAAAAAATTATTCATTGACTCCTTTATTCCATAGCTATCCACAGACATTCATTCACTCCACAAGTATTTATACAGATACTGTTCTGGGTGCTGGGGATGCAACAGTGACAGGATAGACAGAATCCAAGCCCTCATCATCCTACATCCTACTGGAAGAGGTAGACAAACAATAAGTATGTGCCATGATACGTCACACAGTAATACAAGCACTGAACAAAAGTAAAGAAGGGTAAAATGCTAATGAGGAATGGTGGTTTCTATTCCAGTTCAGGCAATAAGGAGTCACAAGAAATTTGGAGATATGTTTCAATCCTTAAACTCTTTTTTTTTTTAAGATTTTATTTATTTATTTGACAGAGAGAGAGTTCATAAGTAGGCAGAGAGGCAGGCAGAGAGAGAAGAGGAAGCAGGCTCCCCGCTGAGCAGAGAGCCCAATGTGGGGCTCAATCCCAGGACCCTGAGATCATGACCTGAGCCGAAGACAGAGGCTTTAACCCAATGAGCCACCCAGGCGCCCCCAATCCTTAAACTCTTAACACAAGAAGAAACATAAGGGAAGACACACAAACAAATACACACACACACACACACACACACACACACACACACACATACACAAAACGAAAGAATGTAGGGAAGGATTTAGAAACAGAGGGATGACACTAGTTAGCTACTGCTGAGTCACAAACCATTCCAAAAGGCAGTGGCCTAGAACAAGAACCATTTGTTATTTCTCAGCAGATTTGGGGGCCCTGGGCAGTTCTGCTAAGCTAGGCTGGGCCCTGCTGATGTCGGCTGGGCTCCCTCACATTTCAGGTGATCATCTGGTTGTCAGTGGGTTCTAAGATGCTCTTGGCTCTTCTCCAAATATCTCTCACATCCTTCGCGGTGGAAGCCAGGCATGATGTCAGGGCAAGAGAGAGGTGTGAGAGTGAGCAAGCCCAACCGTGTATGGGGTTAGTGCAATTGTGCATGTACTTTTCAAGCCTCTGCTTGCCTCACATTCGCTAACACCAGTCATATCAAACCACATGGCTGAGACAAGAGACACAGTGAGAGGTGACCACAAAGTCCTAGGACCAAGGGTGTAAATAAGGACTGAACTCTGTCCCACTCAAATCCATATGTTTGAGTCCTAACCTCCAATATGACTGTATCTAGAGATAAAGGATCTTTAGGAAGGTAATTAAGTTAAACAAGGGCATAAGAGTGGGGTTCTAACCTGATAGGGTTACAATCTGATAGGACTGTGGCCTTCTAAGAAGAGGAAGGAAGAAATCCCTTTCTCCTTCTCTACCATGGGAGGACTCAGTGAGAAGATGGCCGTTGGAAGCCAGGAAGAAACCTCTCACCAGAACCTGACCCTGCCAGCACCTTGACCTTGGACTTCTCAGCCTCCAGAGCTGTGAGAAAATTGATTTCTGTTGTTTAGCCTCCCAGGCTCTGGTATTTTGTTATGGCTGCCTGAGCTCACTAGGACAGGTGTGGACACATAAAGGCCATTTACTACCACAAGAAGGGAAAAGGGAAGAAGATAGGCAGGGAGAAAGAGAAGTTTGCTTCTTTTAAAATGCGTGTAGTTGAAAAGAGGAACACATTTCCCTCTCCTTCAGAAAGTGGGTCGTGTGCTCTGTGACCATCTGCAACCCCTATCTGTAAGCAGAAGGCAGTGAGAAGGCGAAGAAGATTGGGACCAGGCAGAAAGGGTCCAGGACTGCCTCACTTCATTCCAAAAACACTTAGAAATGGTTTGGGGATTTTCCATGCTTGGAACAAAACAAAGTGCTGTGTGGAAGGTTTTCATTCCACCTGGACAGTTCTCATCACAGCCTATTCGCTTCCTATCTTCAGAATGTCAGGTAAGCCTTAGGAATATATTTAAAAATCAAAAGATGTCCTTCTACTTAATAGACTTTGAGGACAACTATAGGCATCCCTACTTTAAAATATAAATATGAGACACCTGGGTGGCTCTGTCAGTTAAGCTTCTGAGTTGGTTTCAGCTCAGGTCATGATCTCGAGGTCATGAGATCAAGCCCCGTGTTGGGTTCCACGCTAAGCGGGGAGTCTGTTGGGGAGTCTCTCCCTTTCCCTCTGCTCCTCCTGCTTATGGTCTCTCAGTCTCTGTCTAAAATAAATAAATAAATCTTTAAAAACATCTATATAAATGTAACATTGTTTTTAACTAGCAAGCCCACCTTAATATACCTTGGGTTGAGTTACTGCAAAAATCCTAATCAAAAGAAAATATTCATTCATTCATTTGATAGGATTGATCACAAGATTCTGTGCTAGGAGCTCTAAGGCCTCCTCTAACTCAAAAATGAAATGTATCTTCTTGCTAGCCCAGGAGCTACTAAGAGAAGCATGATAAGCAAGACATGGTTCCTGTGTTTCCAGTGGAGGAAGACAGACATGGAAAATAATCAACAGTGTGAATGTTGGGCTTGCCTTGGCACATTCGGAAGAGTGGACCTGTGGCATTTACAGACAAAAGCCGTGTTCTTGTGGGAGGGATGTAGTGTCTCCCCCAGGAGTTGGAGTGGACAGTCGAGCCACTTTCACTACCCTGGAAGAGGGAGCCAAGTCTTAGGTAGGTGGGAGACGATGGTTCAGGTTCTCAAGAGCCCTCTCTGTTTGGAAGCTTGGACAACAGGTGGTCCAGGGGTGGTGGGACCTCAGAGTGTAGGGCCACATCACTGCAAACTCCTGTATATAACCCAAAGATGCCTTTCTCTGTTTTCAGGCATTAGGAGTGGGAGAAGGAAGTTGAAAGAGTGAGTATTGCTTCTCTTCCACCAGGAGGGCCAGCTCACCATGGAAGGAAGGCACATGCCTCAGTGACTCAGGGAAGGTCCTTTCCTGGCTTCCTCACCTCTGGGCATTGGCAGAGTGGCTTCCATAAATACTGACTCTGTGGAGATCCCAGCATACCTGCCAGCCTGCTGGGACTCCCTGGCTCCAGAGGAAGATTGCTTCTGGTGGAAAATCTCTGTAGAGCAAAGAGAGATGTGTAAGGTGGAAAAGGCAGCTGAGGCTTGGGTTGAGTGCCCTAGAGGCAGAGCTTGAGATGGGCATCCCCGTGGAAGTGGTTCTTGGAGTGAGGGAAGCAGGGAGTGAGGCATAAGACAGCCTGGTCCCACCTGGGAGGCAAGGGGGTAGTGTTGTCCCTGCAAATTGTCCCACCTGGAGGCAAGGGGGTAGTGTTGTCTACCCTTGTGTCAGTCACTAGCTGTGTGCTGTCCCCTCCCGGCAGGGAACTGTTCACAGCTAACACTCCTGGAGGCTGGGGAGGGCAGCACAGCTAGTGAGAGGGTCTGGGTGGGGCACAGTGGTGTCTACAATGTGGGGACATATTCAGCAGAGAGAAGGACCCACATGTGTAAAGAGCACGTTGTGTTTGGAGATCAGTTCTGCTTGTGTGTAAATATGACAGCATGAGTTAATACTCCATCAAGTCATGCAGATGAAAGTACAGGCCTCCTGTAAGGTGCCAGTGAAATGTCCCATATCCATTGTTCTCACAGGCTTGATGTGAAGGCCATGTGAGGCCCAACAGACAAGATGTTACTCCAGAAACTCTAAGAGCTCTATGCATATGTCAATAATTTAAGAAACACTTAACAAGCATTAGGATTGTGTCCTTTAGGCCAGGCACTGTGCTAGACAGTAGGGATACAGCAGGGATACAGAGCTTATGATTTACTGCAGGAAGCAGATATCACAGACCTACAAACACCTACTGAATTGCAACAGTGGCAGATACTTTGGAAAGGAAAGTGCAGGATGCATGGTGGTATGGGTTGGAGGACTGAGGTGATTAGGGGAGGGTTCGCTGAGCAAATGCCATTTAAACTAAGAGAATAGGAATAAAATGTGTGAAAAATGTGAGGGTGAGGATACTGGTGGTTTTCAGGGGAAAAAAAGAAACTTGTGGGTCTGGAGCAGACAGACAAACAATGGGCCAGATAGTTCAAGGATCAGAGGTTGAACCACGGAGATTTGATTTTCAGAATTAGATCAATAGGCAGGTCTACCCGTAGATGGGTAGATCCATAGATGTATAGAGAGAGGATGGATAGATACAGAATAGACCCTCTCTATCATCTATCTACCTATCATCTATCTATCTGCTAATGCTGTCATACACAGAGATTTGTGATTCATTTCCTTCCACTTACTCCCTTCTATTTATTTTTTTCTCTTCTAAAATAGGCTCCATGCTGGCTATGGAGCCCAGTGAGGGACTTCAACTCATGACCCTGAGAACAAGACCTGAGCTGAGATCAAGAGTTGGACGCTTAACCGGCTGAGCCACATAGGCACCCTCTCCTAGCTCCTTCTAGATGTTTTCAGACACATGTTTTCAATAGATACTAACATCTGTTACAAATTGTCACCATCAGAGCACTTGATTTCAGGTAAGATATATTTATTTACCACTTACCCACATCATTATATCCACTAAATTCTTTATCTAAAATGTCTTTCCTATATATCCCTTCCTTTTAACAATCATCCCAGACTAAGCCATTATGTCATCACACCAAAATTACTGCAGTAGCTTCTTCACTGACCATTCTGGCCCCGCTCTCACATTTTTTCTTCCAATAGCCACTCTAAAACGTAATTTCACTTTTATTAGTCCATAAACTATAGCCAATGTGGTAAAGCAACAAACAGAAATGAGAGGCACAGGTGTAGAAAAATTGGAGGTAAAATTATACATAATTGGAGGAAAGATGATTATTCACCCCTCCCCCTTACATATTTCACTACATAATTGCAGGAAAGAGGACTATTTAGTTATAAGAGTTAGCTAAAAAGCTAATAGACCTAGTATAAGAGTTCAATAAAGTAGCCAGATGAAAAATAAATATATGAAATCACCCTTTTTCTATTCATCAGAAATATTCAGCTTCATAAGGGAGACGAAATGCCAGTTGATGAGAACTCAGGGTTTCCTGTACAGGTGGAGAGAAATGGACACTTTCCTCCAGCAGACAGTAAGGAGAGTAAGACCCAGGCTCTGGAACTGCATGGCATGGATTTCTATCTTAACTCCACTTCGTCCTAGCTGAGTGACTTTGGGCTACCTAATCTCTCTGTGCCTCAATTTCCTCATCTGTAAAATGGGGATGATACTCGTGTTACTTCAAAGGTTATTATGTAGATTAATGATATAATGAGATATCTATTATGAAGATAATGAAATAATGATATATTATTATTTTTTAATTATTAACTCTCAGCCACACTTTATCACCTGCCCTGAAATTTTGCATTAAGCCCCGAGTCCAACAAATTCTTCCACGAAAACAATTCTAGTATCTCTTAACCTTCATCCCTTTGATTAATATAGATGTTCAGTGCAAGTCCAAGACTCAGGCACTATTCTAGTTCTCCATCATTATTACTGCTCCCTCCTTAGTTAAGGGAATTCTCTCCAAAAGCAAGGAAAGCACGTACGGATATGACTCAGTATTCAGTACGGACAAAATTTTATTATCTTAAATTCTAAGGTGGGCCACCTTTATGGCTCAGTCAGTTAAGCATCTGCCTTTGGCTCAGGTTATGATCCTGGGGTCCTGGGATCAAGCCCTGCGTTGGGCTCCCTGCTCAGCAGGGAGTTTGCTTCTCCCTCTCTCTTCGGCTTGCCCTGCTTGTGCTCTCACTCTCTCTCACTCACTCTCCCCTCAAATAAATAAAAAAAATCTTTAAAATAATTCTAAGAAAGTTTAGCTCTTTGGAACTAATCTCAAACACCTTCAATTAGAAGAGGATACTTACATTACCAAAATTTCCACTTGAATGTAATTCTAAGTCCAAAAGAATTACCTCTGCAAGTAAATGACTCATTTTAATGACAGAAGTTGTTTGGTTTTTATCCTCTTAATTATCAAG
Source organism: Enhydra lutris kenyoni (assembly GCF_002288905.1). Lineage (NCBI taxonomy): Eukaryota > Metazoa > Chordata > Mammalia > Carnivora > Mustelidae > Enhydra > Enhydra lutris. The sequence goes on from NW_019154085.1 coordinate 82,627,301, forward strand.
GTTTCAAAAAATGTTAGGATCCAGGTCTCAGCTTGGACATGCCAGATACAGATGTGCACTACCTTCATATGCCAAAGGCTTTAAAATAATGTAATGGCTGCATCTGGATAGTTTTGTCTTTGGAATCTAAAGACAACAAGGCATAGAAGTGATCTCTATTTGGAGGCAACAGAACATACAATAGGGACCTCAAGTTAAAGATGAATAAAACAGATTACCTAAAGTTATTTTACTGTTTTTCTTTATTTCCCCTTTGTTACCCTGGGCTCTCAATAATCTTTAAAGAAATCTCCTAGCCTATTCTCAGCTGCACCAAATGGATTTAAGGAAGAGCTGTATGTTCCATGTCCTCATACTTGGGCTGAACCTTAAAAATGAAAGCAGAGACCCCTGAGACCAGCCTATAGGTGGTAGGAGCAATTAGTGAGCGAGCCCCCAGAGAGAAGTGAATCTCGGAGCAGGAATGAGAGCTTTGAGGTCCAGCCAGCACTCCTCTCTTGGTGATTCCTCCCCCACAGTAGCCTTGAAGAATCTGGGCTAGATTTTATTAGGCTAGCCATCTGGTTTCTTTCAGCATAAACCTAAATAATGTTATTACAAGGGGGGATGTTATAGCATGTATCAGTAACCACCGGGAGTTACAGTTAGTGTTATGAGAATTCAAAAAAAGAGAAAAACCATTTTTAGTTGTCAAGAAGTCAGACAAGACTTCAGAGGAAGTGACACTTGAGTAAAATAGTGGCTTAAACACACAAGGATTTATATTCTTTATAAGAAGGCAATCCAGGACTGATTTGGCAGCTCCAAGATATGACAAAGAACTCTGTCATCAAAGCAAAAATTTTTCTATGCTTCTACTATGCCATCCTCACCATGTAACTTCCACACGCAAGACTGCCTCATAGACCAAGATGACTCATAGTGCACCAGCCATCAACACCATGTTCTAGTCAACAAGAAAAGGCAAAGGGTCACAATCGTGAATGAACTGCTCTCTTACAGCAGCTTTCCTCAGACAGAAGCAACATTTCTACTTACAACTCATTGACCAGAACTCATTCACATGACCACACCTAGCTGCTATAATCTTTTAGCTGGGTACATTGCTGCACCAAATAATGCCGGGAATTCTGTGCCTGACAAGCAAGGGTCAAGTGGTTATTAAATCACAACTAGTCCCTGGCACTAGCTGTGAAATTTTGACAATTTCTAATAAAAGTAATGATATCAATCAAAACACTCCAAAGAGAATCACTTCATCAGCAGTGTATAAAATGGATTGGGTGGGAATTTCACTCCCAGGTCAGTAGCCATGAGGAGCTGGGTGGATCCATTCCCCAGCAAAAAAACACAAAGCTCTTAGAAACTATTTTTTATTTATTTAAGACTTTTAAATTCATTTTGACAGAGAGAGAGAGAGAGAGAGAGAGCACAAATAGGCAGAGTAGCAGGCAGAAGGAGAGGGAGAAGCAGACATCCACTGAGCAGGGAGCCCAATGTGGGGCCCAATCCCAGGACCCTGGGATCATGACCTGAGCTGAAGGCAGACGCTTAACGACTGAGCCACCCAGACACCCCTGGAAACTATTATTTTAAAACAGCCATTTGAAGCCCATGGAAATTATCCTATGGGTATACAACACATAAAGAAACATTTATTCAAGGAAATCTATTAAACTTCATAAGAGCAGTGAGTGTGTGTGGCATTTGAGTCGCAACTCCCTACCTCTCACTCTCTACCCCATCTCAGCTTAATGGAAGACCCACTCCAAGGAGGTATGGTCAATGAGACAGGGCTCCCTTTCCCTTCACCTCTCAGTCAGTGGTTACCATATCTCACTAGGAGAGGTATGCCATCAGCATTTCTCATCCCCTCCCACTTCAAGTTAAAGAGGCTCTTTAACTCTCCTTTCTTCTTTCATCCATAGAATGGAGGTTTTCTAACATGCCTAACAAACCAAGAAAACTGGGGTCTCAATCATCCCCAAATGAGCTTGCTCACTTTAGGGTGGAGGCTAAGCCAAGAAGATTAGAGGCCACCACACCAGCCAGCGCTCAGAGTAATGGCTCAGAGAATTTGCCCAAGATGAAAGGCAGTCCATAAGAAAAGAGAGGTCAAGCAGCGCCTGGGTGGCTCAGTTGGTTAAGGATCTGCTTGGGCTCAGGTAATGATCACAGCATCCTAGGATCAAGCCCGCATCCTGCTCCCCACTTAGGACCCCACTTGTCCCTTTGCCCCTCCCCCCACTCATGCTCTCTCTCAAATAAATAGTCTTTTAGAAAAAAAGGAACTGATTATTTTAAACAGAGTGTGCAGTAGTTCAAGCTTAAGGGTGCTCTAGAAAACAACAGCTCTTTTTAATTAAGAGCAATAAACTTAAACCATAGGCTAGCTAGTTCACCAGAATTAGGGAAAGAGACGGCTAAAAACAGCCCACCTGGGGTCAGAACAAACCTCAATGACTGGCCTAAAACACTAGCCTTGGGAGGATTCTGAGGAGAGGATAGAGAAGGAAGTATCGGAACTCTTTCTCCCCACCTAGACAACTGCAGTAGCAGAAACAGTCTAGTGTAACTACTTTGGAATTGCAGTAATTTCAGTCAATTTCAATGCTTAGCACAATAGAAGTTACCCCATCCCCCACCCCCAGCCCCATGGCGGGCAGCTGCGCACGTGTTCCCGGAGCAGCTTACATACTGCTTGCAAAAGCCAGGGTTGGCAAAATGGACACTGCCCTCCAAATATCAGAGATCTGTTCTCTGATAACTGATTACTGCTTCTGATCACAGATGTACAGACAAAGAGTTGGGGGTCATTGTTGTCATAATTCCCTACATTGTTGTAAGCCCCTCCCTCTCTGGCTGAAGTGACTGCTAGGTGATTTAAAGGACCAGTGATTTTTCTCCTTTTCACTTTTCAGTTTTTCTCATTTACATTCAAACGCAAACTCATATCTGGGGGAAATTAGAAAGGCACTGTGCATGGCCAGGGAAAAGCATAGCCTCAGAAAAGACCTGAGAAGAACTGAAGCTCACACCTCAGCCTGATCTTCAGCACAGAGACAGCTGACAAAGGCTAAAAAACAAAAACAAAAATAAAACCCAGCAAACCCTGGGAAGGGAGAAGAATCTGAGTTCCAGACTTACTACATTATCATTATTATTTTTTTAAATATTCTTTTTTTTTTTTTAAAGATTTTATTTATTTATTTGTCAGAGAGAGAGAGAGGGAGAGAGAGCAAGCACAGGCAGACAGAGCAAGAATGGCAGGCAGAGGCAGAGGGAGAAGCAGGCTCCCTGCTGAGCAAGGAGCCCGATGTGGGACTCGATCCCAGGACACTGGGATCATGACCTGAGCCGAAGGCAGCTGCTTAACCAACTGAGCCACCCAGGCGTCCCTTAAATATTCTTTATACCCAACATGGGGCTTGACCTTACAACCTGAGATCAAGAGTCACGTGCTCTTCCAACTGAGCCAGTCAGGCACCCAGACTTACTATATTATTAAATTTAAATGTCCAGTTTTCAACAAGAACAACTACAACAAATCACAGTGCATACAAAAATAAGAAAGTATGGGGGGCACCTGGGTGGCTCAGTGGGTTGAAGCCACTGCCTTCGGCTCGAGTCATGGTCTCAGGGTCCTGGGATCGAGCCCCGCATCAGGCTCTCTGCACGGTGGGGAACCTGCTTCCTCCTCTCTCTCTCTGCCTTCCTCTCTGCCTACTTGTGATCTCTGTCTGTCAAGTAAATAAGTGGAATCTTTAAAATAAATAAATAAACAAACAAATAAATAAGAAAGTATGGTCCATTCAAAGGGAAAATATAAACCAACAGAAATTGCTCCTAAAAAGGCATATCTATTAGAAAAAGACTTTGAAATAACTGTCCTAAAGATGCTCAAAAAACTAAAAGAAGTTGTAGAGAAAGTCAAGAAAAACAATGTATGAACAAAATGGAAAACCTAAAAAGAAACCAAAAAGAAATTCACAATTCTGGAGCTGGAAAATCACAATAAATGACATGAAAACTTCATTAAGGGGATTCAAAGATAGATTTGAACAGGCCAAAGGAAAAATCAGCAAGCTCAAAGATAGGAAAATGGAAATTATTGAGTTTGAGATATAGAAAGAAAAAAGGGTTAAAAAAAACAAACACTGAACAGTTTCTAAGGGAACCTAAGAACCAATATATACATTGTGGCAGTCTCAGATGGAGAAGATAAAGGGTAGAAAGAATTATTGAAGAAATAATGGCTCAAAATTTCCCAAATTTGATGAAATACATGAATATAAACATCCAAGAAGCTCAACAAGATACATTAAATCAAACTGCCAAATGACAGAGAGAGCACCAAGAAGGAAGTGACCTGTCACATACAAAGGATCCATGATAAGACTATAAGCAGATTTCTCACTAGAAGCTTTGGAGGCCAGCAGGCAGTAGCTGTTAGATGTAAAGTGTACAAGGAAAAAAACCTATCAACGAAGAATCCTATATACAGCAAAACTGTCCCTCAAAAGTGAGGGAGAACTTAAGTTACCCCCAGATGAACAAAAGCTGAGGGAGTCTGTTGCCAACAGGTCTGCCCTGAAAGTAGTCCTACAGACTGAAACGAATGGATACTAGACAGTACCATGAAGCCATATGGAGAAATAAGGTTCTTAGTAAAGGTAAATACATGAGCAGTTATAAAAGCTACATTTATTGTCACAATGGTCACTCTACTTTTTGGTTTTCTACAAAATTTAAGAGA